>NC_064849.1:105605081-105906601 GCF_024139225.1 Suncus etruscus | reverse complement strand
CTTCTTTCCTTCTTTCCTTCTTTCTTTCTTTCTTTCTTTCTTTCATCTTTCTTTCTTTTCTTTTCTTTCTTTCTTTCTTTTTTCTTTCTCTCTCTTTCTTTCTTTTTCTTCCTTCCTTCCTCTTCTTCCTTCCTTCCTTCCTTCTTCTTTCTTTTCTTTCTTTCTTTCTTTCTTTCTTTCTTTCTTTCTTTTTCTTTCTTTCTTTCTTTCTTTCTTCTTTCTTTCTTTCTTTCTTTCTTTCTTTTTCTTTCTTTCTTTCTTTCTTTCTTTCTCTTTCTTTCTTTTCCTTCCGTCCTTTTTTCCTTTCTTCCTTCTTTCTTTCTTTTTCTCTCTCTCTTTCTTTCCTTCTATTTTCTCTTCTTTCTTTCTTTCTTTCTTTCTTTCTTTCTTTCTTCTTTCTTTCTTTCTTTCTTTCTTTTTCTTCTTTCTTTCTCTTCTCTCTTTCTTTCTTTCTTTCTTTCTTTTTTCTTTCTGTCTGTCAGTCTTTCTTTCTTTCTTTCTTCTTTTCTCTCTCTTTCTTTCTTTCTTTTTTCTTTCTGTCTGTCAGTCTTTCTTTCTTTCTGTCAGTCTTTCTTTCTTTCTTTCTTCCTTTCTTTCTTTTTCCTTTCTTTCTTTCTTTTCTTTCTTTCTTTTTTTCTTTCTTTCTTTCTTCTTCTTAAATATTGAATGTTTAACATATTTGTCTCTCACCCTTGCCCAGGGTTCATGCTAACCTTCTCTGCATTGTTCCAAATTTTGTATACCTGCTTCCGAATCATTTTCTTCTATCTTCCTTCCTTCCATCCTTCCTTCCTTCCTTCCTTCTTTCCTTTTTTCATTCCTTCTTTCTTTCTTGCTTTCTTTCTTCTATCTTTCTTTTCTTTCTTTCTCCTTCCTTCCTTTCTTCTTTTTTTCTTTCATACTTCTTTCTTTCCCATTTTCTTTCATTCTTTCTTTCATTCTTCCTTCCTTTCTTTATTCTTTCTTTCATACTCCCTTCTTTCTTTTCTTTCTCATTTTCTTTTTTCATTTATTCATTAGTTCATTCCTCTTTATATTCTTTCTTCTTCTTTCTTACTTCTTTGCTTCTCATTTTCCTTTTTCTTTCATTCTTTCTTTCGTAGTTCTCTTTCTGTTTCTTTTTTCTATCTTCTTTCCTTCCTTCCTTCCTTCTTTCTTTTTTCTCCTTCTTTGACACATGAAAATTCTAAATGACACATGACCATCATCATCATCATCAGTAGTAGTAGTAGTAGTAGTAGTAGTAGTAGTAGTAGTTGTAGTAGTAGTAATAGTGGTACTTCTTTGTAGTACAGTTTGAAGTTGAGGAAGATGATGTCCCCCATCTTCTTCTTAGGAAGAATTGCTATAGCTTATTTCTGGAGATTTATTGATCTCTAAGAATGTCAGAAGTGTTTAATATATTTCTTTAAAAAAACAACCTTATAGAAACTGCATTAAATCTGTATAGTGCTTTAGAGAGTATTACCGTTTTATTGATGTTAATAATAGAACAGTTGTATTTCCTCTTGCATTTCAACTTTTCAAAGAAAAGTTCCTTTGCTTTGCATTTTTAGAGAGTTTTTATCATGGATTTGTGCTGGATTTTATCAAATGCTTCCTCTGCATCTTTCATATGAGTATGTGATTTTATATTTCTTTTATTGATATGGTACATTATGTTTAATAGCTAGTGTATGTTCACCCAACATTGTATACTTGGGAAGAACTCTGATTGGTCATGATGTATGCTTTTTTTTTTTTTTTTGATGCACTGTGGGATTTTTGTTGAGATTTTTGTTATTTTGTTGGGAATCTTTACTTTTGTGTTCATCAAAGATGATATTGGTCTTTAAGTTTCTTTCTTTTTTTTTTTTTTTTTTTTTTTTGGGCCACACCCTGTGACGCTCAGGGGTTACTCCTGGCTATGCGCTCAGAAGTTACTCCTGGCTTCTTGGGGGACCATATGGGACGCCGGGGGATCGAACCTCGGTCCGTCCTAGGCTAGCGCAGGCAAGGCAGGCACCTTACCTCCAGCGCCACCGCCCGGCCCCCTTAAGTTTCTTTTTTTATGATGACTCTGTCTGCCCTTTTGTTATTTTGTGGGCCACACCCATTTGATGCTCAGGGGTTTCCCCTGGCTAAGAACTCAGAAATTGCAACCGGCTTGGGGGTTCCATATGGGACACCTGGGGATTGAACTGTGGTCCTTCCTTGGCTAGCACTTTTAAGGAAGACACCTTACCTCTAGCGCCACCTCACCAGCCCCAGTCTCTGTCTGCCTTTGGTATCAGGTTGATGTTTGCTTAATAGAAACGATTTTGGACTGTAGCTGTTTCTACAATTTCCTTAGAAGAACTTGAAAAAGATTGGCACAGGGCCTCTCAAGATTTGAAAGAATTTGGGCTGGAGAGATAGCATGAAGGTAAGGCATTTGCCTTTCATGCAGAAGGTCATTGGTTCGAGTTCAGGCATCCAATAGGGTCCCCCAAACCTTGCAGGAGTGATTTCTGAGCATAGAACCAGGAGTAACATCTGAGCACTGCCAGGGTGTGACCCCAAAACCAAATAATAATTAAAAAAAGAAGTGAACGAATTCATTCCTTAATTTATTTGGGCCTGGGCCTATGTTTTAAGGAGGACTTTTGATTAACATTTCTTTTTTTTTTTTTTTTTTTTGTGGTTTTTGGGTCACACCCAGCAGTGCTCAGGGGTTATTTCTGGCTCCAGGCTCAGAAATTGCTCCTGGCAGGCACAGAGGACCATATGGGGCGCCGGGATTCGAACTGATGACCTCCTGCATGAAAGGCAAACGCCTTACCTCCATGCTATCTCTCCGGCCCCCTGATTAACATTTCAATTTCCTCAATAATGATAAGTCTGTTCAGGTACTCAAACTCATTCTGGTTTAATCTTGGAGGTGACAGGAGTACAAGAAACTTTTCATTTCTTGTAGGTTCTCTTGTTTCATGGCACTGAGGTTCTCAAAGTAATCTCTGATGATCCTTTGAATCTGTGACTTCCCTCTTTAGTTTTTGATTCTGATCACTAGTTTTCTCTTTTTTTTTAGAGATGTCATAGTGGTTTTTTGTTTTTGTTTGTGTTTTTTTTTGTTGTTGTTTTTTGTTTTCAAGGACCCAACTCTTGGTTTCATTGATACTTTCGATTATTTTTTGGGATTTCTGTTCATAAATTTTTGCTCTATGTTTGATTAATTCCTTCCTCCTGCTTGCTTTTGGTTCATTTTGTTAGTCATTTTCCAATTTCTTATGCTGTGCAGTCAAGTTATTTATATGGACCCTTTCTTCCTTTATGATGAATGTTTGCAAGCTATGAACTTTCCTCTAAAACACTGTCTTTGCAGTTTCCTACAGTTCTGGTAGCCTGTCTTCTCATTCCAGGACTGATTCCCCCAATTCAGAGCCAGGAAAAACCATGAACACTGCTGGTGCTGCCCATACCAAAAAAACAGCAACAAAGAGCCTCTGGCCATTCGCAGAACTGATCTGATGCACAGAGTGGCATGCAAAAGCAACAACAATAAAACCAAGACCCCCACCCCAACCTTAACTTGTGCACTAGAGTACAATTAATCATTCTAAAACAAACAAAAATGGTACATTATACCTGTGTTTGATATTTAGTTATTGCTAAATCTATTAGCTATTGCTAAATCTATTTAGCTATTGCTAAATTGAAATGTGGGGGATGTTATTTTATTTTATATTTTGGGTCACAACCGGCGGCACTCAGAGGTTACTGCTGGCTTATGCTTAGAAATCGCTCCCTGCAGACCACCAGGCTCAGCCAAGGCTCAGGCAAGGAGAAGGATCAAGGTAGGCGAACTGACCACACGTAGGCCACCTCAGCGGTGATTCCTTAAGAGACTAATGGTGTTGGAAGCTCAGGGGCTAAGTGAAGCAGTTTGACTGAAAGCGAAGAGGGGGCGGGGTGTTGGATAGAGCGGCCCTGCAAAGAAAGATTTCCGCGCGGGCCATTTTCTGTCCCCAGAGCGGGCTGCTTTCAAGCAGGGCGCCCACTCCTCTGCACCCACTCCCCTACCCAAGCCTTTTTCACCTGCAGGGTAGTCACCTGCAGGACTGGCTGGGGAAAGGCGAGATCTCCGAACCGAAAACAACAGCCAATGCACTCAAGAACTTTTGATTTCCAAGTACTGAATCTAGAAAGTGGCAGTGGAGTTGGAATCTAGAGAGAGCAGTGGAGACGAAATTTCTTTTTCTTTCTTTCTTTCTTTCTTCTTTCTTTCTTTCTTTCTTTTTCTTTTCTTTCTTTCTTTCTTTCTTTCTTTCTTTCTTTCTTTCTTTCTTTCTTTCTTTTCTTTCTTTTCTTCTTTCTCTTTCTTTCTTTCTTCTTTCTTTCTTTCTTTTCTTTCTTTCTTTCTTTCTTTCTTTCTTTCTTTCTTTCTTTCTTTCTTTCTTTCTTTCTTTTTTTTTTTTTTTTTTTTTTTTTTGTGGTTTTTGGGTCACACCCGGCAGTGCTCAGGGGTTATTCCTGGCTCCAGGCTCAGAAATTGCTCCTGGCAGGCACGGGAGGACCATATATGGGACGCCGGGATTCGAACCGATGACCTCCTGCATGAGAGGCAAACGCCTTACCTCCATGCTATCTCTCCGGCCCTCTTTCTTTCTTTCTTTCTTTCTTTCTTTCTTTCTTTCTTTCTTTCTTTCTTTCTTTCTTTCTTTCTTTCTTTCTTTCTTTCTTTCTTTCTTTCTTTCTCTCTCTCTTTCTTTCTTTCTCTCTCTCTTTCTTTCTTCTTTTTCTTTCTTTCTTTCTTTCTTTCTTTCTTTCTTTCTTTCTTTCTTTCTTTCTTTCTTTCTTCTTCTCTCTCTTCTTCTTTCTTTCTTTCTTTTCTTTCTTTCTTTCTTCTTTTTTCTTTCTTTCTTTCTTTCTTTCTTTCTTTCTTTCTTTCTTTCTTTCTTTCTTTCTTTCTTTCTTCTTTCTTTCTTTCTTTCTTCTTCTTTTTCTTTTGTACTTCCTTCTCTTATTTTCTATCTTCCTTACTTCCTTCTTTCTTTTATTTTCTCCTTTTCTGACACATGAAAATTTTAAATGACACATCACCACCACCACCACCATCATCATCATAAGTAGTAGTAGTAGTAGTAGTAGTAGTAGTAGTAGTAGTAGTAGTAGTAGTAATAGTAATAATAGTACTTTTTTTTAGTACAGTTTGAAGTTGAGGAAGATGATGTCCCCCATCTCCTTCTTACCAAGAATTGCTATAGCTATTTCTGGAGGTTTATTGATCTCTATGAATGTCAGATATGTTTTATGTATTTCTTTAAAAAAACATCCTTATAGAAACTGCATTCAATCTTTATAGTGCTTTAGAGAGTATTACTGTTTTATTGATATTAATAGTAGAACAGTTTTGTTTCCTCTTGTCCTTTCAACTTTTCAAAGAAAAGTTAATTTGCTTTGTATTTTTAGAGAGTTTTTATCATGGATTTGTGCTGGATTTTTATCAAATGTTTCCTCTGCATCTTTGATATGAGTATGTGAGTTTTGTTTTTTTTCTTTTATCGATATGGTATATCATGTTTATTAGCTAGTGTATGTTCACCCAACCTTGTATCCTTGGGAAGATTCTGATTGGTCCTGGTATATGCTTTTTTTTTTTTTTTTTGATGCATTCTGGGATTCTTGCTAGTATTTTGTGGAGGATCTTTACTTTTGTGTTCATCAAAAATATTGGTGTTTAATTTTCATTTTTTTATGATATCTCTGCCTTTGGTATCAGGTTGATGTTTGCTTAATAGAAACGATTTTGGACTGTAGCTGTTTCTACAATTTCTTTGGAAGAACCTGAGAAAGATTGGCATAGGACCTCTCAAGATTTGAAAGAATTTGGGACTGAAGAGGTAGCATGGAGGTAAGGCATTTGCCTTTCATGCAGAAGGTCATTGGTTCGAGTTCCAGCACCCAATAGGGTCCCCCAAGCCTGCCAGTAGTGATTTCTGAGCATAGAACCAGGAGCACTGCTGGGTGTGACCCCAAAACCAAATAATAAACAAAAAGAAGAATTGAAAGAATTCACTCCTGAATTTCTTTGGGCCTGGGCCTATGTTTTGAGGAGGACTTTTGATTATCATTTCAATTTCCTCAATAATGATAGGTCTGTTCAGGTATTCCAACTCATCTTGGTTCAGTCTTGGGGGTGACAGGAGTACTAGAAACTTTTCATTTCTTGTAGGTTCTCTTGTTTCATGGCACTGAGGTTCTCAAAGTAATCTCTGATGATCCTTGAATCTATGACTCCCCTCTTTATTTTCTGATTCTGTTTACTAGTTTTCTCTTTTTCTTTGAGATGTCCTAGTAGTTTATCAATCTTGTTTATTTTTTCAAGGAACCAACTCTTGGTTTCATTGATACTTTAGATTATTTTTTGGGATTTCTGTTCATAAATTTTTGCTTTATGATGAATGTTTGCAAGCTATGAACTTTCCTCTATAACACTGTCTTTGAGTTTCCTACAAGTTCTAGTAGCCTGTGTTCTCTCTCTCTCTCTGTCTCTCTCTTTCTGTTTCTCTGTCTCTCTGTCTCTCTCTCTCTGTCTCTCTCTCTCTCTCTCTCTGTCTCTCTCTCGTTTTTTGGGCCATACCAGCAGCGTTCAGGGGTTACTCCTGGCTCTTTGCTCAGAAATTGCTCCTGGCAGGTTGAGGGACCATTTGGAATGCTGGGATTCGAACCACTGTCTGTCTTGAATTGGCTCCATGCAAGGCATGTGCTATCATGCAGCCCCATCTGTTCACATTTTACACACCATCCTTATATCCAGACTCTATAGCACTGTGCCTTGGTAAGTTTCAAACGTATAGGATTTATGGTCAGAATCCCAGTCCAGCCAAGAATTCTTATCTTGTGCTTGTTGAATGAATCTGCCCCATAGACAGACTAAAATAATAACAATAATGATAATTATAATCAATGGTAATGGCCATTGAAAACACTCATGTCAAAAGAAAAAATAAAGAGGAAAATAATTCAAGTGCTAACAATCTTCTCCCCTTATTGACTTGTACTCTTGACTAAAATAGGGGACTAAGTAAAATCTGGACTCTGGGTAATAAAATAGGATGACTGCACAACATTTGATTAATTATTTTGATTACTATTAATTTAATTAATATTAGATTAATTGTTGTTAAATATTCGTATCTATTTTTACGAAAATAGGGGATTGGGCTGGAGTGATGGCATGGAGTTAGAGCGTTTGCCTTGCATGTAGGATGATGGTTAGAATTCCTGACATCCTATAGGGTCCCCTGAGCCTATCAGGAAGTGATTTCTGACTGCAAATAAACAATAAAAGAAACAAAAAAATAGGGTCGACTGGGTAATATTTGTTTTTCATAAAAATAAAAACTGTTAGGAATAGAAAGTCTATCCTGTTAATTCCCAACACGGAAACAGACTTTTTGTCTACTATCTTATTTCTTGAGATACTGTAAATATAGTCTTTGGTTGGAGTCAGAAGGATAGTACTGGGAGTAAGATGTTTTCCTTGACAATACTGGCCTCAGGAGATTTGACTCCAAGCATTTCTGCTAATATGCACAGCCTGCAAGGACTGATTCCCCAATTCACAGTTAGGGAAAACTATGAACACTGCTGGTGCGGCCCAAACAAACAAACAAACAAAAAAAAAAAACAGCAACAAAATTTTTGGCCATTTGCAGAACAGATCTGATGCCTCATGTACAGAGTGGCATGCCAAAGCAACAGCAAGAACAACACCCCCCGAACCCCAACCTTAACCAGTGCACTACAGTACAATTAATCATTCTAAAGCAAATAAAAAATTGTACATTGTACCTGTGTTTGAGTATTTAGCTATTGCTAAATTGAAATGTGGGGGATGTTATTTTATTTTGGGGGGTCACACCCGGCAGCGCTCCTAGGTTACTCCTGGCTTTATGCTCAGAAATCGCTCCTGGCAGGCCCCGGGGATCCTATGGAATGCCGGGAATCAAACTGGGGTTCGCCCCGTATCAGCTGCTTGCAAGGGAAACACCCTAAGCCATGCTGTCTCTCCGACCCCTGGGCTTATTTTTGATTTATCAGTGTTGCCTGGTTTCTTGCATATGTTAGCAACAAAGTGGCTCATGAAACTTAGGTCTAGAAGTGCCTGCTACTTCTTAGTGCCACGGGTGCTGCCTCACTTCCAAGTCTAACTGCTGTGTCCAGCTCCTCCAGTGCTGCGTGGCTCTGCAGGCTGCGTCCCTCCAGCTCATTCTGGGGTGTCCCGCTGTTCCCAGAAAATTCACCTCCACTGCCCTCTCGCGCCCCGCCGCTTTCTAGATTCACTGGCTTGGAAATGGAAAGCTCCCCGGTGCATTGGCTGTTGCTTTCGTTCAGCCATCCCGGTGCCTTTGCCCACCTTTCTGTGCCAGTCCTACAGGTGACCATCTGGAGGATAGTTTTTCACCTGTAGGTGGAAAAGGCTAGGGGGTAGGGAAGCGAGTGCAGACCAGCGGGTGCTGGGCCTTTAAGCTGCTCTCTCAGGTGACAGAAGAGGCGCCAGCCCCGGAATTTTTCTGTGCCGCGCAGCTCCCCCCTCCCCCGCGCTTTCAATCTAGCCGCTTCGCCAAGCCCGTGAGCTTCCAACCTTAATTGCTGCATCTCTGTGCCAGCCAAGCCACTGTGTAAGCCACACTCCCTGACTCCATGACTCCAAGCCATCTGCTTGGACTTGAGGGTCGACAGCCCAGCGGGCGTTCAAGAAGACTCTACCCCGCCGAGAGAGAAGAACCCACACCACGTCCTAAGAGCCTCTCAGCACATTTTTATTGCAGTTGGGGAGGGGGTATGGGCACGAGAAGCCAAATCAGGACAAAGTACCCGTAGAGCCTCCCCCACCCCCCGAGTCCAGTCGAACGAAAGACAGAACACTGAACGGCAGCAGCACCCACAGGTAGCACACCACACTGTAGGTGGAATATACGCCGAAGGGCGCCTGGTAACAGCAGCGCGGTAACACTTGGATGCAGAGAGGCGGGCTCCGGGGCGGTCCGAAAGAAGCGCCGCGGTGGTGTCCTGGGTGTCCGGCCGCCTGTCGTCGCTGACGTCGTCGCCGTCGGCGCTGGGCCCGGGCGGCCTGGCTCGGGGCCGCGGCTGCAGGTGGCTGAGCCCTGGGGGCGCCCGTTTCCCGGCGCGGGGCCGGCTGCCCATCGGGAGGGGAAGAGACGGGGAGTGGTTCCAGCTGGCTCCCGGCTTCAGACGAGACTTGGGGCTGTCGAGGGGCCCACAGCATCCGCCAGGGGGGACTGCTGAGCAATTCCCCGGGGTGATCCTCTCCGGAGTTCGGAACCTCCCCCAGCGCGGGGTAGAAGGGGAGCGGCCAAGGCCCGTCGTCGCTGGCGGTGGCGCGGGGCCTGGGCTGGGGCTCTTGATCGCCGATGGCGCGGAGGCTGGGCTGGGACTCTTGGTCGCCTATGGCGCGAGGGTCGGGCTGGGGCTCTCGGTCGCCGCGTGCAAGCCCCCAGGCTCCCCTTGCGCGGCGGGCTCGGCGTCCACGTCTGCCCTGCCCACCCTGGGCTCTGCCGCGGGCTCCGGGGCTGCTTTCGAGCTGGGGACCGAGTCCAATCCGGCCTCCGCCGCCAACGTACCATTGAAAGATAAGGACCACCCATAGGCCGTGTCCTGGACCGACCTGGAAGGGTCCGAAGCTGCCCGCTTCTGGGAACCCGGGTCTCAGATCGACTCTGCCTCGTCCGTGTCCGACCGGGTGCTGCCTGGCTCCGACGTGGACTCTGCCCCCGCTTCCTTTGCCGTCGGAGCCTCTGCGGTCAAAACTGCGCCCCATGGCTTCCTCTGACGCTCAGCTGAAAGTGGAAGCTCAATCTGGCAGAGCTGCGAAAGCAGAAGTGGACAGCCGGGCTGCAGTCCGCGCCTTTTATACAGGGCCCGAAGTAGGCGGGGACACTGGAGCTCATTCAAACAGAAATCCTCAACTGTGCATGCGCACGTGAACGGGCTCAGTTATTAGGATTTTCTTTTACTTTCGTTTTTTTCTTTTTGGAGACACTTTCTGCTCTAAAAAGAAAAAAAAAAAAAGGAAAAAAAAAGAGAAAAAAAAAAAAACAAGCTTATTCACTTATTCCGTGATGATCACCGGGCAACCTAGTTTGAAAAAGTCCCCCCTCACCTTCGCCGTCTAACTGCATGTAATGCCACTCTACATTTAGAAACTCCGATTTCTGCAGGAAATGGCTTCCTCATATTCGTCGTACAACGATTAAAAGGAAGAAGACTGGCCTGAGTTCAGTGGAGCGGGTGCCTGCTGCAATATGTGACGATATGCTAGCGCCCTTCCTCGATGACACACCTGAAACTCCGTGTACTGCGCGGCAATCCGCAATAAACTTGGTCTGCACCCGTTGACGGGCAGTCTCAACTTCGAACATCTCTGTCTTCTGTTAATCCGTCGGAAAAAAAAGGTCTTCTTTCAATCCGTGGGAAAAAAAGGTCTATCTTCTCAATCCGTTCGAAACAGTGTCAAATTGCCCCATCGTGTAGAAATTACGCCCACCAGTGCCATATTCACTAGAAACCTTTTTATTTACAAACAGGGCAAACACTCTCCTTTACAGAGCCCTCGAGCCCTCCCCTCCCCATGTCCGATCTAGCTAAACCTGTGTCGATCTAGCTAAACTGCACTTCCATGGAAACTCCATCTATTAGGTGCTACTCTGTAAGAGATTGTTTTCGTGGTGTTGGTCCTTCAGAGGATTTCAATGGATGAAGAAGAGCATGGGTGCTAAACAGAAGTGGCTTCTGTAATCCAGATTCGTCTTCTCTAATTTGAGGGAAGTTTGAGTTTCTACGTCGCCCTACCTTTGGCACCATTGTTGACCGGCCCGCCGACCTAGCGTTCTTCATCATCGAATCATCTCTGAAGGAGGGAGCACGATGCAGGTTTCTCTGCAGGACCGCCAGATTCTAGACCTTCATTTTCTTTTTTTTGTTTTTGTTTGTTTGTATGTTTGTTGTTGTTTTTGTTTTTTTGGGGGGGGTCACCACCCTGCGTTGCTCAGGGGTTACTCCTGGCCTGTCTGCTCAGAAATAACTCCTGGCAGGCAAGGGGGACCATATGGGACACCGGGATTCGAACCAACCACCTTTGGTCCTGGATCGGCTGCTTGCAAGGCAAACGCCGCTGTACTATCTCTCCGGGCCCTCTAGACTTCATTTCTACACAGCATGGCACTTGAACAAAATTTCGACGGCCTGATGGAAGATTTATTTTTAAAGCGAGATTAGAAGCGAAGGAAGAGCAGCGGGCAGCACTTCCCCTTTCGGGGGACCGGCAGGCCAAGGCTAAGGCGTGGTTTGTGGGAGTCGCGGGAGCGGCGATCAGGCGCCAGAGGGTGCAGCAGCAGAGAGGTAGACCGCGGTAGATACCCAAGCACAGCAGCACGACTCGGTCCACACTGCAATACCGGGTTAGACTTGGCCACCAGCTCGCAAGAAACCCCGGAGAAGGAAGCAGAATCGCGGCCGGACAAGGCGGCGGTGGCGGCGGAGCCGGCGGCGGAAGGGGAGCTTTGGAGCCTGCACCCCCTTTCTGAGAGTCCCTGCTGGCTCCCGGATCACCTCCAACTACGCGGGGCCCGGGCCTCTCCCCTTCTTGAGACACCAGCCCGTGGGAGCCACGCCCCGTCCCGCCCCCTCAGTCTTCAGTCCACCGGATCCTTAGGAAAATCCTTAGGAAATCTGCCAGCCGCCGCCTCCAACCCCGAGCACTCCCTGTAGCCGCGGCCTTAGCAAGCCACGAAGGCGAGGACGTCGATCACGATAGGCAGCTGGACGACACCCAGGCCACCTTGGCGGTGCTTCCTCCAGATCGCCCCGGAACCCACCTCTCTGCACCGAGGTGCCACCACCGGGTTTCCTGGAGCCGTTTAGAGCGGATTCAAATGCGGTGTTGACTGTTTCATGGGATCTGTTTTGTTTTTTGTTTTTTGTTTTTGTTTTTGTTTTTTTTAGATTATCGAGACCGCAATATTTATTGGACACTGTCCAGGCAAAGCTTCCCCAGCTCCAAACCCCGCCCCAAATGCAATAAAGATGTGCTTAGAATCCCATAAGACTTAGTGTAACCCCAGCCCCTATTCCTCATACAAGAAAGACCTGCCCAGGGTCTTTGGGAGGTCTTTGGGAGGTAACGAAAAGGTTTGGCGTGAGGGGCAAAAAGGGGGAATTTGCATGGATGGAGAAGGTAGCATGAGGAGAGATGGCTGAAAGACAAGTTAGGATGCAGGGTGTTATAAATTAGATTGTTCCGTTGGGCTATGCTGTTTTCTCCAACCCCCTTTTTAATTTTATTCCATCCATTCAAATTCCCCCTTTTTGCCCCTCAGGCCAAACCTTTTTTATTACCTACCAAAGACCCCTCCCAGACAGGGGCAGGTCTTTCTTGTAGAAGGAATAGGGGGTGAGATTACAACTTAGTGTTGACTCTTTCTCTCTGATCGATACATCCCTCTTGACTGTCGACTGGGCTTATTTTCGGGGCTACTGCAACTTCCTATCTTGACACCCCCCCACACACAGACCAAGAAGCAGGCTTGGAAATCAGAAGTGAGATGAGGTGAGTGCTGACCTGCACAGTTGGCTTGTCTGGCGTGCACACAGATGCAGAGCGATTTAAGGGAGTTGGAAGCTCAGGGGCTCAGCGAAGCATCTTTTTTTCTTTTGTTTTTTTCGTTTTTGTTTTGTTTTGTGTTTTTGGGTTTTTTTGGGCCACATCCGCCATTGCTCAGGAGTTACTCCTGGCTGTCTGCTCAGAAATACCTCCTGGCAGGCAAGGGGGACCATATGTGGACACCGGGATTCGAACCAACCCCACCTTTGGTCCTGGATTGGCTGCTTGCAAGGGAAAACACCGCTGTGCTATCTCTCTGGGCCCCTTAGCGAAGCATCTTGATTGAAAGCTTAATCATTAATCATTCTAAACACAACAAAAATTGTACATTGTACCTGTGTTTGAGATTGAGCTATTGCTAAATCTATTAGCCATTGCTTAAATTGAAATTTGGTGGTTGTTATTTTATTTAATTTTCATTTTTTTTGGGGGGGTCACATCCTCCGCCTGCACTCACGAGGTTAATCCTGGCTTTATGCTTAGAAATCACTCCTGGAAAAAGAATTCTCATAACTAAAATACCAGCTTCTTTTTTCTAATATTTTTTTTTTGAAAAACAAAAAAAATGACTTGTTCTCTGGGACCCAGAAGCTTCAGCGGGTAACACAGGGACAGCGTGGTTCCACGCTGTAGGCTCTCTGGCCAACAACAGCTAAGATGTGGAAAAATCTTCACCAGGACCATGGAGAATGACTCAGGAGTTGGTATGCACGAGCCCAGTGTTGGTCTTATACCAATAAACTTCTGGGGTGAGGCCTTCTTGTAATCAGACCAAGGATTTTTCCCCCTTTTCCCCACACTTGCTGGCCTATGTGAACAACTGTGATTGCCACTTTCACACCTTTACTACACAGTGAAATAATTTGACCTAAACTGTGACCAGTTGTATTTTCTCACCTTAGCAATTTAACTTTAGAGTCTTTATTTTAACCATTAAATCATATTTGAAAGAACGTACAATCATCCTGGGACTTAAAGAGAAATGTTATATAAGAATAAGTTCACAGGGCCAGAGAGATAGCACAGTGGCGTTTGCCTTGCAAGCAGCCGATTCAGGACCTAAGGTGGTTGGCTCGAATCCTGACATCCCATAAGGTCCCCGGAGCCTGCCAGGAGATAGCCAGGAGTAACCCCTGACCACTACAGGGTGTGGCCCCAAAACAAACAAACAAACATACAAACACAAAAAAAGAATAAGTTCACAGATATCAGTAAATAGACACAGACCTAAAATAATTAGCATGGGATCATGGCAATAGTATATAGAATTTAAGGTACTTGTCTTGTATGCAACTTACATGAGTTCAAAACCTACAACCCCTTATGATCCCTTGAGCCCCACCATTCATGATCCTTGAGGACCCAATGTGTGATTGCACCCTCAAAAATTATTAGCAAAGTAATTGAGGCTAGTAGCTCTTTGAAATTTGATTTTTATAAAGATGAGGACTAATTAATGATAGTAATCTTTGCAGAAAGAAGACTGGAGAGTGCAATCTAAGATAGAGAAAGGATCATTATGACAATAATAGTGGAGATAAAAAACTGGTGTACTGAAAGGAGGTAAAGTGATATTCATGACTGTTATTCAGCAATTATATTTGAAACCAGTGTTTAAATGGGAAAGGCGATGAGAGAGAGAGAGAGAGAGAGGAGAGAGAGAGAATGAGAGAGAGAGAGAGAGAGAGAGAGAAGGAAAGAATGAAAAAATATCTGCCATAGAAGAAGGCAGGGGACTACGCACAGGGGTTTAATGAAGTATCAGCAGACTGGGGATAAGTGCGTGACAAGGGGAATGTACACTGGTGAAGAGATTTGATGTTGGGTATTATATACTACTGAGCCTCAATCATGAACAACTTATGTAACTATCTCATGGTTATTAAAAGAAGGAAAATATAGAAATAATTTTTCTAGCTCTCTTTCTATTATCCTAAAATATTTTAAAAGCATCTTTTCTAAAAAAACATTTACAAAACAACTATCTAGTTTTATCCTTCGTTTCAGGCATTTTAGAAACATGGTAAGATTCCTCCAAATCAATCATTATATTTGAGGTTTCAGATCTACTAATCATTGCCACAGATATCCTATTCACTATGAAATGTTTACACAATTATTTTAATGTATTCTTAAAACAATTCTAATTTAATAATCTTACCATGTTTTATTTCACAATGAAGAAAAGGGAATGATAATATTCAGGAAATAAAGGAAATGTTCAAATGAGATATACTCCAAACTACTGTTATATTAAAACCTTTAAAAATTAAAAAAAAAGAAGAAAGAAAGAAAGAAAGAAAGAAAAAAAGAAGAAGAAAAGATGAAAAAAAGAAAGAAAGAAAGAATAAGGAAAGAAAGAAAGAAATAAAGAAAGAAAGAAAGAAAGAAGAAAGAAAGAAAGAAAAAGAAAGAAAGAAGGAAGGAAGAAAGAAAGAAAGAAAGAAAGAAAGAAAGAAAGAAAGAAAGAAAGAATAAGGAAAGAAAGAAAGAAATAAAGAAAGAAAAAGAAAGAAGAGAAAGAAAGAAAGAAAGAAAGGAAAGAAGGAAAGGAAGGAAAGAAGGAAAGAAAGAAAGAAAGAAAAGAAGAAAGAAAGAAGAAGAAGAAGAAGGAAAAAATAGAAAGAAAGAAAGAATAAGGAAAGAAAGAAAAGAAATAAAGAAAGAAAAGAAAAGAAGAGAAAGTAAGAAAGAAAAAAAAGAAAGAAAGAAGGAAGGGAAGAAGAAGAAGAAAGAAAGAAAGAAGAAGAAAGAAGAGAAAGAAAGAAAGAAGATAAGAAGAAAAGAAAAGAAAGAAAGAAAGAAAGAAAGAAAAGAAAGAAAAGATAGAAAGAAAGAAGAGAAAATAGAAAGAAAGAAAATAAGGAAAGAAAGAAAGAAAGAAGAGAAAGAAAAGAAGAAAGAAAGATAAGAAAGAAAGAAAGAAACGCCAAGAATCGCTCCACATCAGACAAGGCTCAGGAGAGGACGAAGATCAAGGTCAGCGCCTAGACGACACCCAGGCCCACCTAGCGATGCTTCCCTCTAGAGATTAAAGGAGTTGGAAGCTCAGGGCCTCAGTGAAGCAGTTTGATTAAAAGCGGGGGCGGGTAGGGGGTAGTGGATGGGGCGGCCCCGGCACAGAAAGAATTTCCGGGCGGGCACGTCTTCTTTCCTGGAGAGAGCAGCTTCCAAGCTCTGCGCCCGCTCCTCTGCACCCGCTCCCCTACCCCAAGCCTTTTTCACCTGCAGGGTAGTCACCTGCAGGACTGGCTGGAAAAAGGCGACGTCTCCGAACTGAAAACAGCAGCCAATGAATGCACCGAGGAGTTTTATTTTCAAGCCAGTGAATCTAAAAAGCAGCAGGCCGCGAAAGGGTAGTGGAGATGGAATCTCTGGGAACAGAGGGACACCCCAGAAGAGCTGAAGGGACGAAGCCTACAGAGCCACGCAGCGCTGAGGAGTCTGACACAGCAGTTAGGCCTTGGAGTGAGGCAGCACCATGGCTCTAAGAAGTAGTAGGCACTCCTAGACCCTGTTTCAGGATCCACCTTGTCTCTAAGTTTACTGCAACAGAGAAACAGGCAACACTGGTAAATCAAAAACAGCAACTCATGGGCTCCAAGAAATAGCATAGCGGAAGGGCATTTGCCTTTCAGGCAGGGACCCAGGACAGTCCGTGGTTCGAATTCTGCATCCCCTAGGGTCCCCTGTGCCTTGCAAGGAGCGACTTCTCTGAGCTTAGTACCAGAAGTAACCCCTGAAGCATTGCCGGGTGTGACCCAAGAATCAAAAAACATTTTTTTAAATCAAAACTCTTAATAACAGTCCACTTAAAATCGAGTGTTAATACTTCTATCAAAAACTGATATAAAACAAAATCTTAATGTCATGCACTTTCATGTAGTATGGGAAACTGGTTAACAATATAATCATTTCCAAAGAGTTTTTTTTTACCCACTCCTTATTTTAGAAACCACACAAGTCAAAAATGAGAAATTGTTACCTGTTACCTGTTAATATATTTTCTTTTTCTCTCTTTTTTCTTCCTTCTCTTCCTTCCTTCCTTCCTTCCTTCCTTCCTTCCTTCCTTCCTTCCTCCTTCCTTCCTTCCTTCCTTCCTTCCCTTCCTTCCTTCCAACCTTCCTTCCTTCCTTCCTCCCTTCCTTCCTTCCATCCTTCCTTCCTCCCTCCCTCCCTCCCTCCCTCCCTCCCTCCCTCCCTCCTCCCTCCCTCTCTCTCTCTCTCTCTCTCTCTCTCTTTCTTTCTTTCTTTCTTTCTTTCTTTCTTTCTTTCTTTCTTTCTTTCTTTTCTTTCTTTCATTCTTTCTTTTGAAATAAAAAGCTTTAAATTACACATCATTATTTTTATTATTAGTAGTAGTTGTAGTATTAGTAGAAGTAGTAGTTGTAATACTGCCTTGTAGTACAGATTGAAGTTGAGGAAGATGATGTCCCCCCATCTCCTTCTTACCAAGAATTGCTATAGCTATGTATGGAGGTTTCTTGATCTATAGGAATATCAGATGTGTTTTATATATTTCTTTAAAAAATCCTTATAGAAATTGCACTAAATCTGTATAGTGCTTTGGAGAGTATTACCATTTTATTGATGTTAAAAATCAAACAGTTCAATTTTTGGTTGTCCTTTCAACTTTTCAAAGCAAAGTTACTTTGGTTTGCATTTTTAGAGAGTTTTTATCATGGATTGGATGCTGGATTTTATCAAATGCTTCCTCAGCATCTTTGATATGACTATGTGATTTTTATTATTTCTTTTATCGGTATGGTATGTTATGTTTATTAGCTAGTGTATGTTAAACCATCCTTGTATCCTTGGGAAGAATTATGCTTGGTCATGATGTATCCTTTTTTGTCATGCATTGTGGGTTTCTATTTGTTAGTATTTTGTTGCGGATCTTTACTTCTGTGTTCATCAAATATATTGGTCTTTAAGTTTCTTTTTTTATGATGTCTCTGTTTGCCTTTGGTATCAGGTTGATGTTTGCTTAATAGAAATGATTTGGGAGTGTAACTGTTTCTTCAACTTCCTTGGAAGAACCTGAAAAGGATTGGCATAGGCAGGGGTCTCAAATTCGATTTACCTGGGGGCCACAGGAGGCAAAGTCGGGGTGATCATTGAGTGCAAAGTCAGTAATAAGCCTTGAACATTGGGGGGTGTGACCCAAACAACTAAAACAAAACAAAACAAAAAAAATTCCTATGGGTCAGGACCACAAAATGTTGTATGGAGTGCCACAAATGGCCACGGGCACTGAGTTTGAGACCCCTGGCATAGGGCCTCTCAAGATTTGAAAAAATTCACTCCTGAATTCATTTGGGCCTGGGCCTTTCTTTTGAGGAGGACTTTTGATTATCATTTCAGTGTCCTCAATAGTGATAGGTCTGTTTGGGTATTCCAGCTCATCTTGGTCCAGTCTTGGAGGTGACAGGAATACAAGAAACTTTTCATTTCTTCTAGGTTCCCTTGTCTCATGGCACAGAGGTTCTCAAAGTAATCTCTGATGATCCTTGAATCTGTGACTTCCCTCTTTAGTTTCTGATTCTGTTTACTAGAATTCTCTTTTTCTTTGGAGATGTCCTAGTGGTTTATCAATCTTGTTTATTTTTTCAAGGAATCAACTCTTGGTTTCATTGATATTTAGATTAATATTTTTAAATTTCTGTTCATAAATTTTTGCTCTAAGTTTGATTATTTCCTTCCTTTTGTTGCCTTTGGTTCATTTAGTTAGTCATTCTGGTTCATTGATTTGGTCCTCAGCAGACTTTGCTTTACTGGTTAGGCTTCCAATAAATTTTTCATTTTGCCTATCAAGTTTATCAGTTTTGACACTTCTCTTCATATTTTACTAGCAGTATGTTCCATTGTTTCCTTGAGCTCATGTACATCCTAAACATTTCCATTCTGAACTCCCTTTCAGAGATGTTATGACCCCTTGGGTCTGCAGGATTGCAGTTTTACTCACAATGTGTGGTGGGATTTTGCCTTGCTTACATGGTTTCATTTGTATGCTAGCAATGTGCTTTTAACTAAGTCATGTCAGTATTCCTCACTACTGGGGAGGTTTACTACTCAGCAGTTTTATGTGGGTGGGTGAGACATTACCTTGGAATGGTCAGTGGCAGCCCACTTGGAGGCAGGGCCTCACACCTGTGAGGCAGTCATGTTCCTGCTGCAGATTGCCAGTTGCTGTTTCCTGCCAGGCAGTCTCCTGCCTACTGTCGAGCTCTGGAGTCTGCTCAAGTTGCTAGTATTTTAAAGCTGTCCTCTCCTGATTCTTCAAGGACAAGTCTGTTCACAAGTGTCTAAAATGTCTTTCAGAGTAGGGACTGACATTTTATCTTTAGATTTTCATTAAAATTCTGCATGGGGTCTTGATCTAGCCAACCTAGAATAATTAAAAAATATAATTTATCCACTCCCCTGAAACTTTCTAAAAATTAGTACATATGATTTAACATTCAGATCTTTATTGATGTTGCAGCTTTTCCTACACAATTATACTTCCGATTTTATCTTGATTAACTTTCAGTACACAGACAAATAGACTACAAGCATAGTGATCACTCACATATAAAGAAACATACATACTAATAATGAATCAATTTGCACCAGATGTTTCTCTGATTCTCTACAAATGGCAGGAGAACAGCCAACGTGGTTCAAGAAAGAGCTCCTTTATAGCCACCAAACTAAATTTTGGATAAATAAATTCAACTCAAGAATTAAAGGTTTGTTACAATTTCAACATGTCTATTTCTAAAGGAGACAAAATTATTTTTCGTAGAAGACAAAAAGTTTCATCACCTGCAGACATTCTTTAACTTGTGATAGAGAAACAGACAGAAACACAAACACAAACACACACACACACACACACAGATTGAGGTCAAGTCTATGACTCTACCTGGCAGCAGTATTGTAGGAGGGCACATGCAGAAAGCAAAAATTGCTGAAGGCTGCTGACACCTTTTTTTCCCAAAATAAATCAAGTCCCAAATTTTACATTTCAAAACCAAAACCCTTCTTGTACTCTGGGAGTAGGGTAGTGGAGATGCAGCAATAGGATTTGCAGAATGGAAATTCCACAGATTGAAGAATGTCTAAAGAAATCAGGAAAGCCTCCTAATGGGAACCCAGACAAATGCCTATATGAACGGGGTTCTCTTGGCCTCTTAAAGGTATCTTAGCATAGAGCCAGCTGTGGTGTGTTCCAAATAGTAGTGTCCACTAAATAGAAATGAAGCCTATGGTTCGGCAGATTGGAAACCACTCAGACTCATAGTACAAATGGTGGGAGTATACATAAGGTTCAAAGTTTCCAAATCACACATTCATACACTTTCACTAAGGGGTTAGTTCAGGAAGGACGGCAAGGACTCTCTAGATCTCTTTCCCTGAAGCCCAGCAAGGAATCCTAAGTGATTATCTGAGAGTTGGCCTCATGGAAACCTGTTACTAGTGACTGAAGTCTAGTGCTTCCTGTTTCCCCAGTGGATATTAGCTATTTGACCAGTGCCCTTCGTTTGGTGGGGACAGACCCAATTCCTGGCACAAGAGATGCTAACTACAAAGTGTCAGGAAGTAAAGAAAACATAACAGACAAGAGAAGGAAGGTCAGTGAGATATGAAATATAAATTTCCCTGTAATTCCTGAAAACAAACTGACACATAACACAAACACAACCTTCCAATGCTTCTGGTCCAACTTGACCTCACTACCCAACCCATGTAGAGGACTCACGCAATATCTCAGGTGGGCTATATCAAGTGGTGGTAGGACTGGAGAGATTTCCTTAGGAATAATACCTAAGTCTAGGCAGAGATCCCTTCAATTTCATGAACTACCTTCAAGGAAAGAACTTGAACTTCTCCCTTGAATACCATCAAAGAGTAAAAACTCAAATTTCTCCTAAGTATATTACCAAGAAAGAAAAATGGGAGAGATAAGGAGGGAAGAAACTTATAATAATGCAATATCCTTATTTCTTTTCTGGAGTATGTGTCATGCTGTGTCAGGAGAGTGAGCAGGGTTCCATCTGGGCTCTCACAATTAAAGCATCCCCAACACCTACAAACACAGGTCCCTGTCAGGGCACCTCAAAATCTCATAGATCTTGCAGGGACCTCCAAATTTTGTAATGAGAGTTTTCTTAATCAAGCTCAGGGAGACAGTTCATGGGAAGACTACAAAAGGGTATTTGTTTGCATAGATGGACCAGACTTATGGGTCTAGGCTAGTTTGAGCATCTGAAGCTTTACACAAAGCTCAAGGTTCCAAGAACCTCCTTCTATGGGGCGTTGTTGCTAATTCATCATTACTTTGCATCATGCATAAGCAGTGTGGGGCTATGCATGCATATGTTGACATCTTAGCATCATGGGAAATGTCTCCAATCTTATCTCTTATCAACTTATCTCCCATTTCCCATCTTATCCTCAGGGCTACAGGGAATTTCCTAAAAGCAAGTTTTTGCTTGGAACAGGAAATTTCATCCTAGGCACAGATGGAGATGAACATCTCTTAAAACTTCCACCCACAACAAAAGAATTTCTTTAGAGTATATGTTATAAATCAATTATAAAATCTAAATTGCATATTATTTAATTTTTATCACTCATAATAATACCTAACCTATCCCAGAGATTTAGAGAATAACTTTTTTTTTCTTTTGGTTTTTGGGCCACACCCGGCGGTGCTCAGGGGTTACTCCTGGCTATCTGCTCAGAAATAGCTCCTGGCAGGCACGGGGGACCATATAGGACACCGGGATTCGAACCAACCACCTTTGGTCCTGGATAGGCTGCTTGCAAGGCAAACACCGCTGTGCTATCTCTCCGGGCCCGAGAATAACTTTTTTTTGGGGGGGGGTCACACCTAGCAGTGCTCAGGGGTTACTCCTGGCTTTATGTGCAAAATTGCTCCTGGCAGGCTCAGGGGTCCATATAGGATGCTGGGATTCAAACCACTGACCTTCTGCATTAGAGGCAAAGGCCTTACCTCCATGCTTTCTCTCTGGCCCCGGGATTTAGAGAATAACTTAAAGCATTCACATCCATTTCTTGTTAGGACCCTATACTTTTTGGCCACTGAGTGCCATGCAAAGTGCCAGTCTATTGCAGAATTTCCAAATGCTGCGCAGACGGAGGTACCATGAAGGATGCATAATATGCTGCCCAGATGCTTTCCCAGTGAGTCCAATCCTTTCTCCTGCCCCATCACCTTGAACTTTGCTCTGAAAGCAGCAACTCAGAAACTGGACCCCCAAGGGGTTCTCTTTCATTGCTTAATGAGTGTATAATTCTTGAAGCTCTGCACAGCTGCACCCAGAGCACTGGAAGTTGATGAGATAGATCCAAAGTATTCTCAGGAACAGGGGTTTTTGGGTGTGGTGTGGTGTGGTGTGGAAAGAGTGATAGTCCAGTAGTTAGGGCATGGATTGCTGACCCTGGTTTGACCATTGGCTCACCCATGATCTCTCAAGCACCTCAAGGAGTGTAGAGACTGGAAGCAGAGACTAGAGTAAGTCCTGAACCCCACCTGGTGTGGTCCCCAAACATTATTAATGTCATTAAAAGGTACTACAACTTTATGCACTGCTCATCAGCACACATTCTTTAGGCAACTGGTTTCTAGGTACTTGGTCATTTATTGAAAAGAGGACTATGGGGAAGAAGGCAGGTAGAGTTAGAAAGTTCTGAGTACTAAAAGTATAGCCAGTTCACCATGACAGTGTGCAGGGTAAATGTCTTATAGGCTTTTCTCTTTCCTCAAGCTGATCTCAAGCAACCCTTTAAAAAATGAACAAGAAAAACTATTTTAATTTTTACTGTAATTGGTTATTTCCTTGGGGTCTCCCAGAAGGCAGAGAGTTGATTTAAAACCTCATCATTTTTACATTTTAGAAAAAAACTTAAGGGTTTTTTCTTCTATCCAAGTCATGAACTGATCTAGGTTTTACAGTACGATTATTTATTTATTTATTTAGCCTATTTTTATTTATTGGCCATTTATACTAATTTCTTCTTTACTGCTACCACTTAATGTTATTTAGTATTTTTTAAATATAAATTATTTATTTAGGCGCCATGATTACAAACATAATTATAGTTGAGTTTCAGTCATAAACAGTACACTCCCTTTCACCAGTTAAACATTCCTACCACCAATGCCTCCCTCCCTCTTTCCCATCCCCTGCCTGAATTCGAGACAAGCATTTTAATACAGTTATTTTTTTTAAGTTTAGTAAGCTGTTTTTGTTTTGCTCTTTCTTAAAGTATAAGTGTTAGAAAAATAGAGTAGTAAAAGTGTGAGAGTGGCAATCGCCATTGTTTGCACAAGTGCAGCAAAATATGGGATAATCGGAAAAATAACAAGGAGGCCTCACCCCTGAAGTTTTCTGGCATAAGTCCGACTCTGGGCTCCAGGCATACCAGGCTGACCAACACCTAAATAATTCTGGTGAAACTTTTACGCACATAGTAGTATCATTTATATTTCATTGCATGGATTGAACTACCCACACCCCACTCCAAGTAGGTTAACAAGCTAATAGACATTTATTTTACAGGTGACGTTTTACCACTTACCAGGGGGCTCAAACTCAATTTACCTAGGGGCTGCAGGAGGCAAAGTTGGGGTGAGGCAGGGCCACATAAGGGATTTCACAAACAAAAAGTCCTCAAACATCATTATTATCCGTTTTCATTATTTCTTCTGAACATGAATAGAACATTGAGTGAAGATCATGAACAGTTCTTCTGAACATGGCATCTTTTGCCTATTCCTTGTTGCCAGAGACTTGACAGCACTTCTTCTCACAAGTCTGAACCACATTTGGCTTTAGAGAGAAAGCAGTTGAGACCCTCAGTATAGCTTGAAGATGATCATCATTAAGTCTAGACCTGTACTTTGACTTATTGAAGTTCAATGTGGAGAATAACTTTTCGCACAAATATGTGCTCCCAAAAAGGCACATGGTGTGCTTGAACATTCAGGTAAACTCAGGGAAGCTGGGGGCAATTCTCTCAAAAATTGCCCACGCATGTCTGCTTTTCCACTAATCTCCCTGAACTTGGCTTTGAGATCAAAGTTGCATTGCAGGTCAATGAGTTCCATTTGAAGCACAGGAGGGGAATCTTGCACATCAAAGGAAAAGGGGTCCACAAAAATTTGGAAAGTGGCTCTGTGCTTTTTGAAGTCTGCAAATCTGTGATCAAATTCTTTCTCCAGCTTAAAAATAGCATCAACATATTTCTCACCACTGAACGGTATGCTTGCATCCACAAGTTCCTTGCATGCTGGGAAATGGCAAAGGTTTGTCTGAGAGAGCTGGGATTTCCATAACACAAGCTTTGTGGAAAATGCTCTCACGTTGTCATAGGCAGCACTGATAAACTGCCCTGGCCCTTGTAACATCTTGTTTAGTACATTTAGCTTATGTGTGATGTCAACAAGAAAGATAAGTCCATTAGCCATTTGCGATCACTCAACTCAGAAACAGCATTCCCATCCTTCTCCATGAAGGCTTTCACTTCTTCTCTCAGCTCAAAAAATCTTTTCAGGACATTTCCCCTGCTGTGCTAAATACCTCGGTGAAATAGAGCACATCTGGGCCCAGAGAGTTAGCACAGTGGCGTTTGCCTTGCAAAAAGACTATCCAGGACAAAAGATGGTTGGTTCAAATCCCGGTGTCCCATATGGTCCCCCGTGCCTGCAGGAGCTATTTCTGAGCAGACAGCCAGGAGTAACTCCTGAACAATGCCGGGTGTGGCCCAAAAACCAAAAACTAAAAAAAAAAAAAAAAAAAAAAAAGAAATAGAGCACATCTCCACATTCTGACTCCATTTCCTCTAAAAAAGCACAGAACCTCCTGTGCTTTAAGCCCCTGGATCTTATTTGGTTGATGCATTTCACAACAACAGACATCACATTGTCACATGGCAGGCATTTACTGCAAAGGGCCTGCTGATGGATAATGCAGTGAAGAGCAATGGCCTTCTCTACACCCTCTTCTTCAAGTTTTATTTTGAACAAGTGCCACCAGTCCATTTTTCCTCCCTGTCATCGATGGTGCTCCATTGGTTATTATTCCAACAAACCTCTTCCATGGCAAACCTGCATTCTCAATGGCATCACACAGATGCCGAAATATCTCATTAGCAGTAGTCTGGCCATGCATTGGAATTATTGTGAGCAGTTCCTTAGTCAATTCAAAATTGCAATCAACACCATGGACATAAATTGTGAACTGCACAGTTTCTGTTATATGTGTGCCCTCATCAAGAGCAACTGAGTATGCATCAAAACATTTGGCTTTCTCACACAGTTGATAAATGTCACTTGACATGTCAGAAACGCGCTCTGCTACAATGTTGGCAGAAAGGCTGATTTTGCTAAACTGACCTTTCTTTTATGGACAGATAATACTTGCAGCCTATAACATGCATTTTTTAACAAACTCTCCTTCTGTGAATGGTTTCCCTGCCTTAGCAATCATCTCACTAACCATGTAACTAGCTTCAACTGATGCAACATTCTCTTTGGTTGCTTTCTTGAAGAAATCTTGTTGCCTCATTAGACATGCTTTAAGACTGACAACCCTCTTGGCTCTCTCATTTCCTTGATATTTTGCACATTCCTCAACATATTTAGTTGAATAATGGCATTTCAAGTTGTATTCCTTGTGCACTGCTACTTTCTCTGAGCAGATAAGACATGTGGGGGATGTCCTTGTGCTCAACAAAGAAATACTGCGTCTCCCACTTTTCCTGAAATTGTCTGTACTCATCATCAATCTTTCTCTTTACTGCAGGTTTTAATGAAGTCATGATGAAGGTATAACAAAATCTAATTCTGTAATAAACTTCTCTCCCTTCTCTCCTTTAGGCCTCCGATAATGCAAGGGACAGAGTGAATGACGTCTGCGCTATGTGCAAAGTATTTGTGATTATACGCTTACTGAATATTCGCAATAAAAAATAGCATTAGTAAGAAACATATCACAAAAAATTGCATTAAGCATTTGCATACCCTGAACAGAACTGCTAGGGGTATGCAAATGTTTAATGCGATTTTTTTCTTACTAATGAGATTTTAATTATTCCGTAAGTGAATAATCGCGAATACTGCAATATTTGAAGGCCGGCTGCAGGCCACAAAATGTTGTATGGAGGGCTGCAATGGCCCACAGCCCCACGTTTGAGACCTGTAACTTAAACTCTGGTTGCTCTCAGAGTTTGCATTGTCCAACAGGTCCCACTCCAAGCCTTTAGGAACCCTCCGACTCTTTTTTACCCTCTGTAGTAGCCTCAGAGGCTTTGCTTTTTAAATTACAGCCCAACTCCCAGTTCCCAGTAACCCAGGGTGTAACTGATATCAAGACTGCTCTTTCACTGGACAGCAAGGTTCAACTGACCAACTTTCCAGTTAGTTTGGCTCCTAGGTTCAGTCTTAACATTTTCATTTCTGTTTGAGCAGGTGAGAAAGAGGGCATGTGTGTAGTACTCAGGGATTATTCCTGACTTTTCACTGAGCAATCT
This sequence comes from Suncus etruscus, assembly GCF_024139225.1. Classification (NCBI taxonomy): domain Eukaryota; kingdom Metazoa; phylum Chordata; class Mammalia; order Eulipotyphla; family Soricidae; genus Suncus; species Suncus etruscus. The sequence goes on along the minus strand of NC_064849.1, from coordinate 105,880,413 downwards.
CTCCTGCTGAGCTCTGGGAAACAGATAGATATTGCTGAAAACTCTTTGCCAGTGTCACTCAGACTTACAAGGCAAGTCCCTTACATGCTGTTCTATCACTCTGGTCCCTACATGATTTCTTTCTTAATGTTCGACGTTTGAGGAATTTTTGAGCAGAGATTTGCACACTTGGTGGTACCCCGATGTCAGGTCCCTTTGGAGGGGTGCTTGGAAATAAAGACCTTGCTAGGACAGGGCTCAAATCCAGGTTTCCTTCTCACGAGGAATTTTGGCCTCACTTTGGTCCGTTAAAAATTGTTCCTTATCTACATTTTCCTGCAATCATGAAGTAGAGGATGAAGCCAAGAGCTGAGGCTCCAGAAGGTGCATCCCTGCCCCTGGCAGCTGGGAGTTATCTTGTTTTTCTCATCATCACTTTCTCCAGCCAGTTCCATCATGGGAGGTCCCCATGGATACCATCTCCCAACCCTACTCTTCAACAGAGTGAGAGTATTGGTCTATAAGAAACTTAGGGTCATAGTCCTTAAAGTCTCTTTAGAGTTCCAGTGTCCAGAGTACTCCTTTTACTTGTCATGGGCCATACCTAGGTGCTCAGCTTCATCTTCTAGCCTAAGCTCCAGTTCTGTAGGCAATGTGAGTCTTCTAGAATAAAGATTTAGCCCAGTTTCTGGAGCTGTCTCTCCTGCACAATTCTAGGCAACTTAGTTTTCTAGGGCCCAAGAATAGTACTTTGGTAGGGTGCTTGCCTTGCAAAATGCCAACTTAGGTTCAATCCCCAAGTATCTCATGTTGTCCCAGGAGTCCCTGGGCCAGAGCACGGAATGAGCCCTGATAATTTTTGGACCTGGGACAACACAACAGAATACAAAACAAAGAGTTCCTTATGCCTCTATATAAATAAAACTTAGAATTGCATCATTTCTGCTTTTTTTTATTTGAGTATTTGACTTTTTGTTTTTGACTTTTTGTGCCACACCCAGCAGTCTTCAACAGTTACTCCTAGTTCTGCACTAAGTAATCACTCCTGGCAGGCTCAGGGGACCATACAGGAAGCTGGGAATTTGGCCCAGTTTCGTCCCAGGTCTGCTGGATACCAGGAAAATGCTCTACTACTGTGCTATCACTTCAGACCAGGAGAGAGGAGGGCTGGAAGGACTAACTCATGATATGAAGCTGACCATAAAAATTGGTGAGTGCAGTTAGAGAAATAACTATACTAACAGCTATCATGATAATGGTAGTGAGTGAGAGAAATAGAATCCCTGTCTCAAAGACATGCAGAGGTTGGGGGAGGAGGGAGAGGGGGAATATTGATGGAGGGAGGTAGTAGCACTGGTGAAAGGCAGTGAACATTTTATGACTGAAACCCAGAACATGTGTAAACATGGTGCTTATATAAAGATATTAAAAATAAAAATTAAAAAAATGAAAGTTTTATTAGCTAGCCATCAAGAAGTATGTGGGGGAATCATTTATGTCTGAGTTTGGGACCTCATTCCATAGTGCTCAGAAGCTACTTTTCGGTCTATGCCATGGAGTTCTGGGTCAGGGAACATGTGTGGTGTGGGGAATGTAACTGGTGGGATATATGTCAGGCAAGAGTTTCACCTACAATATTATTTCTGTATTATATTCCCAGAGGTTGAAATTTATATTGGGGAGACAAAATTAAGTCATATATATGTGTGGTGACATTTCTATTTCTATCTGAAGGAAGTATTGTAAGTGAACGCTGACCAGTGTTCACTTGAGCTTGGCTCCTGTGTTTATGGTTTCTGTTATCCATGCAAAATGAAGAGACATTCTTCTCCAGAGAGGACATAAAATTTAAGGATACTGATTGTAATAAGGAAATGTAGTTCTGAAGAATTTGAAGCCATTGGAAGATCTTCGAGGTGAGGTTTCCAGGGTTTCAACTGACCCAACAAGACAGAAAACAGCCCTGAGGATTTGATCTCAGGAAGATTGCTCACTCCTGAATCCCTGACTGTTGCCACCTCAAAGCCAGGATCACTGATCCTCACAAATCACTGCCCCAACCTGGCAGTCCTAACTGCCATGAGACACAGATTGAAAACCTAGGTAAATGTGGTTTATTTTTGTTTTTTTGTTTCGTTTTGTTTTGTTTTGTTTTTGGGCCACACCCGGCTGTGCTCAGGGGTTACTCCTGGCTCTCTGCTCAGAAATAGCTCCTGGCAGGCACGGGGGAACATATAGGACACCGGGATTTGAACCAACCATCTTTGGTCCAGGATTGGCTGCTTGCAAGGCAAACGCCACTGTGCTATTTCTCTGGGCCCCGGTAAATGTGTTTTTAACACACAAGCAAGCCTGGCACAACAAGCAAGAGGCTTCCTGGCCAGAAGTATAGGGTTGGGGCTGCAGATATTGGGAAAGGCAAAGTGAAGAGAGGAATAAGTGGAACATGGAACAAGGAACAGGTTCTACTGTCTTTTCAAAGTTCTGCCTGCTGAGAGCAAGTAAAAAGTGGTGCCTGGCACGAACTGAAAGGGTATGGGGAGGTGAGGAAGAAGAGACTATGTAAATAATTAACTAGAACAAAAAATCATGTCCCAAAAGAGTGAGTTACTGGGCCAGAGGATAGCTTGGGGATAACATTCTTGCCTAGTGCACAGAACTTAGATTAATCCCTGGCATCACAAAGGGTCCTTGAGCCTATGACCAGTCACACCATGGCATTCCTCAGGGCTGTTTCTGGGTTCAAAATTTAGGGGGCACTAAAGATTAGGTGACAGAGAGAGTGACTGAAGTAAAGTTCCAGGCCCAGGAGCTCTGGCTAGTCCACAATGTTGCACAGGCAGTGGCAGGGCTGATTTCAGCTGAAGAAGACAAGAACAGAAAACAAGGTAGGTGCACACCGCTTCAGAGAATAAAATTTATTTTTAAGGATTCTGGGGCCATTCCTGGTGGCTACACTGATTTTGCTTTAAAAATCACAGCCTCCTTCCCCCCAAAAAATCACAGCCCAGTTCATAACTCCTAGTATTCCAGGATGTGACAGGCAGCAAGACTGCTCTGTTACTGCAAGCAGATTCCACTGACCAGTGTTCACTTGAGCTTGGCTCCTGAGTTTGGTGTCCTAATTCATGGTTTCTGTTATAAGCATTTCTAGGCAGAGAAGTCAGTAATGCATATCTTGGATGGGAGGGGATGGGACAGCAAATTTGTTGGGGGCATTGGTGATGGGAGTGTTGCACTGGGAAGGGGGGTTGTTCTTTTTTATAACTAAAATTCAATACAAACTTGTGTGTAATCATGGTGCTTAAATATATATATATACAAATATATATGTATATATATATACACACACAAATCATAGCCCAAATCATGTGTAATCATGGTGCTTAAATATATATATATATATATGTATACACACACACATACACACAAATCATAGCACGAATCATAACACTCCAGGGTATGACTGGCAGCAAGACAGCTCTGTCACTGTCAGCAAGTTCCAATGATCAATGTTCACTTGAGCTTGGCTCCTGAGTCTGGTGCCCAAATCCATGGTTTCTGTTATAAGAGATTCTAGGCAGAAATGTCAGTGACTGGTGTCTTGGGTGAGTGGGGTGGGACAGCATATTGGTCATCCTGGAGCCACTAGAATTTTCTCAGCTATATTTGGCCAAGTGTTAGCTCCAAGAGTGCAGAGGGGGCAGTGCTGCTCAGGCCAGGTGGAGATCTGGACCACCAAGATCAGCAGTCCTGTGCTGAGTGGCCTCCAGCTCCACACCAAGCAGAGTGGGGGTGGTGGACAGAGGCTCATGGGGAACCTAGTACCACAAAATGAGGTCGTAGAGTGAAAGGTATGTGTACATCTTGCCAACTCTATCTGCCTACTTCAAATAGTTCTGTCTCAGCAGAGAAAGTCTCTATTCAGTTTCCCTAGCCAGGAAGGAAATTGCACATAGGAGATGGAACAGGTGAAGTTAGGGTTGTTGGAAGAAGAACTGTGCACTAGCTCTGTTAGCAAAACAGACACAGGATCCTCTGGAAAGGGCCGCATCTCCACTAACAGTGCATCATTCCTTCCTTTCATTATTAGTAGGTGTAATTGTAGACCTTGGGATCCATTCATGAAAATTCCAACAGAGACTTGGGGCCCTCACTACACTCTGGCAGTTCAGCTGTCCCCTAACCCATCCTTTCTTTTTGACTTAACAGCTTGTTAAGAGCTTACCCTGCATTAGGAAAGCTGCTTTGATCCCTGAGTCCTGGCACCTGGGAAATATTTTTATCCCTTTAGCCTGGGATGTGGCTCAGCAGTAGAGCACTTGATATTTATGAGTGGGGTTTAGCTGATTAAGTGACCATCCTGTCTGAGCCCCATATATTATATATTAAACTTCCCTTTCTCTAGTTTTCTCGGTGATTGGTATTTTTGGTTTTCCTACTCCATTCTATTATTTGTGTTTTAGAATATATTTCCTTGGGGCCGGAGAGATAGCATGGAGGTAAAGTGTTTGCCTTTCATGCAGAAGGTCATCGGTTCGAATCCCGGTGTCCCATATAGTCCCCTGTGCCTGCCAGGAGCAATTTCTGAGCATGGATCCAGGAGTATCCCCTGAGCGCTGCCGGGTGTGATCCAAACACACTCACACACACACACACACACACACACACACACAAACAACAACAACAACAAAAGAATATATTTCCTTTGTTTTAGTTAAATAGGCCAATACAACAAAAAAAAATGAAGTAACTTATTTTTAGAAAAGATAAGTAGAACTCGGATGATTTCTTTTATATGTCTTTGCTTCTCAGAAATGAAACTCAAGTCATCTCTATAAACAGGAAATTGATCTACTCACCACAAAGACTCTGGAAACCTCCAAATAGTAGCCAATGTTTTTAAAGTGCAAATCGTATGCCCTTTAATAATTTTTTTGTTTTTGTTTAATGGGCCACACCCAGTGATCTCAGGGGTTACTCCTGGCTATTCGGTCAGAAATAGCCCCTGGCTTTGTGGGACCATATGGGATGCCAGGGACCAAACCGAGGTCTGTCATGGTCAGCTGGATGCAAGGCAAAAGCCCTACCAGTGTGCTATTATTATGGCCCGTTTTTTCCCCTTTAGAAATTAAATTTGTGTGAAGATCTTGGGCTTATTTTTGGTTCTGTAATGAGGCAGACCTTGAAATCAAAATCGGGGTCACACTGCCATACTTCATTGTACTATTTCAAAAGTTCATCCTTTTCTCTATCAATCTTTATTTTGATTAATTTGATAACTTTCAGATCCAACGTTTCCCAACATAATGCAATCTTAATGTCCAGAGATTTGGGGGCTATTGGAGAGAGGATGGTACACACCTGATGATGGCTGGGGATCCATTCCCTGTGGTTCTGTGCTTGGGAGACAATGACTATGTAAGGACAGGAGCAAGCCCAAGCTCCCCATAGACATTGAATTCCCTCTGGCCCTTAAGCATGGTTCTTCCCCTGATTTTCCTGCTGCTTAGAAGCAGGGAAGGCAGCTCCCAGCTGGGCTGAAGCACTCAAGATTGAGCTTGGCCTTGGCCTCCTGGAGCTGCCAGTCTTCCAGATGAGCACACCATCGTTACTCAGTGGCAATTCCTTCAGCTCTCTCCACAGCTCCTACAGCTCCTACCCCTGTTGGCTTACTAAGGCATACACCATGGCTTCACACTCTCCACTATGTACTGTGCCATTGCCAGCTTCCAGCACTATTGACAAAGCACCTGGTTAGGGGGAAGAAAGGAAAGTTATCAGCTGAGGCAGCCACAGAAATTGCAGGGGGTTGAGGTGGGAGTAGAGACTTGCTAGCAGGTGCCCAGCACTGAATGAGAAAACAGGGGACACAGGGAGGTGACTGAAGTGGCCAGCACGGGGGATGGACAGAAAGGAGGAATCTTGTTCTGTGTTTGCAGCCAGAATCTTTGAATAGACACAAAACTAGGGCAGTCCTGTAGCTGTCCTGCACGTGTCCCAGCAAGTCTTCCAGAGCCACAGTGCCCATGCCATGCTTTTGAGGCAGGGTACAGGAAACCATGGGCACTGTTACTGCTGGCTCTGGATGATTTCAAAGACAAACTCCTTGGTGCAGTAGCTGCAAGAGCTTACCTCCTTTACTCTGTAAGGCTCCAAAGGCTGAAATTTATCTTGGAGAGACAAAAATGACATCATTAGAGATGGGAAATGACATTTTTTGTTTTTGATCTGAATGAAGTATTTGGTGATTCATGCAAAATCTGGGAGAAAAATTCCCCTATAGAGAGGACATAACATTTGAGGGACAGAATAATAAGAACTATTTAATCAGGAGGAGGAGGAGAAAGCCTTTGGAAGGAATTCAATTAAATAACTTGTGGACTGCTTTGCTAAACTGGTAAATTATAGTATTAAGGGAATTTCACTTATCATGGAAGAATGGATTCTCTGCTTTCAGATAGAAAATATTTTGGTTTGGGGCTGGAGAGATAGCACAGTGGTAGGGAGAAAGAGTGGCAGCTTTTTAGTTTCTTGTTTTTTTGTATAGGTGCAGCAAGTATTGGGAAAATTAGAATGGAAATAGAAATGGATGTCCCTACCCATGAAGCCTCTTGTCATAAGACCAACTGCAGGCGCCAGGCATATGAATTGCCCAACCCCAATGTCTGTCTTTGTGGTTCAGTTCTCCTCAATCATGGTTGTCGCAATCAGGCTTCTGTAATGAGAGAGATCTTGGCATAAGTGACTCTTCTGATTGTTTTTATTTTTTGCAACCACACTAAGAGCAGTTCAGAGCTACTCCTAGGCATCCTACATGCAAAGATTCTCAAGACTCTAATCTGACTAAGTGACTGAGCTGGCTGTCCAGCTGCAATAAGGGACTTCGGATGATATTTGGTGACAGTTACTAAGTCACAATCTAAATATCCACTGGGAGCTTCTGTCTTGTTTTGTTTTGTGGTTAAAATATTGAAACCAGGGCCTCTCAAATGAAAGGCTAATAAATACTCTTTCCTGGATGAGCAGCATTTTGGACCAGCATGAATCTACCCTGGGGATGGGAGAGGGGTCAAAGATGGCAGAATACTTCAGACATTACAATATCAGACTTGGAAATAACAGATCAAATCATATAATGATCATACAAATTTTCAAAGGACTGGAAAATCAGAAGATATATAAAACTGATGCTTATAATGGAAGATGGGGTAGATTGGGAGACTTACTTGCACATAGCAATGCTTGGGGCTTACTCCTTTGTGTAAGTCTGGAATCACATATAGTGCCAAGCATTGACCCCAGGTGGCCATTGTGCACAACAAGCAGCCTACTGGCTGTACTTTCTGTCTAGCACCAATATGATTAAAAAAGTGTTATTGAAAATGTAAGCACAATAAGTCAATAGTACTGAAACAAAACTATCGTTTAAAATAAAATAATAACTGGAAGAATTGCAATAGAAAAAGGAAAAGAAATCATGGGGAATAATAAAAAGACAATGTTCATAATAACCTAAAAAAGAATTGGGGTGCAAAGAGACAGCATTTGGGTTAAGGCACTTGCCCTGAATGCCGCTGACATTACATTGGTCCCTGATTCATCATATAGTGCTTCATAGACTGCTGGGAGATATCCCTGAGTACAGGGTCAGGAGTAATTGCAACACACCCTCCTCTACCCAAGAAAGGATCAGATCAGCAAACATCGTTATTAAGAATTTGAGATCAGGTGCTGGAGAGATATCACAGTGGTGTTTGCCTTGGAAGCAGCCGATCCAGGACCTAAGGTGGTTATTTCGAATTCCGGCATCCCATATGGTCCCCCTTGCTTGCCAGTAGCTATTTCTGAGCAGATAGCCAGGAGTAACCCCTGAGCACCACTGGGTGTGACCCAAAACACAAAAAAAAATTTTTCATGTACCAGTGGTTCAGGTAATAATAAAAAAAAACACAATTCTATGTAGGCTATTTTATTTCCAAACCAATTTTTTTCTTTTTTCTTTCTCTCTCTCTTTCTTTCTTTCTTTCTTTCTTTCTTTCTTTCTTTCTTTCTTTCTTTCTTTCTTTCTTTCTTTCTTTCTTTCTTTCTTTCTTTCTTTCTTTCTTTTCCTTCTCCTTCCTTTCTTCCTTCCTTTCTTCTCCTTCCTTCCTTCCTTTTCTTTCTTTCTTTCTTTCTTTCTTTCTTTCTTTCTTTCTTTCTTTCTTTCTTTCTTTCTTTCTTTCTTTCTTTCTTTCTTTCTTTCTTTCTTTCTTTCTTTCTTTCTTTCTTTCTTTCTTTCTTTTCCTCTTCCTCCTCCTCCTCCTCCTTCTTGTTCTTGTTCTTGTTCTTCTTCTTCTTCTTCTTCTTCTTCTTCTTCTTCTTCTTCTTTTCTTTTCTTTTTATTTTTGTGTTACACTCGGCAGGGCTCAGGGGTTACTCCTGGCTCTACTCTCAGAAATCACTCCTGGTAGGTATGAGGGACCATATGAGATGCCTGGATTTGAAAAACCGTCCTACTGCATGTAAGGCAAATGCCTTACCTCCATGCTATATCTCCAGCCCCTACTAAGCTCTTTTTCAATTTTCTTCGTATGTGGTGCTTCAGACTGGACCCAGGTCCTCATCATCTCAGGCATAGTCTCTATCACTGAGCTACATCTCTTTACTCCTAATTAATTCTCTGCTTGTTCCCCCACTTAAATACATGCATACACACCTACATTCTAGTCCACTTCTAGAATAAATCAGCGTTGTGGTCTTAGGTCAGAAAAATTGAATCTAATTCTCACAGTCACATTCTTGACAATCAGTCCGTGCTCTCTGATGTGGGAAGAGCATAATTAAGCCCAGGAAGTGAAGTTACATTAGCCTTTTCTGCAATATGCAGAGTCTTCTGATATCCAGTGGAAATGATCAATACCCAGATCCATTACCCTCTCTCTGCCTGATTTGATCTTTAAAACTCCAAAGAGGCTGAAAGATAATATAGCAGTTACATTGCTTGCCTTTTATGCAGCAACTTGGTTCCATCCCCATCACTCCAAACGGTCTCAGAGGCTGCACAGATGTGATCCCTTAGCACAAAACCCCCACGCCCAAAAAAAATATTTTGTTAGCTAACAACCAACAATGGGAAGATTCAACATGTATTTGCTTATTCTCTTCTGGATCTGGGGCCACATCCAGTATTGTTCAGAGTCTGTGCCAAGCATTGTGCCATGGATGTGCTCTGAGTTTCAGGAGCATATGTAGTACCCCCATGGGACAGAACTGATGGGCTGTATGCCAGGCAAGAACATTTTCTCCAATTTCTAGGCCCCAGGGACTGCTTTATCATGGAGAGACAAAATGAAATCATTTGAGATGCAGGAAGACTTTTTTGGTTTTGATCTGAACGAAGTATTTTATTACTCATGTAAAATCTGGTAGAGGAATTGCCCTCTAGAGAGGATATAACATTCCAGGGAAAGAGATTATAACAAGGAACAAGCAATCAAAGAGGAGAAATCTTTGGAAGGTCTTTCAAGGTCAGGCTTGGGCTTTTGACAGCTTTGGTAAGTTGGAAAATTACGATTCTAAGGAAATTTCAATTACCATGCAAGAATGGATACTTTGCTTTCATAAAGAAAACATTTCTTGGTTAGATCCCCAGTTGTGAGCTAAAAGTTAATTTTTCACAGAAAAGACTGACATCATATCCTCATACGTTCTTATTAGTAAAATGATTAAAAGTGTAATTTTGTGTAAAAATGGATAAAACACCAGGTCTATCATAAAAATTGTTATTTAAATGATTTAAATACACTTATTTCTGAGTCAATGGAGACTTAAGCTTTACAATGCACAGCCAAGAAAATTTTGAGTTGTGTTTTAAAATAGAATCCCTTCTTACTGTGAAAACTGAGAGACAATTACAATGTCAGGAGGATCATGTGCATGACCTATGCTCACCCACCCTGCTCTCCCCAATCCCAGCATCAACGAAAATGAACCTGAACCCTGGATAATCAAGTATATATAATCAAGTATGGATAATCAACCCCGTGAATAATCAAGTATAGTCAAAAATCAATGCCCACTACTAATAGATGAAGAAGACAGAATAAGTTGTCTTACCCAAAAGTTTCAAGACAGGTTATTCAGGAGCTCTCAGCACCAAGAGAACTGACTGGGGCTCAGACTGACCTGGAAGTCCAAGTGTAGGAAGCTCTGAGCTGCAAGGGGACAACAGTTCTGGGCAACAATTTCCAGTCTCTGGCTGCTGCAGGACTCAGCTTCCTTTCCAGCCTCTAGGACAGCAACTGTTAACTTTGAGAACTTTAAAGAAGAACTAGTTTTACTGAGCAAGTGCACAAGCAGCTCTCAAGAGGGAGACTTCCACTTGAAAGCAGTATGGAGCTCAGAGACCTCACTTCAGGCAAAAAGGAAGTGGAAAGAAAGGGGGCTGAAGTGATGGCACAGTGAAAGGGCGATTGCCTTGCACGTGCTGACCCAGGAGGGACCACAGTTTGATTCCCTGGTGTCCCATATGGTCCCCCAAGCCAGGAGCGATTTCTGAGCGCATAGCCAGGAGTAACCCCTGAGCAGCACTGGGTGTGGCCCAAAAACCAAAACCCTGGAACCCTAAATAACTCATTAGAGCTTGACAGGAGGTGCAACTGAGTATTGAGGCAGCATCCCCCATCAAGTCCCATGCCCGCTCCTCCTCCAGTACTCCTGAGATCTTATGGGCCCAGTGGGACTCAAGCACCTCATGGGTGCAAACCATGAATGGCCAGTTGAGCCTGCGAAAAGGGCTAAATATTGTCCGGAGTGTCCACAGAAATCATATAAAGTTAGATAAAAAAAAAAAGCCTAAAAATCAAATCTAGATTCCCTTTCAACATTCTGTGCATGATGCCCGGTAGCGCCAGTGAACTGCTAGTCTAGGCCTCTTAGTGGGTTAGTGCATGAAGCCAGGCAGCGCCTGGGAAATGCGCCTTTATCTGTGATGCTCTGATGCTCCTTGATGGTGCCCAGCAGTCTTGGGGACTGCCCAGACAGGTGGCACTGAACTGACTGCCCGCCTGATTTAGTGGCTCTGTGCATGGTGCCAAGTGGCCTCAGGGAACTGCCCTGGCGAGTACACAAAAGGGTCCCGGGAGCGTCCGAGGACTGACTGGCCCAGCGCCAGAGCGCCTCAGTGCCCCGTCCTGGGCGCCTCAGGGAACGGAACTGCCCCATCGCCTCTGACGCTCTGCGCTGTGCCAGGCAGTGTGGCTCAAGCTGGCAACGCGCGGCCTCAGGGAACTTCCCGTCGTCCTCTCAGAGGCGCCCAGCTCCATCGTCTCCGCGGGCCGCCTAGAAACTGCCCCATCGCCTCAGCCCTGCCCGGCCCGGCCGCCTCGCCTGCCCTCCACGGAGCCTCCGGAATCCCCTCAGTCGCCTCCCGCGCGCCTCGGAGCAGAGGCGGAGGGAGGCGGCCCCGGGGACGCCGAGGCGGAGGCACAGACAAAGCTGCATCGCCTTCGCTGAGACGTGCCCGGTGCCCGGCAGCCTCCCCAATCGCCGGCCGCTTTGCAGAGTCCCGCCCAGGCCGTCTCTACGCCCCCAGGGAACGGCCCCGTAGCCTAAGCGGAGCGGATTGGCGTCCAGTGCCGGCAGCCTCGGGGGACGGGCCCGTCTCGGTCTCCTTCGCCTCGCGTCCTGTCGCTCTGCCCTGCCCTTTCCTGCAGGCTGACGGGCCGCTTCGGAGAACGAAGCCCGCTGCCCAGTGGCCATTAATATTAAAAAAATTAAAGAAGGTGTTTGGGGCTCAAAACATTTATTTTTGGTTTTTTTTGTTTTGTTTTGTTTTGTTATGTTTTTGGGTCACACCCGGCAACGCTCATGGGTTCCTCCTGGCTCTACACTCAGAAATCAATCCTGACAGGCTCGGGGGACCACTTGGGGTGTGCCGGCTTTTGAACCACCGTCCTTTTGCATGCGAGGCAAGCGCTTAACCTCCATGCTATCTCTCCGGCCCCCACTTAAATTTTCTCTTTGGTTTTTGGGACAAAAATTGTTTTTAATAAAATAAAAAAGTAGATAAGCACCGATTTGGGATTGAATTGGGCCAAAAAGAAAAAGAAAAAGAAAAAAAGAAAGAAAGAAAAAGAAAAAGAAAAACCTCTCAAAACTGCACTGAGACACAGTCAGAAATCCGAAAGTGCTCACTCAGCATCTGGCTTCTGTTGTACTATAGATGAACCAAGTCCTTCAAGAGCTGATGAGGAATACATGCACCCACAACTACGAAGAGCATGTTTTTGGTGAGGAAATGCTGCATTGCACTAAAACAAACCAACAAACTCAATTAGAGCAGGCACACAGGCTCTCTAAGACACATGGATACATATACTAGAAAAAAAAACCACATCTCCTCATCATTAATAAGTGACTCTTTTTGCCTATTATTATTATTATTATTATTACTATTATTGGAACCACACCCAGAGCGCCAAGGGTATGCTCTCAGGCTTTCTGTATGCTAAATTCTTAAGTTCCAGCTGCCATAGGGACTATAGGCATTCTTTGGGGCTAATAATTCAGTCATAATCTGAATACTCACTGGGTGATTCTGTTTAGTTTTATGGTGCAAATATTGGACCCAGGGCCTCTCAAATGAAAGGCGCACACAGTTCCCTGAAGTGCATTTCTGGCCCAGCACGATGGATGGAGATGGCAGAGAGCACAGAGATGGCCCAATTACAGTGCACAAGTGTTCTTTGGTCCCGTGTCTGTGCCGCCAGCCCAAGTATAGGGTATCTTCATAGAAATGTCATCTGCATCGCCTCCCACCCCTTTTTTATTTGCTTTTGGGGGGGGGATCACACCCAACAGCGCTCACGGGTTACGACTGGCTCTACGCTCAGAAATCGCTCCTGGCAGGCATGGGGGACCATATGGGGTGCTGGGATTTGAACCACCGACCTTCTGCATGCAAGGCAAACGCCTTACCTCCATGCTATGTCTCCGGTCCCTTTATTTGCTTTTTTATTTGTGGCCCAGAGCTGGAGGTGCTCGAAGGCTCCCCTTGATCTGCACTCAGGAGTTACTCCTGGTGTGCTCTGGAGACCTTATGGGACGCTGAGAATGGAACCATGGTTTGCCTCTTACAAGGCAGTAGCCCTACCTTCTATACTACTGTTCCAATTCTTGCAATCTCCCCTTTGAGAGGTTGCTTTCTTGCTGAATGAAACAGCCCCGGAGCTCTCTCTACCTCCCTAACTTCCTCAGTACTTCCAAATAAAACCTGGTTTTACTTAAAAAAAAAAAAAAATGGCTCTTTAGGGCCGTCGCTTGGACCCCTGCAGCAGCCGGCACCATCGCCGCCGCCGCTGTCTCTGAGTCTGTCGCCCATGCCTGGGACAAGGAGCCCGGCTGCCGAGAGCACGGCTGCCCAGAGCCTCCACGGGCAGCAGCAGGAGCAGCTGCAGTGAGCATGGCTTGCACAACCCAGCCCAAGCGGGGCTCCGGGCGCCCCTCGAGGCGCTGTGGGGGACGGAGGCGCAGGCAGCAACAGCAGCCAAAGGGCGGCTGAAAACCCGGCGGTACCTTCGCCTCCTCTCGCCACTTCCCCAGTCCCGCGTGGCAACTCGGATCTTCTCTGCGCCAGCCGAAGTCTCCCCGGCTTTGCTGAGCCCGAGTGCGGGTTGCGGGGGCGCCAGGGGTTCGCAAGGACCCGGGGGCTCAGGGCGCGGTGGGGCGGGGTCTCCTGCCGGGCCGTAACGCTGCAGGATCGGCGTTGGCCGCCCCGCTTCAGCACCAGCCCAGCTGCCCGGGCCGGCCACGGACGCAGTGGGTGTCCAGCCGCCGCCGCCGCCGCCCTCACCTCCTGCCGCGGGACCCGGAAACTGGAACTGGCCTCAAGGAGGAGCTGGTGCTCTCGGCGGCCGGGGATTGGCCGCTCGACCCCGGGGAGTAGCCGCCGAACCTGGGCTTCTGGCCTTAGGGCCCGGCCGCTGCCTGCCCGGGACCGAGCTGCTGCTGTGTGTGACCTGGCAGGAGGAGGAGCTGGTGTTGGCAGCCGGGCGGGCACGAGGCGCTTGTGGAGAGGAACCAGGACGTGAGTCAGCAGTAGAAGTTGCACAAGGAGCTGAAGGACAAACAGGAGGACTAGCTGCAGTGGGCTTGCTGCTGCTCTTCGGAAATAATCTAAGCTGGAGAAATGGGGCCAAATCAACGAATGTCCGTCCCCCCAAAAAATAAAAAAAAGAGAAACAGAAAAAAGATGAAAGTTCAATCTTCGTGGGCCGTAGAGACAGCACAACGGTAGGGCTTTTGCTTTGCACGCAGCCGTTCAGGACCGACGGTGGTTCGAATCCTGGCATCACATATGTTCCCCAGAGCGCACAGGGTGTAACCCAAGAACGAAAGAAAAAGAAAGAAAAAAAGACAGAAAGGAAGGAAGGAAGGAAGGAAGGAAGGAAGGAAGGAAGGAAGGAAGGAAGGAAGGAAGGAAGGAAGGAAGGAAGAATACAAGCAAGAATCATCTCTCTACCCTTTCTAGTCTTTTTCTTGTGTATCTGACATCCATATTCGCTGGTTCTATTTCTAAACTGCCAGCTTTTTTTAAATCATTCTCCTACCACGCCTAGAAACACCTGGTAGAATCTTGGTATTCCCATGGAGTTGTGCATAAATATATTTGGACCATTGAAAGTGAATAGCGACCAATGTTCAATGACCAAAGATCAGTGACTATTTGTAAGATGATGCCTGCCCAGTCATCAACCCAAACAACTTCCTCCTTTCTTAAACCTCCTCCTTCAATATGTAAAAGTCCACTGATAGGAACTTTGATCTCACTCTCAACCTTCACCCTCTTAGTGGATGGCCATTGGTATAATAAATCAAAGTAAGTTTTGGCTTGATGCTCAGAGATACCACCAAGCACAGATGGCTATGTGGCTCTCTCTCTCTCCTGAAAATAAACAAATAAATAAAATAGGCAGAATATCATCTGAGACTAACATATCAGATTTGGAAGCAAATGATCAAATGTTCATATCAAGATCATAGAAATTTTCAAATGCCTGGAAAATAAGATATAGAACTTGATTTTCAGAGGGAGAGCTGGGGTACTGGATGGCTCACACATACCTGAATTTGGGGCATACTAATGATGTGTCTCAGGGACCAAAAGTAGTGCCAAGGATTGAACCCAGATCTGCAAGTGCAGGACAGAAACGCTGTTGGCTTTACTTTCTCTCTGTCCCAACGTGAGGCTTTATTTAATGTCTTTTTTTTTTTTTTTTTTTGCCCACACTCGACCGTTTTCAAGGCTTACTCCTGGCTCTGCACTCAGAAATCGCTGCTGGCAGGCTTTGGGGACCATATGAGATGCCAGAAATTGAACCCAGGTCTGTCCTTGGTTAGGCACGTGCAAGGCAAACGCCCTACTGCTGTGCTATCTCTCTAGCCCCTTTATTTCATGTCTTATATAAAAATATATTAATCAATATGACTGAATAAAAATACATATTTAAAATAAAAATACTAGCCTCACTTACAGGTTTTAAGAAAAATTAAAGACATTACTGTAATAAGGCCCAGAGACAATAGAGTTAAGGGCTGGAAGGTCCGGCTCATATTTTGAAGCTCACCACAAAGAGTCGTGATCTCTGTTAGGGAAAAAAAACTACACTAACAACTAACATGACATTATTAAAGAATGAGAGAAGTAAAATACCTGTGCGAATACAGGCAGGGGTGGGGGAGGAGTGGTGCGAATGTTGCACTGGTGATGGAGGTGAGTGTAGTTCATAACTAAAACCCAACTACAAACATGCTTATAATCATGATGCTTAAATAAAGGTTTATATAAACAAAATAAAATAAAAATACAAACGGGAAGAATTGTAGTGGAAGAATGGAAAGAAAACAAGAGAATAATAAATAACAGAATGTACAAAATTACATAAAAGGATTAGGGGGAGTGGCCACGGTAAATATTTAACATGCGCTGGAGGACCACTAAGGTGAACTCCTGGCTCAAGAGCCCAGATTAGGGACCCGAGCGATCGCACAGCGAGTAGGACATTTGCCCTGCACAGGGCTGAACTCGGCATCCCAAATGGCCCGTGAGCCAATCCTGTGACTCCCCGGGCTCTGCAAACATGAGCCAAGAAGCCTAAAGCACTCCCTGCTGCCTTAGCCTTTAGCCAGGCCGCCCTTTCCCCGTCAGTCTGGTGGCTGCTATGGGTCGAGGAGTTTCGAGGGCTGACGCGCCTTCTGGAAGTGGACCCGCTCATGGACATCTGTTGCAAGTCAGTCCTTTATGGGGCTGACTGATGGAGGGATGGAGAATGAGGTGTTTCTCTCCGGCTCGGAGCACGCGTCTGCCACCCTGTTCAGCAGGCGATTCTGAGGTGAATGCGGTGGGAATAAAGCGAACAGGCAGTCAGGCTTCAGAAGATATCAGCTTTATTCAGTGGACAAGGCTGAAGCCAAAAGCCCCAGAATCAGTCCTCCCCAATAAAGCCCTTGCTTTCCATAGACCCTTGCTTTTATACATCAGAATCAGGTTCCACCCTAGGGTGGGAGCAGAATGCCAGGTCACACCCTAGGGTACAGCACAATCACTGATCTGGGTAGGATCAGTAACATTATAATGCCATGGAAATGTTTACATACACAACCCACTCGGTTTTTACTTGTGAGATAGTCGGGATGCACAGCAAACATTGGTCAGGAGCTGGAGTGGGAGTGGCTTGGGTGAGGCGAGGCGAGGCGAGGTTTGCAAGCCCAAAACACACTTACCAGGGTGCTTTCAGTTTCAAAGTTTAAAACTTGAAAGCAGGGCTGGAGAGATAGCATGGAGGTAAGGCGTTTGCCTTTCATGCAGGAGGTCATCGGTTCGAATCCCGGCGTCCCATATGGTCCCCCAAGCCTGCCAGGAGCAACTTCTGAGCGTGGAGCCAGGAATAACCCCTGAGCACTGCCGGGTGTGACCCAAAAAAAAAAAAAAAACTTGAAAGCAGCACTTTGGGAAAGGCTAGGACAGATGGAGTTTAAAGGGCCAAAGTGACAGGTTAAATGGAGTTGGAAGTGAAGCGATACACTCCTGGCTCTGTGGTCAGGGATCCCTCCTGGAAGGCTCAGGAAATCTATGTAGTGCTGGGATGGACCCCAGGTTGACTTTGTGCAAGGCCATTCCTTGTGTTGTTGTTTTTTCCCGCCCGCACCCCTTGTTTTTTTTTTGTTTGTTTGTTTGTTTGTTTTTAATGACTTCATACAAACCTTACTCTACTTGGTCTAATCCAATGGTCCTCAAACTACGGGCCCAAGGGCCATATATTGCATTTATTCCCATTTTGTTTCTTCACTTCTAAATAAGATATATGCAGTGTGCATAGAAATTTGTTCATAATTTTTGTTTTTACTATAATCTGGACCTCCAACAGTCTGAAGGACAGTGAACTGGCCCCCTGTTTAAAAAGTTTGAGGATCCCTGGCCCTCTAGTCCCTTTAAAGTAGCATTGGAAGAGTCTTGTGAGTTCCACCAAATATGTGTATTAGTTTAGCTAAAATGCAATATATCGCATATATTATATATATCAATATACATTTGATCATTACTGTTAAATACAGTTCTTCTCATACATCAACGTTGCATATCTTTCCATCTCTTGTTTTCTATCTTTTAACAATCTCATAGTTTTTCTTAGCAAACAACTGATCATGGTTCAATCCCTGCCATCACACGTGATTCCTCTCATGTGTGGAATATGAAAAATACGTATCTTAAGAGAATAACACATGTTCAATGGCACATGCACCTGAACCTTGGTCTACAGAACTGAGTTTACCTGGGAGGAGACAGGGACATAGGTAACATGGGACCCTAAGACATTGGTGGAGGGTTGCTGTCACTGGTATCACATTTGGTGTTGGAACATTGTGTGCCTGAAACACAGCAGTGTTGTCAATCACAGTGCACAAATGTAATTTGCAGGGCATTGTTTTAAAAAACAAACCTAAAAGTTTATGTGCTCCGTTTCTTTTGCTCCAGTGCCCTCTGAAAGAAAAACAGGTGAAGAAAGCTCTCAGGGACTAGAAGGATCCTGGCCACTCCCAATCATTCTTTTCAATTTTCTGAGAATTTAATTTAAATTTGAGGTTCCCAGTTGATCTTCCACATTGGATCATCTGAAGGATGAGCACCAACAAATGGGCAAAGAGTGGGGAACAGAGGAGGACTGTACACCAAAGTGGGGCAAAGCATCAGACTAGATGGAGTTTCTAATAGAAGCTAGTTGGGCTGTGGCTCAAAAGACCAGAAAGTGAAATAGTTCCTTGTGCACAAGGCAGAGAGATAAAAATTTTCAGGCCAGCAATCCTGACCTTTAAAGAAGGACTTGCTCTCTGATTCAAAGAATAAACTCAAAAACTCTGAGCTTCAATCTAGCAGGTTGATCTTCACAACTCCAAGTGGGGTAGGGGCTTCCTTGAGATAGAAAATTGTAAGAAGGGTGAGGGGTGGGGTGTGAATAAAGCACAACCAGCTTCTACTCAATTCTCTGAAAAGGGGCAATTCACACCTCAGTCAGATGCGTCTGAGGCAATTTGCATGGTAATCTGCAGAATTGGTGTCTACATGGTCAGCACTGAGTTGCTGGGTCTTAAAACAGAAATTTTTTTTTAACAGAAATTTATAGTTTCCTTTACTTCCTTTTAATTTTTCTTGGGTGGTAGATTAGTTAGCAAACTTGGTTTTATTTTATTTTTCACTTTTGGGGCGGTGTCATACCCAGCAGTGATCTGTGGTATGTGGTTTCCTGGCTAGTTGCTTGGGTAGAGGGTTCCAGGAACCCAAGGCCTCATATGCCAGGCAAGCTCTCTACCAGAGTCTCATTCAAGAAATCCAGGATTCAAGACTGTGGGAGTTTTTGTTGTTTTGTTGGAAGAACTAGCTTCCCAGCTAAATTCTTCTGTCTAGTCAATTCCATTCTTTGTCATTAGAGGTTGTCACCACCAAACATCTAAGCCTCAGCCTTCTCTGCTGCCCAAGCTTTTCTTTTGTCACCATATCAGATATCTTTCTCTTGGGTTACTTCCTGTTTTAGGAGGATTCTATTTATATCTCATTCTAGCCTCCTGTCATTGTCACTTTTCTTCACAAACCAAAACAGCTGCCATGCAGACATCACACACCTAACAGCAACAATCTTTCTTGCCTTCTAATCTCCAGCACACTGAAAAACAAAAACCCCAGTACAGAGGCAACCACAAACCTGAAACCCCGGAAGCGAGCGGCCACAGGCTCTGGGCTCTGGGTGACTGAGTGAACAAGATTCTTTAAGAAAGAAAGGTGCCAGTGCTTCCTCCTTCCCCAGTTTCCTTTATTGAAAAACCCCTTATTATTTCATTGGGCCACAAAAGGCAATACTGAGCTTTCCTCCCAACTCAGAGCTTGCTCATGGCTCTGCTTGAATTACTCCAGCCTCACAGAAGATGAAGCATGAGTGCCTGATGTTTGAGACCTGTCCCCTCCCACAAAAATACCTCCCCATTAATTTACACAAACTTTTTTGCGGGAAGAAGTAAAATGTCTGGCCCCAGGATATTTCTAGTACCTGCAGGCAAGTTCTCAGTACAACTTTTACATTAAGTGCAGCTCTGCCAGGGTCACAGGACACACAATTCAAGTTTCCAGGGAGATTTGACTACAGCTTGAAACCAGAGGTGGTAGCCAGCAAACATGTGTCTCTGCTGTGATTCCCTCTGGACTAGGTCATTCATAAATCCTGGTCCACTTGTATATGGCCCAACGCTCCTTCCTGCCCAGCCCAGACAAACAAACTTCAAACCACACCCAACTCAGGAAAGATGAGCACAAGCAAAAACTAGGAAAAAACACTTTATTCCATTGGCAGCTCCAAGAATCGCCACACTTCAGAGCACTTTGTTAGGGACCAACCTTGAGCTACAGGCAGTAAACAAGAAACAGAGGTGAGTGGGGCCCTTGCAGGGGCCTCCTTTCCACCTTTCCTCTCCCACTATCCTGCCCATCTGGGCTAATATTCTCTAGGATTCTGTAGTCTGTCCAGCTCCCTGTCCTCTCCTAAATATTCAGGATGCTCTGGGCTCTGTGTCAGGACTTCTAGACTTCTGTCTAGGCTTGGTCTTTTTCAGCGCTCATTGCAAATCCAGAGAGTGCTCAGGCCAGTCCTTCTGTGCTCTAAGTGTCAGGCCTCATGTGGACATTGAATCCTCTCAACCAGTGTGAGTAGCACAGAGAGCCCTGGGCACTATCCTCCGACTCTGACAAGAGTAGTGGCACAGAGCAGGGAAGTTGTCCATGGCCCAGGCCCAGGCCCAGGCCAGCTCTCTGTCCAAGCCCACTGGCATCTGAGGCTCAGGGCCCATTGGCTTCCAAGGCTTCTCCATACAGGTGTCCTGGAAGAATTTCCTTGTTGCGGCTTTTCCATGCTTGAAAGGACCACCGTGTTGTCCTCACCTTCCAGCTCACAGGAGCTGTGGCACAGAGCAGGGAAATTGTCCATGGTTAAACCCAACCTGCTCTTGGTTGAGGCCTTCTGGCATCTAGGGCTCTAGACCCTTTGCCTGCCAGTGCTTGGCCTCCTTGGTTTGGAGAGAACTTCCTAGTCCCAGCTTGTGCTCTGCAGGAGCACTGGGCCTTTCCTCGCCTTCCTATTGTGGAAGCTCTCAGGAGGTGCAGGATGGAGTAGGAAAGTTGTCCAGGACTGCTCTCAGTTCAAGCCTTTTGGCATCTGGGGCACTGGACCCCTTGCCTGCCAGTACTTGGTCTTCCTGGTGGCTCTATGGAGCCCCATGACCTCAGCTCTAGCCTCCCCAGGGAGGGGAAGGGAGAAGAGGGAAAGAGAAAAGGAGGGAGGAGGAGGAAGAGAGGAAGAGAGAGAGAGAGAGAGAGAGAGAGAGAGAGAGAAGAGAGAGAGAGAGAGAGAGAGAGAGAGAGAGAGAGAGAGAGAGAGAGAGAGAGAGAGCCAGAGAGAGCACCTCTGAGCAGGGCAGGAGAAAATAGAAATTGGCCCACCCCACCTTGTTCTGCCTTTATAGAGTGGGACCACCTGCTGGGAGGAAGAGACCCACCCTACCTGGATCCTTCTGTGAAGTCAGAGACACACCCCATCTAGGGCCTGGCTCAGCTTTGAATTACAACTTGCTTGGAGATGCTGAGGAAGTGGCAAGGTTCCTGGAGTGCTGACAGGCTGGGTCTGAGGGAAAGGCAGCAAACAGTGAGCAGGACAGTATCTGCCCCTTTCCTCTCTCCCTGGTGCCAGACTCAGCCTGCCCTGAGGCAGAAATAGAGAGTGCAGTTGTTGAGCTTAGTCTTGGAGAGGGCATATCTCAGCTCTGGTCCTGGCCTTGGTCCCTCTGAGCCAACCCAGGATTGCCCACTGGCACTGATCCAGGCACCTCCTGATGGCTACACTTGTGTGAGCCCCACAATCAGTATGGCAAGAACCTTGGTCAGGTGCAGCATCAACAAGAAGGAAGGGAGGAAGGATGAGGGGAGGAAATAAAATTCACATTGTGAAGGGATTAGTACACTTGACAATGAAGAGTCCTTGTTCCTCTTTTGATCTTTCCTACCTTCTGTGGTTTGGGCTTTCTGGCTATCTCCAAGATACCCAAATGGGGGGGGGGGGTGTTAAGCCCTATGCAGCCATGCTCAGGATTCTTCCTGGCTCAGTGCTTGGGCACCCTAGTGGTGTCTGGGTCAAACCTAGGTCAGCCACCTGAAGAAATAGCTTTAACCCCTGTTAAAGTACAACATCTCCCCAAGTGGGGTCTCTTTTTCTTTGAGAGAGACCATTTAAATAATTTTGGAGTGCTGTTTTAGAGATGAGAAATCCTTTTAAGAGTTGTTTGTGATAATCTTTTATTCTTCTTTGCAGTATTACTGTAGTGCTGGGGGGACAAGTGGTGCCAAGAGGATGTGGAGCCTGTGCTCAAACCTTCTAGAGCTCTTTCTCTCTTCCTCCCTCTCTCTCTCTCCCTCTATCTCTCTTTCTTAACACACACACACACACACACACACACACACACACACACACACACACCACCTTCTTTGGCTGTGTTGTTTGTTTTCTGTTTGGACCATTCCTGGCCTACCCCCACCTGACTCCTGACTCTGCACCCAGGAGCATTTCGTGGCAGTGGTCTGGAGACCCTAGGACAGTGATGGCTAACCTTTTTGAGCCCGAGTGCCCAAACTGCTGCACAAAACCAAAGAGTTTTCTCAAAGTGCCAACATGTCAATTAAACCTTAATAACAAGATTTTAGTGTCTAAAAACTCTTTATAAAGTTGCCTGAACTATATAACATCATTTTTTTTTTTTGGTTTTTGGGCCACACCCGTTTGACGCTCAGGGGTTACTCCTGGCTATAAGCTCAGAAATCGCCTCTGGCTTGTGGGGACCATATGGGACGCCGGGAGATCAAACTGTGGTCCGTCCTATGCTAGCGCTTGCAAGGCAGACACCTTACATCTAGCGCCACCTTCCCGGCCCCTATAACATCATTTTTAAAGATTGGAATCTTTGTATTGTCAGAGAGTAAATTTAATTCACAGTTCTTTGGTTTTCAATTCAATTTATTGGCAATTTATAAATGTTTTAATTTTTTCATTCCTTTTAATGAATTTAGGAAGAATTTGATTCAGCTACACAATATATTTTAAATGTATTATTCATATAACATGTCAAATGTATCCTGAGTAAAAAAAAAAGATTAACTTCTTAAAACTCTTAAATGTGTCAAGACTCGGTGTTTATTCTCAAAGAGTCTATAAATGTTTTTTTTTTTTTGTAAAATTTACAATCAAATTGGGAAATAGCTAAATCATTACATTTCTAATATAATGATGTAAAGAAAACAAAAAAGTTTCCAATTAAACCAACTGTTTTTATTGGAAATTCCAGATTGGAATACACAGGGCCATGTAAAGTCCCTTTTTAATTAATATCTTTAAATAATACTTAAATAACTTAGAAAGTGTCTTAACTGTAAACTGAAGATACTGCTTCATGTAAACATATGCATTGGGCATGCTCTGAAAAAAATTAATGTGATTTTTGTTGTTGCATGCATGCTGATAACTTCTCAATCCTTGACTCATAGTGCATTAATTTCAGAGCTACACATGCAGCACTAATGTTACCTGTTCATCTGTTTCTAGCATCAGATTTTATGTGATTCAAAGCTGATAACAGCTACTCACAAGCATAGGATGACCCAAACAAAGTTAGAAGAGCAATGCCAAGTGTTTCCATGGACTTCAAATAGTCTGGCAGAGAATTTCACGCTTTAAGGATTTCATTTTCAGAACTGCTAGCAGTGATTTTATTTGTCACTGTTTCACACTCAATATGTTCAAGAGTTGCACACAGGTCATTGAGTCACTTTTCCAGATAGAGGTTTCTTGAAATTCCAGTAGCTCCATTTCCAAATTTTGAATATCCAACCACTGTAAGCAGGAAAGATCAAGATCTTCAAATGTGGACTTTTCTGGGGAAGTCATAAATGAAAGGGTTGTCTCCATCTTAAGGAACTGAGGAAATCTTTTACTAAAATTCTCCTTTGCTTTGGCTACAATAGTGGAATATGCTTTGTGGATTTCCTGGGGTTTTTTTATGACTGTCCACAAATGTTGTAGAATTATACAAATGTATTTTTAGGTGGGGAAAATATTTTAGCTGTCCACTCTCAAGGTCTTTTTCAAAAACATGAAATTTTCTCTCAAAAGCATTGATGTCACTAAACATGCATTCTGCTGTTTTTCCCATGCCTTGTAATTTTTTGTTTAGTACATAAAAGTGGTTAGTAAAATCTGTAAAGAACATGAGGTTGGTAAGGCAGGCCATGTTGGTGAGTTGAGGCTAGTCTTCCCCCTTTTTGTTCATAAATAACCTAACTTCTTCCAAGAAGGCCACAAACACTCATTCTCTGCTCAGCCACCGGACATTATTGTACATCAGTAAAGTTTTATATTGTGCATGAACCTTATCAAGAAGGGCTTGAAATTGTTGAAAATTAATAGCATGCACCATGATGAAGTTCACCATTTTTGTTACATCTTTGAGGACATCGTCAAGTTTTTTGTTGCTTGCTTTGGCAAAAAGAACCTCTTGATGTATTATACAGTGAAACTGAATCAATGGATGTGTTGCTTCTTTAGCAAAGAAATGAATGAATCCTGATGTTTTCCCCATTGTGCTAAGTGCTCCATTGCTAGTAACTGAAACCACTTTTTCTGAACTTATTTCTAGTGATAAAAAAGCCTCCATCACAGCAATGTGGATATCTATTCCTTGTGCTCTTCCAAACAAAGACAGTAATTTTACCAGCTCTTTTTTATGATGTCACCAGTAGCATAATGCAAAATGAGCACTAGTCTTGCTTGTTTAGTAATATCTGTACTTTCATCCAAGCACATGGGGTAAAAGGGTGCTTTTAGTAAGTCACAAATAATATCAGCAGCCATTCGCAAAACCCTATCTTTTGCAGTATTTCTGCTTAGTGGTATCTTAGAGATGCGCTGCACAATTATATCCTTGTTTTGGAAATCATGGAAGAGTGAATTACTCCCAGCCAAAATTGCCTTTTTGATAAAATCTTCATCAGAGAGGGGCTTACCATGTTTTGCCATGCACGGTGAAATTTGAAAGCTGGCAACTGTAAGATGATTAGTTTTTGAAAGAGAGTTGCTAAAACTAAGAGACTGGGAGTGATAGTTCTATAATTTTCCTACAAGGAATTCTTTTCTTTGAGCTAAACCAAGTTCAGCAGCACTATTATGGTTGGTCTCAAAGTGATGTTTGACACTTGATGTGCAAGACAACACTTTCATTACACATAATACAGAATGCTTTCCCACTGCATTCAATCACTCCATATGTCTCTGTCCAGGCCTCTTGGAATGGTCTTCCACTATCTGTTTTTGCTTTTTTGCTGTACTCATTTTCTTTGTTCAAGACTTCAAATCTACAAAATAATAAAATTTGTACATATTCTCTTCGTTTAAAGACCAAGTTTTGTTTTAACGACTTGGTCATTAAGTGAATTGGTTATTAAGTGAGGAACTGCACTTAATAAGTATATTATACAGTATATGTGTATAGTATATACACATACAGTACAGTATATGTGTATAGTAGTTGACAATACAGTATTCTGAATAAGTAAAATAATGAGAAACATCAAACTGAAAACTTCCACTTGTTTTAATTGGCATAGGTTGTTTAATTTACACACAGTACTGCAATGTATTACAGCGCGTAAATTTAGTAAAGTAGGTACATTAAAGCACCAAAAACAACAGTACTGTATTGTAGAGTGTGCAGGATGGAACAAAAGAACAAAAGAAAAAAAAAAGAAATAAATTCAGGCTACCATTTTAATCAATGAATCCTTTAAAATCTTCATCTGTGTCATCATCAGAGCCATTATCATGAGCTGCTGAAGGCCCAGGTAAGAGACACGATGGAGTAGATATTGAAGCATTGGTAGTGCTTGGTCTAACTTTCCAAAAGTACCCACTTAGAGTGGTCTGCTTTGTCATTTTCTTTGTTTTCTTCATATATTTCACAATAGCACTGTAAAACTTTACTTATTTGTCTTTCCACCTTTGTGAATCTTAAAGAAAACCGTTGAAACCACCCAATACTTGCTGTAAAGATTTCGGTTGATACTTCACCGCTGCATGCTTGCAAAGTTTCAAAGATATTGAGTGCCTTGGCTTGAATTAACGAAAGACTCAATGGCGGGGCTAGAGAGATAGCACAGTGGTAAGGCGTTTGCCTTAGATACAGAAGGATGGTGGTTCGAATCCTGGCATCCCATATGGTCCCCTGAGCCTGCCAGGAGCTATTTCTGAGTGTAGAGGCAGGAAAAACCCCTGAGAGCTGCCGGGTGTGACCCCCCCAAAAAAAAAGGCTCAATGGCATTCTTATTTGAATCTGGTCATCAAACCAGATAGCCAATTACTTCTCCATATCATGAATTAGGCCTTTCCACTGTCTAGTTATTATGGCTTTAAAGCTGGTAATGCTTTAATGCTTTAAGCACTGCATCTTTTACTCTATCTTTATCCTTAAGGATTGTTGAAATGGTTGAATGTGCCAGCTGCAAGTCATGTGCTATCTCATGGAATTTTGCCACCTTCATAATCCTTTATGATCTTCATTTTCTTCTCAAGGTCAACAGCCTTCCTTTGTTTCTTGGCATTTTTTGGAGATGCCTTGCTTTTCATTTTTGGAGACATCTGGGGTAAAGTACAATACAGAATAAGGTACCCGATCACACATAACTTGTATGCTTGAAGAAAAAGCTCTATAAACAGTTACACTGTACTGTATATACTGTAATGTACTATACCTGTACTGTATATTGTCACACTACTGTGCTGTGTTGTGTGGACATGAGAGAGATCCTGGACTATATACAGTATAGTTGTACTGTATGTACAGTACAGCATAGCTGTTTATAATGTTTTCCTTTGCATCGCAAAAAAAATAATTTACTGCTGACATGTCAATTCTGACTAGGAAAACAGCAGTGTCGGGCCTCAGAATAATGTACATCAGCCATGAATGATGTTGAGATGCAAGGCTGCTACCATGTTCTAGAATATACCTTTGGTGAGATGGTCGTAAGTGTGAGCAGTCGTAATGGTGAAGAGATGATCATAAGTGCGAGCAGTCGCTAAACAGGTAGGTCGTTAAGCAAGGAGTATCTGTATAATAAAAAAAAATCTAATGAAGTGCTTTATACAAATCCATCCCCATAAAATTATGTGATTGGGAAATTTTACTAATTGTAGACATCCATTTTGGTCAAAAATATACTGTCCAGGTAAAAACCTGACTTGTCAACCCTAACCTGGACACCTAGACAAATAGCCAGTTAATTTAATAGATTTTTCAAAAGGAGCCCAGGTAAGTTTATAATTAACATTAGTATTATTGGTCCAATTAAACTTAGGCAGCACAGGTAGGGCAAAGTAGAAGTTTACCTAATAATAAATGATGTAGAATGTAGACTGCCTCTCCTTTTCTCCTCAAGTCTCCCACCAGGGTGGGAGGGCTTGACAGAAGAACACTTGGTGCTGTAGGCGAGTACCTGGGCGGGTTCAGAGGCAGAGGCGAGGAGTGAGATTTTGCTTCTCATAGACCAGAGGCTGTTCAGGCAGCGTTGAGGAACACATTGCCAAACATGGCCGATTGGGACAAAAAATAGGCTCGGGTATTTTAGGTTGAGCATCCCAATCACATGACCTCACGCAGGCCCCATCCATTGAAGTCCAGAGGCAGGGCTAAAATGCTAAAGCACACTTGAGAGGCATGACCAGCCAATAATAAGTAAGGTGTGCAACAGCCAACACACAAGAAGATGTGACATGGTGGAGGAAAGAGAGGAGATGGGACATGGAGAGTGGAGGAGAGAAGATCCATAAAGACTACAACAAAAACATCTCTCTTAATCCTCTGCTGTCACACAAAACTCCCAAAGGAATACTGAATACCTAAACATCTCCCAGAAAACAATGTAATTTAAAGGAAGATGCACAGGAAAGATAATCGTGAGATATGTTCCAACTTTAATGTTCTATAAAAGCAATGACAGATTCTCACCTTTGAAACAAAAATGACAAGTGCTTCTCAATAAAACCAAACCACGGGGTCTGTGCTTTTTACAATGAAAAATCCGGTTAACAAGAGGCAGCTCAGCAATGTCCAACCTTAGTGAACTGGAGGTTTATGTGACAGCAGAGGATTAAGAAGAAATGTTTTATTTGTAGTCTTGATGTACTGGACAAGTGTCTGTGATTCCACAAATAAAATGACCTGCAAACTGGATTAATCGCATCAATGACTATACAGCATTGGATTCATCACAATAACAACTAAATGAGAGGTGACCTGAGTGTATGGGAAAATGACTTTGATTTTTTATTATTGGAGCCTTTGTTCTTTTATTATGATGTTTACAAAAGCACTGTGAAGGGCCACATATACACTTTACTGTTTTTTTGCTATATTAAGTTTTCCATAAGGTACAGCGCAGAGGATTAGTTTGTTGGTTGTTCACAGAGAGCCCAGCCCTCCTCTCAGCTTACTGAACTTCTCTGTGCAATCATCATAAGGAGCTTTTTCATTTCCTTGAATTTAATATGTCCCCCATTGGAGATGCAGAGGTTTCTTTCTTTCTTTCTTTCTTTCTTTCTTTCTTTCTTTCTTTCTTTCTTTCTTTCTTTCTTTCTTTCTTTCTTTCTTTCTCTCTTTCTTTCTTTCTTTCTTTCTTTCTTTCTTTCTTTCTTTCTCTCTCTCTCTCTCTCTCTCTTTCTTTCTTTCTTTCTTTCTTTCTTTCTTTCTTTCTCTCTCTCTCTTTCTTTCTCTCTCTCTCTTTCTTTCTCTCTCTCTCTCTTTCTTTCTTGCTTTCTTTCTTTCTCTCTCTCTTTCTTTCTTTCTTTCTTTCTTTCTTTCTTTCTTTCTTTCTTTCTTTCTTTCTTTCTTTCTCTCTCTCTCTCTTTCTTTCTTTCTCTCTCTCTTTCTCTCTTTCTTTCTTTTTTCTTCTTTTCTTTCTTTCTTTTTTCTTCTTTTCTTTCTTTCTTTCTTTCTTCTTTCTTTCTTTCTCTCTTTCTTCTTTTCTTTCTTTCTTTTTTTTTTTTTACAGAGGAGCACATTATTAGACACATTAACATCCTGCCATATCCTCACCTCTCTAGCATGGAGCACTAGGAACTGTCCCTGATTACTGGTGTCACATGTGGAGTCACATTACAGCCTCACTGAGTTCCTGTGACAAACTCAGTGTGAAGTTTCTCTTCCTCCCCACCCATCCCCCTCACACACTGCCTGGCTCATAGGATACTAAAGGGAAGAGAGGCGGGCTGTACATTCACTCACAGGACTGCAGCCAACACATGAGGATGGGCCGCGGCCCACAGGGACAATGCCCGGTGCTCCAATGGCCAGTCTGGCCCTGTTGCCAGGTGAGCTGCAAAGCGGACACTTGCCTCTGGCTGCTCTGCATATCTTAATTGCGGACCTTCGCGGGAGCCAGCTGCAAGACCTTCACGTGCTGCGTGGCACAGCTGGCACACGTGCCATAGGTTCGCCATAGCTGCCCTAGGAGGTTCTTGGGATTTACCCAAGGCTGTCTGTCTGCTGCATCTGAGCCAAGCCTCCTCCCTGCTCTGCATTCTTAGCTCCCCTGCTTCTGCCTTCTTAGGCAATGGATGTCTGGTCCAGAAGCTCCAAACCCATTTCCCATCTAGAGAGCCTCTTTCCATCCCTGCAGCTGGAGCTGCCCAAGCACCTGGATTTCTGCAGTCAGAGCACACCATGGCTCTGGTCGTATTATTCCTGCAAACTGGGCACAGGGCAAGGTGTGCCAGCTCCAGTGCCAAAACACAGGTCCTCAGGAGCCACCAGAAGCGCCTCCAGAAGCATCGGACTTCACGTCTTTTAAATTGGCCTTCCTTCCCGCAGCCATCTTGGCCAGAGGTATTTAGAACCTTTGTATCCCAGTGCTGAATATATTGTTATACATTTACTTTTCATTTAATATATATTTTATTTAATAAATTGTTATTGTTAGGTAAAATATTTATTCAACCATAATAATTCTAATTGGGCCATAGAAGTGGTAGGTAGGAGCTACTCCCAACATCATACTTGGGGAATACTCCTGGTAGTGCTCAGGGGAATATAAGTTTTGAGGGATTGAATAGGACTTATAGATATGCAAAATGAGTGCCATAATCCCTGTGCTCCCTCTATGGAACCATTTAAAAATTTATTTTGTAGGGCCCGGAGAGATAGCACAGCGGGCGTTTGCCTTGCAAGCAGCCAATCCAGGACCAAAGGTGTTTGGTTCGAATCCCGGTGTCCCATATGGTCCCCCGTGCCTGCCAGGAGCTATTTCTGAGCAGACAGCCAGGAGTAACCCCTGAGCACCGCCGGGTGTGGCCCAAAAACCAAAAAAAAAAAAATTTATTTTGTACTATAATGGTTGTGGAATGCACCCTATTTCTGGGGCCTCTAAAGATAGTGCTTGGATGGCTACTGAATCAAGAGATTTGGTGCCAAAATACAAAGCATGGCTTCCATCATTATTTGAGCTATTTTCCTAGCCCTATCTTTAAAAATCCTAAAATATCAAAATATATTTTTTTCACCAACAACAATAACTAACATTTATATAGACCCATGAAAATCAAGATCTTTTTACTTTTCTAAAGCTCAAGTTCTTTATTCTTCGACATCTATGTTAACATGCAGGCTTTGATGGGTTTATTTTTCATAGAGGGTTTCCATTAAAATGTCAGTATTGTTGGATATATTTTATTATTAGTTATTCTAAGTACATAAAAAGTAAAAGTAGGGGGCCGGAGTGGTGGTTCTAGAGGTAAGGCATCTGCCTTGCAAGCGCTAGTCTAGGACCGACTGGTTCGATCCCTTGGCATCCCATATGGTCCCCCCAAGTCAGGAGTAATTTCTGAACACATAGCCAGGAGTAACCACTGAGCATCAATAGGTGTGGCACCCCCCAAAACAAAACAAACAGAAAAGTGCAAGTAAGGCTGGAGAGATAGCACAGCAGTAGGGCTTTTGCCTTGCAGGAAGCCTATCTAGATCAGATGGTTGTTCAAATCCTGGCATACCATTTGATCCCCTGTGCCTGCCAGGAACGATTTCTGAGTGCAGAGCCAGGAGTAATCCCTGAGCACTGCCAGTTGTGACCCGAAAACAAAATAACAAACAAACAATCAAAAACAGAGTAGTGTAATGAATTATGTTTTATCAAAATATAGGATCAGGTGCCTCCAGTCAGGCGACATATAAAAATAAAAACAATGGAATTTGATAAGCTAAGCCATCTTATAAGAGTCAAAGGTTGCTAAAAATAATATCAGCTTTAAGTTGGTTGGCTTCATTTTATTTATGAACTGGGAATAATTGGGGAAAATATTATACAGAATCAAGTCTCCCCCTGCCTCCCCTCTTGCTCAGCAATAATTTTGAGTCAGAAATAACTCACTACCACTTATGGTTTACGTACGGGGTAGCTGAAAAGGGGTTGTGTGGTGAAAAGCTGTGCAAGGCTCACTAGATAAAGTCAGGCTTATAAAAGGTAGTAAGGAGGAGAGATGAAAGAATGAGGGTGGTTCCAGAGAGTACGGTATGTATTTGGATGGTAGAAAGAAGAATGGGGTGAGGAGGGCAGGCAAAAAAGTAAAAGAAGGGTTCCAGGGTGAAGGAGGAGAAAGATGTCAGTGGAAGGTAGAAGATAGACCAGGGTTACCATTATATTTAAATGATATTTGGTTTGTTGATTCCATGGGATCAATTGAGAAAAAAAAGGGACCAAGAGAAATAAGACACCCATCCCTGTCCTGCATGTTTTTTGTGGACCAGGTGGATTCCTTTGGGGACATTCTGGTTTTTAGTTCCAGGTGCTGAAGCCTCTTGCTCCATGCAGAGCTGTGAGACTGGACTTGTCTGTTCCTAAGATCTTATTCTCCATTCTTCTACACTTCAGGTATGTCTATAATGGCATAGACTGGGACTTCCATCTGGGAAAAGAGGCAGGGTGGAATTTGCTTGTGGAGTGTCCCTAGGAAGGGGAATCCTTTCCAGGCATCAAATAGTGTATGTGGAAATTTGAGGAGAAGGTGATGTAGGTGGGCCCATGCTTTCTAGAGGAAGTAGGCATTGAGAGAAAATGGAAGGAGGAAAATCATGAGTTTAGTGTGTTTGACCCAGGAATACAGAGTGGAGATGTCAAGCCTACCTTGGCCTCTGCTATCCAGATGTCCTGGCAGGCTAGAGCCGTTTTGTAATTTTTCAATTTCCACACTGGTCTTTGACACATCCATGTATTCATCTATGGTTTGTTTGTCCAGCATAGTGGCCACCCCCTCACCCTCCTTGTTATTTTCCACTGCATTTCCTGTGGAGGAGCCCTATGCTGCCAGAAAGCCAAGGAGCCAGAGCAGAATGGGGACCCCTCATAGACTCAGCTAGTCCCTCCCAAAGGTGGCCTCACACATCCTGGGAGCCTGTCACTCACTCTTTATGTCATTCAGATGGGCTTGGTGCTGCTGGTTTATCTTGATTTATCTCCTGTGTGGTTTGTAGAAGACCCTAAAGGTGAGCGAAGGTCACGAGGGCTCAAGGGAGGAAGCCAACACCAGCCCCACAGCCCAGGGCCTCTCTCTGGCTTGGGTCTTTCTGAGCTCCTTTTCCAGGTGTCCAATATTTGCTTTCTCTTTTACATTCTGTTGCTGCTGTATCTCATCTAGGAGATGGTTTTGCTCAAGCACCTGATGCTGTAAAGGCTCGTTCTTTGTTCTTAGCTCATTATAGCAGGCCAGATTCTCCTGAATTTCAGCCATGCACTGCTGTATCTGGTGGAGATTGTTGTCCTACTGCTCTCAAAGAGTCAGAGTCTGTTGGTCCTGCTCTTTCACCTCTGGGCATAATGTTGGAAGTGAGGACAATAGCAGTGATAGCATGATCCTGAGTTGAGACATGCCAGGCCACTCACAAGTTCAAGGTAGACAGGACATAGGACAATCAGTTAGTTCCCTGTACAAATCCTGATAAACATTCTCTCAAGAACTAAGAGAATGGGTTATGTTCTATCTCAAGGCCAATGGTTCCATTCATTATCCTTTCTCCTCCTAGAGACCTCCACCCTGGTTTAAGGCTCCTGAGTCTCAGTGCTGCTGTGTGAATTATTTGTGGTAAAATTCATATTAGAGCATGCTGATACTATCCTCCCCACCTCTTTCCAGTATATCCCTTGCTGCCCTATGCTTGACCATTAACCCCAGGCCTTTTTGTCAAATAAATGCTGGCACCTCTACTCTCCATTTCCTGATGGACCTGCCTTAGTTCCTATCCTGCACTGGCCCCCAAGAGTACATACTTTCGGCACCTCAGTGGTACCTATCTCTTCCCACCATCCCGAAGCAGAAGTTACCTTTTTCTTTATATCCACAAGCATTTTCTACAAAAGTGCAGAGTATGAGGGTTTATATGTGTTTTCCCTGATCAACATAGGGTCAGTTGAAGCCAAAGCAAGAGCCTTAACAGATATATTATCTCTCTGCCACCCTCCATTCTTTTTATGTAAATATGTACATTCTGTTATTAATTATTCCAATGGTTCTCAAACTACGGTCTGCGGGCCACATATTGTATTTATTCCCATTTTGTTTCTTCACTTCTAAATAAGATATATGCAGTGTGCATGGAAATTTGTTTATAATTTTTGTTTTTACTATAATCTGGCCCTCCAACAGTCTGAAAGACAGTGAAGTGGCCCCCTGTTTAAAAAGTTTGAGGACCCCTTATTAGCTCTCCCTTGTTCAACTGCAATTCTTACATTTAGTATTTTACTTTAAATTCCTAGCTTTGATTTAGCTATATTTATAATGAGGCAGTATTTTCAATTAGTGTTTTTTAGAAAAACCTCAGGTTGGGGTGAAGAAATAGTACAGCAGGCAGTGTGTTTATCTTGCACATGATCAATAACCCAGATCAATATTTGGCACTACACATGGTCCATAAGCCACAGCAGAAATAATCCCTGAACATGGCTATGTTTGTCCCAAACAGTCTCCCACGATGCACCCCACCTCCATTCTGAGCATCAAGTTATATATTTTCTTATTTCAACTCCTTTAAAAATCTCTAAGATCTTCATATAAACATTTGCTCTGTTGTTTGCAAGTCTGACATTGTAGTCGCTGATGAAATTCTACCATCTTTGACCTCACTACCTTCCATAGGATGCAGTATGATGGTCCAGAAACACTACTGTAAGGGAGAGTGTTTGGCTTTGGGTGTCCTAGGTTCTATATTTGTACCACAAAACAAAACAAATAAAAATTCCTAGTGTACTGAGGGAACAGAACTTCTAGAACCACAAAGAAAGACTTCATCATACGTTTCACTCCCTGACCTGTGCAGATACCGAGATCTCTAGATACAGAGGTCTGATTTTATTACCCAGGATGGAGCAGAAGTCTCCCATACACCGCAAAAGCACCAAGGGGAGAGTAAATGAACCTGAAAGGAGTCTATAGTTAATCACATGACAATATACTTCAAGGGTGGAGAAATCCTGTATCTTAGGCCAAGGTAATTCCTTTTCGAATGACCCCAATATTTACTGTGCCTGTATAGGAGGGAAGAAAAAAAAAAAAGAAAGAAGAAAAAAAAAAGAAAAAAAGCACTAAACAATTTTCCTTATTTATTTAGTCTTCGTTGATTTCTTTGTTTTGGTGTGGATATTGAAGTTGTCTCCATTTATATTTTTTTCCTTCTTTTCTTTTCTTCCTTTATGTGCTTGGCCATGTTTTTTTTTTTATCTCAAGATCATGGCTTTTATGTGATTCTTATCTTTATTGTTGGAGTGCTCACTGGATATTTTATTTGACACCTCTTTTTGTACTGTTGTGATGTTTCACCTTCATTTTCCCCTTCATCTTTCCAACCTAGGATGAGAGTCTCCAGAAGGACTTCGTCCATTTTTGGCGTATTTGATTTTTTTTTTCTCCAGTTTATTACTTTTCTTTTCTTCAAACAAAACCCATAACTTGAACTATCTAGTCCCCGCCTCCCAATTAGAGCGGGAAATAGTGCAGGTATCAAAACCAAACAGGGGTAGGACCACTAAGTAGTAAGCTAGGCACAGAGGGGACCACTTATTCTGGCAGCCCCGGGGTTGAGGGAGGAGGATATAGGAGGTAGGACGGGAACGGAGATGGAGGGAGGGCAATTCAGTGATTGGAATTCCCCTGATTTTATGTTAATATGTACCAAAAACATTATTGTCAATGATATGTAAGCCACTATGTTAAAAATAAAAATTATATTTATTAAAAATAATAAAAATAATTCCCAGTGTACACAGGTATTGTGTCTTAGTCACTGTCACCAAATAATGCTTCTAGTTCTTTCTTTATAGCAGCTAGATTGTAGTCTAGTGGGCCTTGAAAAGCTCTGCATGCAGGAGGCCTACATGAGGGTAGAATCTGAGCAGCTCTGGGTTTGCTTTCTAGATACAAAAGGAGAACACAAAGAGTCATGAATGGTGAGAACTGTTATTTTGTAGTGAATGTATCTATGTGCATAAGGGAATGTGTAAACCTGCTCTAAATAAGTTTTTCAACCTGTTTTTAGAGCAATGCAGCATTTCCTCTCCAAGAACAAAGCCTGGAGATTCTTGGATGCCTGTGTTTTCCACCAGCTCTTGAAGAACCTGCTACAACAGAAGCCAGTTGCTGGGCAGTTACCTGAGTTGACAGTGATTTCATACAGTGTGTCTCTCTTTGACTTAGGTCACAGGGTGGGTTATTCTACCCTGTTCAGGTCTAAACAACTGTGATTACCTTTGAATTTTAATCAACATTTTCCTCTTAATAAACCTATTTTTCAACACCCATTAATTATATTGTTTCTGTTGCCAAAAGCCAGAAGCAAGAATAGGAGTCAGAGGGATAGTGATAGAGATAGAATGGTTGCAATCATTTGTATTGTATTGACACGCAAAGACAATAGAGTTAGGGCAGGAGGTCTAGTCCATGTTAGGAATCTTGCCACAAATAGCAGGGGAGTGATTTAAGGGCAAAAAAGAAAGCACTTTGACAATAATTGTCAATGATCTGTCTACACAAGTACTGGGTGCTGAAAGGAGATAAGTGATATGCATGATACCCCTTCAATAATTAAGTTGTGTAAAAGAACAATGAAAAAGAGAGAATAAGAGAGGGAAGACAATTGTCTGTCACAACTGCAGGTGGAAAGAGGGGAAAGGTGAGGGCAAGGAAAAAAACCTGTGACATCAGTGGCAGGTAATATGCACTGGTGAAGTGTTTTGTACATTGTATGACTGCAACTCAATCATGACAAACTCTTGTTTTGCAGCCACACTTAGCAAGACTCAGATGTTATTCCTGACTCTGTGCTCAGGAAACCATCTGAGCTGCTGGGAATCGAACCTGGGTTGACTGTGTGCAAGGCAAATGCCCTATCTGCTATGCTATTCCTCCAGCCCATATGACAACTTCTTAACAGTATCTCATGGTGATTCGATTAACAAATTTATTTACAAAAAAATAAAAGAAACCCTCACATAAAAATAATAGACTTGAATATTCTGAGACAGACCTCCAGTTAAATAAAATTAATCTTTGAAAAAGGAGCAAGAAATATAAAGTGGAGCGAAGTAAGACTCTTCAACAAGTGGTATTGTAACACTGGCTAACTATATGCAAAAAAGTTAACTTGCCCTCTTTTTAACACCATGCACAAACGTGAAGTAAAAATGGATTAAAGTCCTTAATATTAAAATTATAAAGTATATAAAGAAAAATGCAGGTGGAACCCTTCATGACCTAGAAGCTAAATGCATCCTCGAGGATAAAACATCACTGAATAAGCAATTGAAAGCAATGATAAATAAATGAAATTACATCAAACCAAGAAGTTTTCTGCTCTTCAAAGGAAAAGGTGTCCAGGATAAAAAGACTGCCTACAGAGTGGGAGAGAAACTATTTACAGAGTGGGAGAAACTATTCACCCATCAGAGAAGGAGTTAATATCTAATATGCTTAGGGGAGAAAAGGGAGCAACAGGACAATGATATGATATGATCAATCTGGGCAAGAACTGGGTTCTAAAAAGATAGAATTGATATAAATGATACCAATAAATAATATAAATGATACCAATATTACAAAGCTCTGTCTAAATGAAAAAGGAAAACAAAGGAAGACTGGGAGTGTGTGTGGGGGGGTGGAGGTAGGGGAGGGAAAGAGAGAGATGTTTGTCATAAAGGCAGGCAGAGGGGAGGATAGTAAGGGAAACTAGGGACATTGGTGGTAGCAAATGTGCACTTGTGAATGTTGTTGGACATTGTATGACTGAAACTCAATCACAAATAACTTTTCAACTATTCCATGGTGACTCAATTAAAATTTTCTAAAAAACTGAAAACTAAAGTAAACTGATAGGGCAACATAGATACAATAGCACGGTTGCTTTGCAGATGGCCCACCCCAGGCCATCACTGGCACACCATATGCTCCCCTCAAGCTCCACAAGAATTTATATGGAATTGAGTAGTAAAGGACAGAACTGCATTGTCAGATACTGTGCTAGATACCATATTAGATTCCACATCACATACAGATACATCCTGAGAGACGCAGGAAAGTGTGGGAGGGTGGATGACAGAAACCAGAGAGTTTATGTAAAGGGATTGGTGGAAAAAAACTACAAGGGAGGTGTACTAAACATTCAAATACCTTAGAGTACACTACTATTCTTGTACAAATAAATAACAGAAGAATTATATCAGTAATTATTTGCATTTCTTGGCCATGCACAATTTTCTGAACATAGTGCAATTCAGTGCTCCATCAAAAATTAAAAAAGCAAAAAAGCAAACCAACAAAAAGCAGAAATGGTACCTCCTCTAAGTATTCCTTCCTATAGAGGGTTAGAACACTCTTGTTTTTTTATTCCAGGTCCAGAGGTGCACAGGATTGATCCTGTACTCTTGGATCACTCCTGGCAGGGGCTTCTGGGACCACATAATGTGCCTGGGGATGGAACTTAAGTTGGCAGCCTGCAAGGCAAACACCCTAGCCAAGTACTATCTCTCGGGCCCTTTCTAGCAGAGGCACTTAGAATTGAAACAGGAGAGACAGCTCCAGAAACTGGGCTCAGGCTCTATGCTGGAGGCCCTCACCACCTACAGATCTGAAACTTAGGCTAAAAGATGAAACTGAGCACCAGGTGTGGCCCACAACAAGCAAGAGAGTGTAAGGACTAGGATCTTAGAGAGAGTTAAGGAATTAAAGAGATAAAGAGGTATGCCTGAAAACCAGATCTCTCACTCCTATAATGGGAAAATAATGTTTTCAATCAACTTTTTTTTTTTTTTATTTGGGTCACACACTGCAGTGCTCAGGGGTTACTCCTGGCTCTATGCTCAGAAATCGCTCCTGGCAGGCTAAGGGGACCATATGGGATGCCGGGATTCGAACCACCAACCTTCTACATGAAAGGCAAATGCCTTACCTCCATGCTATCTCTCCCAGCCCCTTCAATCAACTTTTGATTTTCTTTTCTTTTCTTTTTTTTTTTTTTTTTTTGAGGGGGAGGGCACACCTGCTGAAGCTCAGGGGTTACTCCTGTCTATGTGGTCAGAAATCACTCCTGGCTTGGGGGACCATATGGGACTGGGAGAAAATTGAACTACAGCCCGTCCTAGGCTGGAACAGACAGTAATGATGACACAAATTTATGAAGTGCTCCATATATTTTTGGGTGATGTGGGAGAGTGGTATAGCTATATAACAAAGCACAGACTCAAGAACACTGAAAATATGAGATCTCAGCTGCAACCAACAAAGTTTGTAATTGTCTGTCAAAGTGGTAAAAGGCTGATGGAGATAACTATGAAGTATGTGTGCACTGTTAATGAGAGTTGATTCTGGTGGTATGATTGGTGTTAAAATATTATATGCCCCGAATTCAATGATCAATACCTTTATTAATCATGGCACTTCAAATAACATTTAATTTTTAAAAATACTACATTCATTGATTAGGTTAATTTGTTTAAATAGTAAATGAGTAAAAATAATTATATCTAGAAATATTTGACTTTTGAGGCTCGAAGTTTTTATATTCAGAGAGTTTTGTCTGTTCATATTTTATTCTATTCTATTTACATATTTGGATTTTGGGTCACACCCAGCAGCATTCAGGGGCTACTCCTGGCTCAGAAATTGTTCCTGGTAGGCACTGGGGACCATATGGGATGCCGGGATTCGAACCACTGTCTGTCCTGGATTGGCTGCATGCAAGGCAAACGCCCTTCTGCTGTGCTATCTTTCCAGCCCCACATGGTCATATTTTAGACACCATCCTCATATCCTGAAACTATAGCACTGTGCCTTGGTAAGTTTAAAAGGTATAAGGATTTATGGTCAGAATCCCAGTCCAGCCAAGAATTCTTATCCTGTGCTTGCTGATTGAATCCCCCCAAACAGACTAAAATAATAACAACAATAATGATAATTATAATATATGATAATGGCTATTTAAAACACTCATGTCAAAAGTAAAAAAGAAAGAGGAAAAGAATTCAAGCGCTAGCAATTTCTCCCTTTTTGACTTGTATTTGACTGGGTAAAATGGGGGAACTGGTGAAAAATAGGGGACTGCATAATATTTGATGAATTATTTTGATTACTATTAATTTAACTAATATTGATTGTTGTTAAATATTAATATTTATTTTTACTAAAATAGGGGACTGGGTCCGGAGAGATGACATGGAGGTAGAGTGTTTGCCTTGCATGCAGAAGGAAGATGGTTCGAATCCCAGCACTCCAAATGGTCTCCCAAGCTTGCCAGGAGCGATTTCTTAGAGCATAGCCAGGAGTAACCCCTGAGCACTGCCAGGTGTGGCCCAAAATCAAAAACAAAACAAAACAAAACAAATAATAGGGGCCTGCGAGGTGGCGCTAGAGGTAAGGTGTCTGCCTTGCAAGTGCTAGCTAAGGAAGGACTGCGGTTTGATCCCCAGGAGTCCCATGTGGTCCCCCCAAGCCAGGGGCAATTTCTGAGTGCTTAGCCAGGAGTAACCACTGAGCATCAAACGGGTGTGTCCAAAAAAAAAATAAAAATAAATAACAAAAACCAAATAATAGGGACTGGGTAATGTTTGATTTCCATAAAAATGAAATTCTTAGGAATAGAAAGTCTATCCTGTTAATTCACAACACGGCAGTCTTTTTGTCTGCTATCTCATTTCTTGAGATACTGTTAATCAAGTCTTTGGAGTCAGAAGGATAGTACTGGGAGTAAGGTGTTTTCCTTGCCAATACTGGCCTCAGGAGATTTGATTCCAGGCTTCTCTGCTAGTATCCACAGCCCGCAAGGACTGATTTCCCCCAATTCAGAGCCAGGAAAAACCATGAACACTGCTGGTGAGGCCCAAACAAACAAACAAACAGCAACACAAAGTCTTTGGCCATTTGCAGAACAGATCTGATGCACAGAGTGGCATGCAAAAGCAACAACAACAACAACAACAGCAACAAGAACCCCCCAACCCCAACCTTAACTTGTGCACTAGAGAACAGATAATCATTCTAAAACAAAACAAACAAAAAATTGTACATTGTACCTGTGTTTGAGATTTAGCTATTACTAAATCTATTTAGCTATTGCTAAATTGACATGTGTGGTTATTTTATTTATTTATTAATTATTATTATTATTATTATTATTATTCAAACCCGACGGCATTCAGAGGTTACTCCTGGCTTTATGCTCAGAAATCGCTCGTGGCAGGCCCGGGGGACCCTATAGAATGCCATGAATCAAACCGGGGTCCGCCCTGGATCCGCTGCGTGCTAGGCAAACGCCCTACCACCGTGGTATCTCTCCGACCCCTGGGGTTATTTTGGATTTACCCACGTTGCCTGGTTTCCTACATATGTTGGCGACAAAGTGGCTCAGGTCTAGAAGTGCCTACTACTTCAGCCACGGTGCTGCCTCACTCCCAAGTCTAACTGCTGTGTCAGACTCCTCCAGGCTGCGTGGCTCTGCAGGCTCCGTCCCTCTAGCTCCTTCTGGGGTGTCCCGCTGTTCCCAAAAATTGTATTTCCACTGCCCTTTCGCGCCCTGCCGCTTTCTGGATTCACTGGCTTGGAAATCAGAAGTTCCTGGGTGTATTGGCTGCTGCTTTCGGTTCGGAGACCTCGCCTTTCCCCTG
This sequence comes from Suncus etruscus, assembly GCF_024139225.1. Classification (NCBI taxonomy): domain Eukaryota; kingdom Metazoa; phylum Chordata; class Mammalia; order Eulipotyphla; family Soricidae; genus Suncus; species Suncus etruscus. The sequence continues at coordinate 105,839,630 of NC_064849.1, read as the reverse complement.
CTGCGGGTGAAAAAGGCTTGGGGGCTTGGGGGCTTGGGGGTGTGGGAGCGGGTGGAGAGGAGCTGGCGCAGGGCCTGGAAGCTGCTCTCTCCGGGGACAGAAGACGCGCCCGCGCGGGAATTTTTCTGTGCCGCTCCGCCTCCTCCCCCCTCCCCCCGCCGCTTATAATCAAGCTCCTTTGCTTAACCCCTGAGTTTCCAACTCCCTTAACCGCTGCATCTCTGTGCGGAGTCGCCAGCCAAGCCACTATGTAAGCCACACTCCCTCACTCCATGATTCCAAGCCAGCTGCTTGGACTTGAGGGTCGACAGCCCAGCGGGCGTTCAGAAGACTCTACCCCGCCGAGAGAGAAGAACCCACACCATGTCCAAGAGCCTCTCAGCACACTTTTATTGCAGTTGGGGAGGGGGTATGGGCACAAGAAGCCGTATCAGGACAAAGTACCCGTAGAGCCTCCCCCACCCCCACCCCCGAGTCTAGTCGAACGAAACACTGAACGGCAGCAGCACCCACAGGTAGCAGACCATACTGTAGCTGGAATCCACGCCGAAGGGCGCCTGGTAACAGCAGCGCGGGGGCACCTCGATGCAGAGAGGCGGGCTCCGGGGCGGTCGGTAAGAAGCGCCGCGGTGGTGGCCTGGGTGTCCGGCCGCCTGTCGTCGCTGACGTCCTCGCCGTCGGCTCCGGGCCCGGGCGGCCTGGCTCGGGGCCGCGGCTGCAGGTGGCTGAGCCCTGGGGGCGCCCGATTTCCGGCGCGGGGCCGGCTGCCGACCGCGAGGGGACGGGACGGGGCGTGGTTCCAGCTGGCTCCCGGCTTCAGCTGAGACTTGGGGCTGTCGCGGGCCCCAGAGCATCCGCCAGAGGGGACTGCTAAGCAATTCCCTGGGGTGATCCGCTCCGGAGTTCGGAACCTCCCCCAGCACGGGGTAGAAGGGGAGCGGCCAAGGCCCGTCGACGCTGGCGCTGGCGCGGGGGCTGGGCTGGGGCTCTCGGTCGCCGCGTGCAGGCCCCCAGGCTCCCCTTGCGCGGCGGGCTCGGCGTCCACGTCTGCCCTGCCGACCCTGGGCTCTGCCGCGGGCCCCGGGGCTGCTTTCGAGCTGGGGGCCGAGTCCAATCCGGCCTCCGCCGCCGACGTGCCGTTGAAAGCCACGGGCCACCCTTCGGCCGTGTCCTGGACCGACCTGGGAGGGTCCGGGGCTGCCGGCTTCTGGGAACCCGGGTCTCAGATCGACTCTGCCTCGTCCGTGTCCGACCGGGAGCTGCCTGGCTCCGACGTGGACTCTGTCCCCGCTTCCTTTGCCGTAGGAGCCTGTGCGATCAAAACTGCGCCCCATGGCTTCCTCCGACACGCAGCTGCAAGCAGAAGCTCAATCCGGCAGAGCTGCGAAAGGAGAAGTGGACAGCGGGGCTGCAGCTCGCGGCTTTTACACGGCCCGAAGTGGGCGGGGACACTGGAGAATTTGCTTCTGCAATCCGGAAAACCGAGCGGACTCGGTTATAAGGACTTTTTTCCCCTTCCTTTTCTTTCTTTTTTATTTTTTGGAGATACTTCTGCTCTAGAAATTGACCTCAAGAAACTTATTCCGTGACGATCACCGGCATCCTAGTTTTAAAAAAGTCCCTCACTTCGCCGCCTAACTGCACGTAATGCCACTCTGCATTAGAAACTCCGATTTCTGCAGGAAAGGGCTTCGAATTCGTCGTACAAACGATTAAAGGGAAGAAGACCGCCTGCGTTCAGTGGAGCGAGTGCCTGATGCAAAGAGACGATGTGCTAGCGCCCACTTTCGACTTTACAGATGACACACCTGAAACTCCGTCTACTGGGCGGCATCCGCAATAAACTTCGTCTGCACCCGTTTGCGAGCAGTCTCAACTTCGAACAGCGCTGTCTCCTGGTAATCCGTCGAAAAAAAAATATGTCGTTTGTCAATCCATCGAAACACTGAAAAAGTGCCCCCTTGTGTAGAAATTATGCCCACAGTGCCATGTCCACTAGAAACTTTTTACTTAAAAGGGCAAACAGTCCCGTTTACGGAGCCTCGAGTCCCCCTGGGGCCGCACCCCACAATTTGAGAAGCACTGGCCTAAGAGATTCAGAGTTTCTCCGTCCTTAAAGCATACTGCCATGGGAACAGCCAAGGATTCCGTACATGCTCATTATCAGACCCCCAAAGTCCTTTTATGTTGCTGCACTTCCATGGAAACTCCATCTATTAGGTGCTATCTGTAAGAAATTGTTTTCGTGGTGTTGGTCCTTCAGAGGATGAGGAAGCATGGGTGCTAAACAGAAGTGTCTTCTGTAATCCAGATTCGTCTTCTGTAATTTGAGAGTTTGAGTTTCTATGTCGTATTTTTGGCACCAATGTTAACGCCAGCAGCTAGCGTTCTTCATCCATCGAATCATCTGAAGGACGAGCACGAAGTAGTTCCTTGCAGACTCGAGACTCTAGACTTCATTTCTACGCAGCATGGCACTTGGACAAAATTTCGACGGCCTGATGGAAGATATATATTTTTTAAAGCGAGATTAGCCTTCTTTCAATGGCAGGGGTATGTGTTTCTTGGGGATACCGCACAGTAGACGGAGTGGAGTTTCAGATGCATCGTCTGTAAAGTCAAGAGTAGGCTTTTCACACAATGCACCTGCCAGCAGGCACTCGTTTGTCTAAACCTAGGCATCCTTCTTCCTTTCAATCTTCTGAACGACGAGCAGGAAGCCATTTCTCTTATATCTGAGCACTGTAGACTGAGTTTCTAATGCAGCGTGACTCTTCCCATGCAATTTGGTGGTGGAGAGCGGAGTGATGCAGTTTTTCCGAGGTTAGGCTGCTCGCCAATGTAACGGAAAAAGTTCCTTGCAGAAAAAGCACAGTAGACGGAAGTTGTAGGGCAGAAGTTTCTCCAGCAAGTACCGCACCCTCTGTGATTCACCCGCTCTTGTGCAACAGATCATTTGTGCATAAATTCAATTCAGAAAAGCAAGTTACTCTGGAGTGCCCGTTCCCAGCCCTGTGGCTCTGCTTTGCGCATTTTCTCTTCACGAAGCAGTTGAACTTATAAGCATTTTAAAGGTACGGGACCTCGACAATAAAGGACTCGAAGGCAGAGTCCACGTCGAAGCCAGTCTACACTCGGTCGGAAGAGGACAGGGCGGAGTCAACGTGGGTCACGGTTTCAAGCCGCGACCGCGGTGAAGGAAGAGCAGCGGGCAGCACTTCTCCTTCCAGGGGGGAGCTGGCCAAGGCCAAGGCGTGGTTCGTGGGAGACATGGGGGCGGCAGCCAGGCGCCAGAGGAAGCAGCAGCAGAGTGGGCGACCGCGGTAGACGCCCAGGTGCAGCAGCACGAGTCGTTCCACACTACTCGGCCACCAGCTAGCAAGAAGCCCCGGGGAAGGAAGAGGAGTCGCGGCCGGACAAGGCGGCAGTGGCGGCGGAAGGGGAGCTTGGGAGCCTGCACCCCCTTTCTGAGAGTCCCTGCCGGGCTCCCGCGACACCTCCCACTACACGGGGCCCGGGCCTCTCCCCTTCTGGAGACACCAGCCCGTGGGAGCCACGTCCCGTCCCGCCCCCTCTAGGCTTCAGTCCGCCAGGAGCCCGAGAAGTGGGCTTAGGAAATCTGCCAGCCGCCGCCTCCAACCCCGAGCACTCCCTGCAGCTGTGGCCTTAGTTCACGATTGGCGCCCGGGCCACACCCAGGCCACCTCCGCGGTGCTTCTTCCAGATCGCCCGGCGCCCACCTCTCTGCACCGAGGTGCCACCTCCGGGTTTCCTGGAGCCGTTTAGAGCGGATTCAACCTCAGTGTTGACTGTGTCGTGGGATCTGCCCTTCTGAGGATACCGAGACTAATGGGGACCGCAATATGGACACTGACCAGGCAAAGCTTCCCAGGGTCCAAACCCCTCCCCAAATGCAATAAAGATGTGCTTAGAATCCCATAAGACTTGGTGTTGACTCTTTTTCTCTCTGATCGATAGATCCATCTTGACTGTCCACTGGGCGTATTTTTCGGGCTACTGGACCTTCCTAGCTTGACACCAACACCCCCCAACCTAACAGCAGGCTTGGAATCAAAGAGTGTGGCCTGCAGAGTGGCTTGTTTGGCGGCTCCGAACACAGATGCAGCGATTAAGGGAGTTGGAAGCTCAAGAGCTTGATTAGAAGCGGCGGGGTGGGGTGGGGGTGGGGGAGCGGCGCGGGTGCGTCTTGTTGTCCCCGGAGAAAGCAGCTTCCAAGCCCTGCTCCTCTGCACCCGCGCCTCTAACCTAAGCCCTTTTCACCTGCAGGATAGTCACCTGCAGGGCTGGCAGGGGGAAAGGCGAGGTCTCCGAACCTAAAGCAGCAGCCAATGAATGCACCGAGGAACTTTCGATGTCCAAGCCACTGCATCTAGAAAGTGGCAGGGCGAGAAAAGGCAGTGGAGATGCAATTTTTGGGAACAACAGGACATCCCAGAAGGATCTGGAGGGACTGAGCCTGCAGAGCCACACAGCGCTGGAGTAGTCTGACACAGCAGTTAGGCTTGGAAGTGAGGCAGCACCATGGCTCTAAGAAAGTACTAGGCACTTCTAGACCTGTTTCAGGATCCACCTTGTCTCTAATTTTACTACATCAGAGAAACAGGCAACACTAGTAAATCAAAATTAGGCAACCCATGGGCTTGGAGAGGGGACGTCCCTTGGTTCGAATCCTGCATCCCGTATGGTACCTGTGCCTTGCAGGAGCGACTTCTCTGAGCCTAGCACCAGAAGTAAACCCTGAGCGCTGCCGGGTGTAACCCAAGAACCAAAAAAAAAAAAAATTTTTTTTTTAAATCAAGACTCTTAATAACAGTCCACTTAAAATCGAGTGTTAATACTTCTATCAAAACTGATATAAAACAAAATCTAATGACATGTATTTTCATGTAGTATGCAAACTGGTTAACAATAGTAATCAATTTCCCAAGTTTTTTTTTACCCACTCATTTTTTTAGAAACCACACAAGTCAAAAAGAAATTTTACCATGTTAACATTTTTTCTTTCTTTCTTTCTTTCTTTCTTTCTTTCTTTCTTTCTTTCTTTCTTTCTTTCTTTCTTTCTTTCTTTCTTTCTTTCTTTCTTTCTTTCTTTCTTTCTTTCTTTCTTTCTTTCTTTCTTTCTTTCTTTCTTTCTTTTTCTTTGTTTCTTTCTCTCTTTTGACAAAGAAAACTTTAAATGACACATCACCGTTATTATTATTATTATTAGTAGTAGTAGTAGTAGTAGTAGTAGTAGTAGTAGTAGTACCTTGTAGTACAGTTGGAAGTTGAGGAAGATGATGTCCCCCATCTTCCTCTTGCCAAGAATTGCTATAGCTATTTATGGAGGTTTATTGATCTATATGAATTTCAGGTGTGTTTTTATATATTTCTTTTAAAAAATACTTACAGAAACTGCACTGAATCTGTATAGTGCTTTGGCAAGTACTATCGTTTTATGGATGTTAATAATAAAACAGTTTCATTTCCTCTTGTTCTTTCAACTTTTCAAAGCAAAATTACTTTAATTTGCATTTTTAGAGAGTTTTTATCATGGATTGGTGCTGGATTTTTATCAAATGCTTCCTCTGCATCTTTGATACGACTATGTGATTTTTATTATTATTTTTTAATTGATATGGTATATTATGTTTATTAGCTAGTGTATGTTTAACCAACCTCATATCCTTGGGAAGAATTATGCATGGTCATGGTGTATGCTTTTTTTTATGCATTGTGGGATTCTTGCTAGTATTTTGTTGAGGATCTTTACTTCTGTGTTCATCACAGATATTGGTCTTTAAGCTTCTTTTTTATGATGTCTCTGTTTGCCTTTGGTATCAGGTTGATGTTTGCTTAATAGAAACGATTTGGGAGTGTAACAGTTTCTTCAATTTCCTTGAAAGATGCATGGATGTACACGGAATCTATTTGCTGAGTGAAATAAGTCAGAGAGAGAGAGAGAGAGAGAGAGAGAGAGAGAGAGAGAGAGAGAGAGAAAGAGAGAGAGTGAGAGAGAGAGAGAACACAGAATGGTCTCACTCATCTATGGGTTTTAAGAAAAATGAAAGACATTCTTGCAATAATAATTTTCAGACACAAAAGAGAAAAGAGCTGGAAGTTCCAGCTCACCTCAGGAAGCTCACCACAAAGAGTGATGAGTTTAGTTAGAGAAATAACTACATTTTGACTGTCCTAATAATGAGAATGTATGAGGGAAATGGAGAGCCATTTAGAGTACAGGTGGGTGTCGGGTTGGGAGGAGGAAGACTTGGGACATTGGTGATGGGAATGTTGCACTGGTGATGGGTGGTGTTCTTTACATGACTGAAACCCAAACACAATCATGTATGTAATCAAGGTGTTTAAATAAAATATTAAAAAAATTTATGGATAAAATAGCAATATTATACACATTTTCTAAGAAACAATAAAAACTATAAGTGCTACCCTTCCAAAAAAAAAAAAAGATTTGAAAGAATTCGCTCCTGAGTTGATGTGGGCCTGGGCCTTAACATTTCAGTTTCCTCAATAGTGATAGGTCTGTTCGGGTATTCCAACTCATCTTGGTTCAGTCTTGGAGGTGACAGGAGTATAAGGAACTTTTCATTGTGTGTGTGTGTGTGTGTGTGTGTGTGTGTGTGTGTGGTGTGTGGTTTTGGGGTCACACCCGGCAGTGTTCAGGGCTTACTCCTGGCTCCAGGGCTCAGAAATTGCTCCTGGCAACCAAGGGGGGACCATATGGGGACGCCGGGATTTGAACCGATGACCTTCTGCATGAAAGGCAAATGCCTTACCTCCATGCTATCTCTTCAGCCCCATCATTTCTGTAGGTTCTCTTGTTTCATGCCACAGAAGTTCTCAAAGTAATCTTTGATGAGATTTGAATCTTTTGAATCCTTTGAATCTATGACTTCCCTCTTTAGTTTCTGTTTACTAGAATTCTCTTTTTCTTTGAGAATGTCCTAGTGGTTTATCAATCTTGTTTATTTTTCAAGAAACCAACTCTTGGTTTCATTGACACTTTAGATTATTTTTTGTTCTTTCTGTTCATAAATTTTTATTCTAAGTTTGATTAATTTCTTCTTCTTGCTTGCCTTTGGTTCATTTTGTTAGTTATTTTCCAATTTCTTGTACTATGCAGTCAAGTTATTTATGTGGGCCCTTTCTTTATTATGAATGTTTGCAAGCTATAAACTTTCCTCTAAAACACTGTATTTGCAGTTTCTTACAAGTTCATGTAGCCTGTATTCTCATTCTTTTTTTTTTGTTGTTGTTTGTTTGTTTTTGGGTCATACCTGGCAGTGCTCAGGGGTTACTCCTGGCTCTACACTCAGAAATCACTCCTGGCAGGTTTGGGGGTCCATATGGGATGTCGGGATTTGAACCACCATCCTTCTGCATGCAAGGCAAATGCCTTACCTCCTTGCTATCTCTCTGGCCACAGTATCCTCATTCTTATTTGGGAATCTTTTTTTTTGTTTTGTTTTGTTTTGTTTTTTACTCAATGTTCAGTAATGAAGTATTTAGTTTCTAGATGTTTGATTTGACTCTTTATTTCTTCTTTTGATTAACATTTATTTTCAGTGATCATGGTCTCAGAAGGTAGTTGGTATGATTTCTATTCATACTGACTTGGGGGAATTATGTTTTATATTCCACTACATAGTTTTATTCTCTGGAATGTATCTTGTGGGCTAGAGAAAAATGTTGTGTTGTGTAAATTTGGATTTTAGAAATGATAATTTATATTTCTCTCACATTTTTTTCTTTAAAGTGAGTATTTCCTTACTGAGTTTTAGTCTAGCTAATCTATATCAAGGGGACAGAGCAGTGTTGAAGTCTCCTATTTCTATTCTATTGTATGCCAGGTCTTCCTTCAAGTCTTAGCAATAATTTCAAGTATTTTTTCTGGCCCCTCATTCACCATGTTATATATATATATGTATATATATGTATATATATTTAGAAGAGTGAGGTTTTTTTGGTTTACATGTCTCTTGATTATTAATAAATAATTAATAAAATTTACTGTCATTTATAACCTTTTTGAGCATTAAGTCTATGTCATCTTATATTAGTATGGCAATCCTAACCTTCTTACCTTCTTTTTTTTTTTTTTTTTATTTGGTGATGCTCACGGATTACCCCTGGCTATGCCCTCAGAAATTGCTCCTGGCTTGGGGACCATATGGGACACTGTGAATCAAATCTTGGTTCTTCCTGGGTCAGCCACATGCAAGGCAAGTGCCCTACTGCTGCTACTACTGTTCAGGCTCCTATCCTAACCTTCTTTTTTTGTTTGTTTGTTTTTGGGTCACACCCAGCAGCGTTCAGGGGTTCCTCCTCGCTCTATGCTCAGAAATTGCTCCTGGCAGGCTCAGAGGACCATATGGGATGCCAGGATTTGAACCAAGGTCCTTCTGCATGAAGTTAAAGGCCCCTACCTCCATGCTATCTCTCCTGCCCCTATCCTACCCTTCTTAATGGGATTGTTTGCTAGAAGAATTGTCTTTCAACCTTTGATGTTGAGTCTGAGCTTGTTCTGAATGTTTTGATGTGTTTTTAGAATGTTGTGTTCAATTTTCTAATCCATCCTGCCACTCTGTCTCTTAATTTATGTTTTTAGCCCATTGGCATTGTGAGAGATCATTGTCACCCGAGTTTTTTGAAGTTTGGCATTTTTGTGAGGTTTATCTTGTCTTAAAATAGCCCCTTCCGAGGTCAGTTCTAGGTCAGCTGCATGCACAGTAAAACGCCCTATTATTACACCACAGCTCTGGCCCCAGTTCTCCTTTTTCTTTTCTTTTTTTTTAAATCAGTTTGGGGCCAGAGAGATAGCATGGAGATAAGGCATTTGCCTTGCATGCAAAAGGATGGTGGTTCTAATCACAGCAACCCATATGGTCCCCACCCCACCCCCCAGCCTGCCAGGAGCATAGAGCCAGGAGAATCCTCTGAGTGCTGACGGGTGGGACCCAAAAGAACAAAAACAAAAGATCAAATAAAATAACAACCCCACATTTCAATTTAACTATAACTAAATAGATTTAGCAATAGTTAATAGATTTAGCAATAGCTAAATCTCAAACACAGGTACAATGTACAATTTTTTGTTTGTTTTAGAATGATTAAATTGTACTCTAGTACACAGATTAAGGTTGGGGTTTGGGGGGGGGGTTCTTCTTGTTGTTGTTGCTTCTGCATGCCACTCTGTGCATAAGGTCTGTTCTGCAAATGGCTGAAGACTTTTTGTTGCTGATTGTTTGTCTGTGCCTCACCAGCAGTGTTCATGGTTTATTCCTGGCTCTGAATTGGGGGAAATCAGTCCTAGCAGGTTGTGGATACTAGCAGAAATGTCAGTAGTCAAATATCCTCAGGCTAGTATTTGCAAGGAAAACACCGTACCCCCCAGTACTGTCCTTCTGAATCCAAATACTAGATTTACAATATCTCAAGAAATGAGATAGTAGACAAAAAGTCTGTTCAGTGTTATGAATTAAAACCAAAAGAAATAAAGCACTTTATTTATTAATTGATAGACTTTGGGGCAACACCCAGCTATGCTCAGGGTTTACTCCTGGCTCTGTGCTCAGAAATTGCTCCTGGAAAGCTTGGGGACCATATAAAATGCCAGGAATCGAACCAGTTCTATCTCGAGTTTACATGCAACGCAATTGCCTTACTGCTATGCTATCTCTCCAGCCCCTTTAGTTCTCTTTTGTGTGTGTGTGTGTGTGGGGGGAGTTTGGGTCACATCCGGCAGAGCTCAGGGACTACTCCTGGCTCTATGGTCTGAAATCATTCCTGGCATGCTTGGGGGACCACATGGAATGCTGAGTTTCGAACCACCATCCTTCTGCATGCAAGGCAAAGGCCTTACCTCCATGCTATCTCTCCGGCCCCTTTTGTTCTCTTCTTTTTTTTTTTTTTAAGGTAACAAATGTTTGAATTTCCAGTACACACAAATAAGTGTCCTTCCTGAGGTTTAGAAAACATTAGGGCCTGATTCTGAAAGAATGGGTACTGCTTCAACAATATATTTTAGTCTTAATAAATGGCAAAGTAATTAAGGTTTCCTTCCTATTTTGAAGATCCAAAAATCAAACATGCAAAACTGGGTGGTAATCAGCCCTTTCTGTCATGAGTAATGCCTGTTAATTTCTATTCAAAGCACAGACTATCAGTTCAAAAGAAGAAAGAGCAACCAGTAAAAAGCCAGTGAAAAAACGAAAAAAGAAGAAAAATTCTAATTAAAACTCATAATTGTCAATTTGTGTAACTATTAAAAGTTTCTAAAACCACTAAAAATGTAGTCAGTGCTTAAAACCTGGTTATTCCTTTATACCTTACAGTATGCTTGAAAAATAAACCAAAATTTGGAAAACATAATTTAAGAATGCATAAAAAGTAAAAAGGCATTTCCATAGCGTGTGCAAAAAGGACAAAAGCTTCTTAAAGACCTCTATGACATAAATGGTACAAGGTTTATTTCAGATAGATTATACCCAAGTCAGCAAAACTGATCCAGTTGCTTAGGAAAATGTCTTCACTGAAAATGAGTGAGGATCTATTTTCCTAAAGCTAATATTTTACATTTTTCAAATAGCAATAGCATTTTGTTTTGGGGTCACACCTGGTGGCACTCAGGGACTACTCCTGGTTCTTCCCTCAAAAATCAATTCTGGCAGGCTCCAAAAACATATGGGATGCGGGGATCGAACCCGGGTCCATACTGGGTGGGCTGCATGCAAGGCAAAAATGCACTACTGCCGTGCCATCGCTCCAGTCCCACCTAAAGCTTATTTTTAAAAAAAGCAACTTGTGGGGCCGGAGAGATAGCATGGAGGTAAGGCGTTTGCCTTTCATGCAGGAGGTCATCGGTTCGAATCCCGGCGCCCCATATGGTCCCCTGTGCCTGCCAGGAGCAATTTCTGAGCCTGGAGCCAGGAATAACCCCTGAGCACTGCCAGGTGTGACCCAAAAACCAAAAAAAAAAAAAAAAAAAAAAAAAAAAAAAAAAAAAGCAACTTGTCCCGATTTTTCAAAAATTCTGGGTAATTAACCCCAAATTAAATTTGACTTATCCTGTTTTCCAAATAAATTTATTAATCTTTATCATCCTGACAGCTGTCATAAGTAATGTTAACAAAAACCTCTTAAAATTAGCCAAACACCTAAGTGACATGTACAAAAGATATACAAATTAAAGCCATTTAAGAGCAATAGATACCATAATTTGTACTTGACTATAACTTCAATATTTAAAAATGATTGTAAAACTTAAAACCTCAAATAAAAAAACTATAAATCATTTACTTTGATTTACACCTTAGGAAGTAAGAAGAGCCTTCTGTCACACGTCTAGTGTTTCTGGTGGGTTGAGGAGAGAAACGCCATGATATTTTGAATGTTTGTACTTTTCTCTTATTGATTGTTGTGCATGCTGTGGTGCTCTGAGGTAGGTTTGGTGAAGGTCCATGAGACAAGGCTTGAGATTTTCCAGAGTATATCCAGTCTTTTCAGTTAAAGAATCAGGCCAGCTCTGCCCTGTGATTGTGTAGAGTGCCAAATGGAAGGCGGCTCCGGCAATAATGGATGACAAATACTTGAGGTAAGGCTCAGCATCTATTAGACTAACTCTCCCAAAAACATTGCTAAGCTTTCAACTTTGCAGTTTACAGATTGCTGGTGCAGAAAGTACTGGGTAAGAAACTGATTTACTGTTGGTGCAGCTCAATCAAAAGCAAGGACTTTAAGAATTAGATGCTCCATTCTCAGGACTTGTTTCTTGTATAGGTATCATCTGTAATGTATACAAATTCTGCTACTTCTGGGGGGTATTTCTTCAAACTTTGAAGCTAACAGCATAGCTGTAGTGTCCTACCGGCTGAAGTTTTCCTCTCAACACTGACATCGATGAGAGGAACCTATCGATGTAGTTCACTGCTAAATGCAGTGTCTCATTCTGGAGTTTATATTCTTCTCCTACTTCTACTAACCAGTCCACGAGGATAGCTCTCATACTATTAGTGATGTCTGGTTGTTTCTTCATGTAACCTACTTTAGGCTTACATTTAACCTCCATTTCCCTAAGGTATGTATGAGAGCTATTCTCATGGTAGTCTAGCACTTCATTCACATTCACTGGCTTTTCATCTTCCAGGACAATCGACATGTCCATAGTGTGTGGTGACTCAAAACTAGCATCCATTGGATAATCAAGAGGTACCAAGTTGTTTTCTTGGTCCCGGTAAGCTAATAGCGGAATTAAATGCCAAGACATCTTCGCATTCTTTGCTGGGCTCATCAGGCTTTTTCTGCGGCTCTTCAGCTTCATCCACGTGGAATGGTGAATGCAGGCTGTTTAACATTTGCAGCAGCGACTTGCTCATCGTTTACAGGAAGATCCTTAAGAGGCGCGCAACTCGTCTGGCCTTCGGCCGCTGCAGCTGCGGCGCCCGCCCGAGCGCGGCCTTGAGCACCGCCAGCGCCGCTCGGGTGCGCGGCTGTGGGACGGGTGCCCCCACCGGGTCCACATTCTCCTGGTCTTCCAGCATCAGCAACGCCGAGCCCACCTTGCGGGCCGCAGAGCCGCCCTGCAGCCGCCCGCCCGAGCCGCGCCGGCCGCAGCCCGAGTGCGCGCCCATTGATCGCGAGCGCGAACCTAGAGCGCGGCACCGTTCGGCACGGATCAGCACTGCGGGCGGGCGGGCGGGCAGGCGGGAAAGAGGTTAGGCGGAGTGCCCTTTTGTTTTTCTTCTTAATGGTGGCTTTGAATCTATGAAGTTTCTGAGCTGTTGGTTATCTGTAACATTGTATATTATTCCTTCAAATCTTTTTTTTGTTTTTGTTTTTCTTTTTTGGGCCACACTCAGCGGTGCTCAGGGGTTACTCCTGGCTGTCTGCTCAGAAATAGCTCCTGGCAGGCACAGGGGACCAGATGGGACACCGGGATTCAAACCAACCACCTTTGGCCTGGATCGGCTGCTTGCAAGGCAAACGCCGCTGTGCTATCTCTCCGGTCCCTATTCCTTCAAATCTTAATGAGAGTCTGACTAGATACAGTATTCTTGGTAATGCATTCATTTCACTGAGTTTTTTTTTTTGTTGTTGTTGTTGTTTTGTTTTGTGTGTGTGTGTGTGTGTGTGTGTGTGTGTTTTATCCCCACTATCTTCCTCCATTGTCCTCAGGCCCAGAGGGTTGCCTTTTGTAAATATGGTATAAACCTTAAGATTGCTTCTCTGTATGAAATTTTCTTATACAGACATAGATGCTTTCAGTGGTCTCTGTTTCTATTATGGTTTTCGCCATTGTGATTAGAATGTGCTGTGGGCGGTTTTTCTTTGTCTCTTTAAGCTGAATTTTTGCTGTTGTTGTTTGTTGTTGTTTTTGGGTCACACCTGGGAGCTCTCAGAGGATACTCCTGGCTCTGCACCTAGAAATCGTTCATGGCAGGTATGAGGGAGCTTATGGGCTGCCGGGATTAAAACCACTGTCCATCCTGGATTGGCTGTGTGCAAGGCAAAGGCACTACCACTGTACTATCTCTCCAGCCCAAACCTGGAACTTTTTGGGTGTTCAGGATGTAGCTGTAAGCACTCCAGCTCTGGAAATTTCTCAGCAATAATGCCTTTGAAAGTTAATTTCTTATAGTGGTTTTCTTCCTAGATAGCTGGGTCACAATTGATTTATATGTTGTATCTGTTGTATTACCCTAACCTTCTCTTTTCAACTGTTTGTTTGTTTTGAACTTCTTTTCCACCTTCTCTTGTTGTCTGGAGGTTTTGTGCACTTTATTTTCTGGTTCATTGATTTGATCCTTAGCAGTCTTTACTTTACTGATGAGGCTTCCAATAAATTTTTCATTTTGCCTATCAAGTTTTTCAGTTCGGACACTTCTCTTTGTATTTTATTAGCAGTATGTTCCATTGTTTCCTTGAGCTCATGTACATCCTAAACATTTCCATTCTGAACTCCTTTTAAGAGATGTTATGACCCATTGGGTCTGCAGGATTGCAGTTTTACTCACAATGTGTGGTGGGATTTTGCCTTGCTTACTTAGTTTCTTTTGTAAAATCGCAAGGTGCTTCTTACCTCACTGTCAGTATTCCCCACTACTAGGGACGTCTCACAGTGCTTATGTGGATGGGTGAGATATTATTTTGGAATGGTGAGCGGTAGCTCACTTGGAGACAGGGCCTCAGACCTGTGAGGGCAGGACAAAGATCAGGCTGGTGCAGTTATGTTTGCGCTGCAGATAGCCAGTTGCTGTTCCTGCCAGGCAGTCTTCTGCCCACTGTCTAGCTCTGGAGTCTGCTCAGTTTGTAGTATTTTAAAGCTGTCCTCTCCTGATTCCTCAAGGACAAATCTGTTCACAAGGGTTTAAAAAAAGTCTTTCAGAGTAAGGACTGACTTTTTACCTTCGTGTGTGTGTGTGTGTGTGTGTGTGTGTGTGTGTGTGTGTGTGTTTGTGTGTGTGTGTGTGTTTTGGGTCACACCCGTTTGATGCTCAGGGGTTATTCCTGGCAAAACGCTCAGAAATTGCCCCTGGCTTGGGGGGACCAAATAGGACGCCCGGGGGGGGGGGGGTGTCAACCGCGGGTCCTTCCTTGGCTAGCGCTTGTAAGGCAGACACCTTACCTCTAGCTCCACCTCTCCGGCCCCTTACCTTAGATTTTCATTAAAATTTTGCATGGAGTCTTGATCTAGCCAACCTAGAATAATTAAAAAAATATAATTTGTCCACTTCCCTGAAAATTTCAAAAAATTAGTACATGTGATTTTACATTCAGATTTTTATTGATGTTGCAGCTTTTTCTATAGAATTTTCCTTCTGATTCTAACTTTCAGTACACAGACAAATTGACTACAAGCATAGTGACCACTCACATATAAACAAAACGTACATATTAATAATGAATCAATTTGTACTAGATATTTCTCTGACTCTCTACAAATGGCAGAACAGTCCAAGTGGTTCAAAGAAAAGCTCCTTTTTAGCCACCAAACTAAATTTTGGATAAATCAATTTAACTCAAGAATTAACGATATGTTACCATTTCAACATGTCTAGTTCTAAAGGAGACAGAATTATTATTCTTAGCAGACAAAATGTTTCATCACCTGCAGACATTCTGCAACTTGAGAGAGATAAACAGACAGACAGATGCACACACACACACACACACATACACACACACATGCACACACACAGATTGAGATTAAGTCTATGACTCTACCTGGCAGCAGTCTTGTAGCAGGACACAAGTAGAAAGGAAAAATTGCTGAGGCTGCTACATGTTCCTCCCCCAAAATAAATCAAGTCCCAAATTTTCCGTTTCAAAACAACACACCCTCTTCTACTCTGGGGCTCGGGTAGTGGAGATGCAGCAATGGGATTTGCAGAATAGTATATACACAGATTGAAGGATGTCTAAAGGGATCAGGAAAGCCTCCTTTTTTTTTTTTTTTTTTTTTTTTTTTGTTGGTTTTTGGGTCCACACACGGCAGTGCTCAGTGGTTACTCCTGGCTGTCTGCTCAGAAATAGTTCCTGGCAGGCACGGGGGACCATATGGGACACTGGGATTTGAACCAACCACCTTTGGTCCTGGATCAGCTACTTGCAAGGCAAACGGTGCTGTGCTATCTCTCCGGGCCCAGGAAAGCCTCCTTATGGGGACCCACACAAATGCCCATCTGAACAGGGTAGCGGTTACTCCTAGCTCTATGCTCAGAAATAACTCCTGGCAGGCTCGGGAGACCATATGAGATGCCAGGATTCAAACCACCAACCTTCTGCATAAAAGGCAAACTCCTTACCTCAATGCTATCTCTCCAGTCCCTTCTCATGGCCTCTTAAAGGTATCTTAGCATAGAGCCAGCTCTGTGAACCTGGACTTGGTGTGTTTCAAGCAAGAGTGTCCACTATATTGAAATGAAGCCTATGATACAGCAGGTTGGGAACCACTCAGGACTCCATAGTACAAATGGTGGGGCTATACATAAAGTTCAAACTTCCCAAATCACACATTCACACACTTTCACTAAGGGGTTAATCAGGAAGGAGGGGCAAGGACTCTCTAGATCTCTTTCCCTGAAGCCCAGAAAGGAATCCTAAGCGATTATCTGAGAGTTGACCTCATGGAAACCTATTACTAGTGACTGGAAGTCTAGTGCTCCCTGTTCCCCCAATGGATATTAGCTGTTTGACCCAGTGCCCTGTCTTTGGTGGGAACAGATCCAATTTCTGCACAAGAGGTGCTAACTACAAAGTTTCAGGAAGTCAAGAAAACATAGCAGACAGGAGAAGGAAGGTCAATGATAGATTAAATATAAATTTTCCTTTAATTCCTGAAAACAAACAGTGACACATAACACAAACACAGCCTTCCCAATGCTTCTGGTCCAAATTACCTCCCAACTCAACCCATGTAGAGGACTCAGGCAATGTCTCTGGTGGGCTATGTCAAGTGGTGGTGGGACTGGAGAGATTTCCCTAGCAATAATATCTAAGTCTAGACAGGGATCCCTCCAATTTCCTGAACTAACTTCAAGGAAATAACTTGAACTTCTCCCTTGAATACCATACAAAGAGGCATAACTCAAATTTCTCCCAAGTATATTCTCCCAAGAAAGAGAAATGGGAGAGATAAGGAGGGAAGATACTTATAATAATGTAGTCTCCTTGTTTCTTTCCTGGAGTGTCATGCTGTGTCAGAAGAGTGAGCAGGGTTCCATCTGGGCTCTCACAATTAAAGCATCCCCAACACCTACAGACACAGGTCCCTCTCAGGGCACCTCAATGTCTCTTAGACCTTGAAGGAACCTCCAAATTTGTAATGGGAGTTTTCTTAATCAAGCTCAGGGAGACAGTTCATGGGAAGACTCCAAATAAGTTTTTATTTGCACAGATGGACCAGACCTGTGGGTCTAGGCTAGTTGAGCATCTGAAGCTTTATACAAAGCTCATAGTTCAAAGAACCTCCTTTTATGGGGCGTTGTTGCTAATTCATCATTACCTTGCATCATGCATAAGCAGTGTTGGGCTGTGCATGCATGGTGTTGACCTCTTTAGCATCATGGAAATTGTCTCCAATCTTATCTCGCATCATCTTTCTCCCATCTCCCATCTTATCCTCAGGGCTACAGGGACTTTCCTAAAAGCAAGTTTTTGCTTGGAACTGGAAATTTTATCCTAGGCACAGATGGAGATGAACATCTCTTAAAACTTCCACCCACAACAAAATAATTTCTTTAGAGTATATGCTATAAATAAATTATAAAATCAAAAGTACATATCATACAATTTTTATCACTCATAATATAACAAACCTAACCCAAGGATTTAGAGGATAACTTAAAGTATTCACATCCATTTCTTGTTAGGACCCTATGCTGTGTGGCCACTGAGTGCCATGCAATGTGCAAGCCAGTTTATTGCAGAATTTCCAAATGCCTATGCAGACAGAGGTACCATGAAGGATGCAGAATGTGCTGCCCAGATGCTTTCCCAATGAGTTCAATCCATTCTCCTGCCCCATCCCAGCTCCCAGTTCCCAGCAACCCAGGGTGTGACTGGCATCAAGACTGCTCTTTCACTGGCAAGCAAGGTTCAACTGACCAACTATCACATTAGTTTGGCTCCTAGGTTCAGTCTTAACATTTTCATTTCCCTTTGAGTGAGTGAGAGAGGGGGCACATCTGCAGTGCTCGGAGACTATTCCTGACTTTTCACTGAGTAATCACTCCTGCTGGGCTCCAGGAACCAGATGAATATTGCCGCTCAAACCCTTTGCCAGTGTCACTTACAAGGTAAGTCCTTTACATTCTGTTCTATCACTCTCCTTCCTACATGATTTCTTTCTTAATGTTGGAAGTTTGCGGAGTTATTGAGCAGAGGATTTGCACACTTGGTGGTACCCTGATGTCCAAGTCCCTTTGGAGGGGTGTTTGAAAATAAAGACTTGTTAGGACAGGGCTCAAACCCAGGCTTCCTTCTCACAAGGAACTTTGGCCTCACTTTGGTCCTTTAAGAATTGTTCCTTATCCAGATTTTCCTGCAATCATTATGTAGAGGAGGAAGCCAAGAGCTGAGGCTCAGGAAGGTCAGTCCCCTGACCCTGGCAGCTGAAATCTATCTTGCTTTTTCTCATTATTACTTTCTCCAGCAGGTTCCAGAATGGAAGGTCCCCATGGACATCATCTCCCCACCCTACTCTTCACCAGAGTGAGAGTATTTGGTCTATAGGTACCTTAGGGTCATAGTCCTTAAAGTCCCTTTAGAGTTCCAGTGTTCAAAGTACTCCTTTTACTTGTTGTGGGCCATATCCAGGTACTCAGCTTCATCTTCCAGCCTAAGCTCCAGTTCTATAGGCAATGTGAGACTTCTAGCATAAATATTGAGCCCAGTTTCTGGAGCTGTCTCTCCTGCTCCAATTCTAGGCAACTTAGCTATCTAGTGCCCAAGAGGTAGTACTTTGGTAGGGTGCTTACCCTGCAAAATGCCAATCTAGATTCAATCCCCAGGTACCTTATGTTGTCTAAGGAATCCTACCAGGAGTGATGCCAGAGCATGGGATTGAGCCCTGATCATCTCTGGACCTGGAACAACACAATACAATACAAAGAGTTCCTTATGCCCCTATAAAAATAAAACTTAGAATTGCATCATTTCTGCTTTTTTTAATTTGAGTTTGACTTTTTTTTTTTGTTTCGGTGCCACACTCAGCAGTCTTCAATGGTTACTCCTAGTTCTGTACTAAGTAATCACTCCTGACAGGCTCAGTGGACCATATGGGAAGCTGGGAATTTAACCCAGTTCTGTCCTGGGTCTCCTGGATACAAGGAAAATGCTCTACCACTGTGCTATCACTCCAGGCCAGGAGAGATGAGGGCTGGAGGGACTAACTCATGATATGAAGCTGACCATAAAAATTGGTGAGTGCAGTTAGAAAAATAACTATACTAACAGCTATCATGACAAAGATAGTGAGTGAGAGAAATAAAATTCCTGTCTCAAAGACATGCATGGGGTGGGGAGGAGGGAGAGGGGGAACATTGGTGGTGGGAGGTTGCACTGGTGATGGCAGTGAACATTTTACGACTGAAACACAGAACATGTTTGTAACCATGGTGCTTAAATAAAGATATTATTAAAAAATAAAAATAAGGGGCCGGAGAGATAGCACAGAGGTAAGGCGTTTGCCTCCCGTGCAGAAGGTCAGTGGTTCCAATCCTGGCATCACATATGGTCCCCCGAGTCTGCCAGGAGCGATTACTGAGCATAGAGCCAGGAGCCAGGAGTAACCACTGAGCGCTGCCTGGTTTTGGACCCCCCCCAAATAAATAAAAATAAAAAATGAAAGTTATATTAGCTAACCATCAAGAAGAATGTGGGGGAATTGAAAGTTATTTATTCAATCATGTCTGGGTTTGGGACCTCATTCCATAGTGCTCAGAAGCTATTCTTGGGTCTTGTGTCATAGAGTCCTGGATGTGCTCTGGGTCAGGATCATGTGTGGTGTGGGGAATGTAACTGGTGGGTTATACGTCAGGCAAGAGCTTCACCTACAATATTATTTCTGGTATTATATATCCAGAGGTTGAAATTTATATTGGAGAGACAAAATTCAATAACTGTGTACATATAGGGTGACATTTCTATTTCTATCTGAAGGAAGTATTGTAAGGTATTGGTTGATCCATGCAAAATCTGGAAGAGACATTCCCCTCCAGAGAGAACATAAAATTTAAGGACTCTGAGGAACATTTTAATTTTTTTTTGTTTGTTTTGTTTTTGGGTCACACCCGGCAGTGCTCAGGGGTTACTCCTGGCTCTATGTTCATAAATCGCTTCAGGCAGGCTCGGAGGACCATATGGGATGTCAGGATTCGAACCAACAACCTTCTGCATGCAAGGCAAATACTTTACCTCCATCCTATCTCTCTGGTCCCTGAGGAACATTATAATTTAATTTAAGGAACATGCAGTTCTGAAGAGTTTGAATCCACTGAAAGACCTTCGATTTGAGGCTTCCAGGTTTCAACTGACCCAGCAGGACAGAAAACAGCCCTGAGGATCTGATCTCAGGATAATTGCTCACGATCCTGAATTCCTGATAGCTGCCACCTCAAAGCCAATATCACTGATCCCTCAGAAATCACTGCCCCCAACCTGGCAGTCCCCAACTGCATGGGACCACAGATTGAAAACCCAGATAAATGAGTTTTTAACAACACAAACAAGCCTGGCACAACAAGCAAGAGGCTTCCTGGCCAGAAGTGTAGGCTGGGGGCTGCAGATAATGGGAAAGGCAAGGTGAGGAGAGGAGTAGCACGGGAACATCACAGAACAAGGGACAGTTCTACTGTCTACCCAAAGTTTCTGCTGTTGAGAGCAAGTAAAAAGTGGTGCCAGGCAAGAACTGAAAAGGTATGAGGAAGGTGAGGAAGAAGAGACTGTGCAAATAGTTAGCTAGAACAAAAAAAAAATCATGTCCCAAAAGAAGTGAGTTACTGGGCCAGAGACATAAGCTTGGGGATAATGTTCTTGCCTAGTGCACAGAACTTGGTTTAATCACTGGAATCACACAGGGGTCCTTGAGACTATGACCAGTCACTCCATGGCATTCCTCAGGGCTGTGGGCTGGAATCAAAATTTAGGGGGGCACTAAAGATTAGGTGACAGAGAGAGTCAATGAGGGTAGAGTTTCAGGCCCAGGAGCTCTGGTTAGTCCACAATGTTGACACAGGCAGTGGCAGGGCTGAATTTCAGCTGAAGAAGACAAGAACAGAGAACAAGGTAGGTACACACTTCTTCAGAGATAAAAATTTATTTTTTAAGGATTCTGGGGCCATTCCTGGTGGCTACACTGATTTTGCTTTAAAAATCACAACCTCCTCCCCCCAAAAAAATCACAGCCCAGTTCATAACTCCTAGTACTCCAGAATGTGACAGGCAGCAAGACTGCTCTGTTACTGCAAGCAGATTCCACTGACCAGTGTTCACTTGAGCTTGGCCACTGAGTTTGGTGCCCTAATTCATGGTTTCTGTTATAACATTTCTAGGGAGGAGAAGTCAGTAATGCATTATCTTGGGTGGGTGGGGATGGGACAGCAAATTGGTCATCTTGGAGCCACTAGGATTTTCTCAGCTATATTTGGCCAAGTGTTAGCTCCAAGGGTGCAGAGGGTGCAGTGCTGCTCAGGCCAGGTGGAGATCTGGGACTACCAAGATCAACAGTCCTGTGCTGAGAAGCCTCCAGCTCCACACCAAGCAGAGTGGGGGTGGTAGACAGAGGCTCATGGGAACCTAGTACCACAAAATGAGGTCATAGACTGAAAGGCATGTGTACATCTTGCCAATTCTATCTGCCTACTTCAAATAGTTCTGTCTCAGCAGAGAAAGTCCTCTATTCAGTTTTCCCTAGCCAGGAAGGAAATTGCACATAGGAGATGGACCCCGGTGAAGTTAGAGCTATTGGAAGAAGCAGAACTGAGTAGTAGTTCTGTTAGTAAAACAGACACAGGCCCCTATGGAACAGGTCACATCCCCACTAGCCATGCATCATTTCTTCTTTTGATTATTATTAGGTGTAATTGTAGACCTTGGGGTCTATTCAAGAAATTTCCAGCAAAAACTTGGGGCCTCACTGCACTCTGGCAGTTAAGCTGTCTGCTGGCACATACCTTTCCTTTTTTACTGAACAGCATGTCAAGAGCTTGCCCTGCACAAAGGAAAGCTTCTTGATCTCTAAGTCCCTGGAAAATATTTCTTATCTCTTTAGCCTGTGATGTGGCTCAGCAGTAGTACACTTGATTTTATGAGTGGGGTTCAGCTGATTAAGTGACCATCCTGCCTGAACCCCTTATATTATTAAATTAAATTTCCCCTTTCTCTAGTTTTCTTCAGTGATTGATATTTTGATTATTTTTTACTCTATTCTATTATTTGTGTTTTAGAATTTATTTTCTTTGTTTTTAGTTAAAATAGGCTAAGACAGCAAAAAAGGAAACAAAGCTACTTATTTGTAAAAAGATAGAACTCAGATGATTTTTCTTCTTCTTCTCTTCTTTTTTTTTTTTATTTTTTTTATTTTGTTTTTTGGGTCACACCCGGCAGTGCTCAGGGGTTATTCCTGCTGTCTGCTCAGAAAATAGCTCCTGGCAGGCAAGGGGGACCATATGGGACACCGGGATTCAAACCAACCCCTTTGGTCCTGGAACGGTTGCTTACAAGGCAAACGCCGCTGTGCTATCTCTCCAGACCCAGATGATTTCTTTTAAATGTCTTTGCTTCTCAAAATGAAACTCAAAATCATCTCTAGAAACAGGAAATTGATCCACTCACCCCAAGGCCTCTGGAAACTGCTAAGTATTAGCCAATATTTTTAAAGTGCAAATTGTTTCCCCCTTTAATAATTTGTTTTTGTTTATTGGGTCATACTCAGTGATGCTCAGTGGTTACTCCTGCCTATGCACTCAGAAATTGCCCCGGCTTTGTGGGACCATATGGATGCCAGGGATCAAACCTGAGGTCCATTATAGGTCAGCTGCATGCCAAGGCAAACACCCCTACCACTGTGCTATTGCTCTGGTCCCTTTTTTCCCTTTAGAAAGTAAATTTCTGTGATGACCATGGCAGTATTCAGGGCTTATTCCTAATTCTGTAGTGAGGGCAGTAACAGGAACATAACTTGGAATCAAAATTGGGGTCATACTGCCATACTTTATTGTACTATCTCAAAAGTTCATCCTTTTCTCTATCAGTCTTCATTTTGATTCTTCAATTTAACAACCTTCAGATCTGAAGTTTTCCAACATACACAATCTTTTTATTTTTTTTGTTTGTTTGTTTTTTGTTTTTTGCTTTTGGGTTACACCCAGCAGTGTTCAGGGGTTACTCCTGGCTCCATGCTCAGAAATCGCTCCTGGCAGGCTCAGAGGGACCATATGGGATGCCGGGATTCGAAGCCACCATCCTTCTGGGCCTAAGGCAAACGCCTTACTGCTGTGCTATCTCTCCGGCCCCAATGCAATCTTAAAGTCTGGAGATTTGGGGCTATTGGAGAGAGGGCAGTGCACACTAGATTATGCCTGGGGATCCATTCCCTGTGGTTCTGTGCTTGGGAGACAATGACTATGTGGTGACAGAGCAAGCCAAGCACCCCATAGGCAAAGAACTCCCTCTGGCCCTTTAAGCACTAGTTATTCTCCTGATTTTCCTGCTGCCTGTAAGCAGGGGAGGCAGCTTCTAGTTGAGCTGAAACACTCAAGATTGGGCTTGGCCTTGGCCTTCCTGGAGACACTGTCCAGAACTGACAATTTCCAAATGAGCACGCCATCACTACCCAGTGGCAGTGCCTCCCACAGCTCCTGCAGCTCCTACCTCTGTTGGCTCACCAAGGCATACACCATGGCAGATGTGGTTTCACACTCTCCATTATGTACTGTGCCAATTGCCAGCTTCCAACACCTATTGACAAAGCACCTGGTTAGGGGAAAGGGAGGAAAGTTTATCAGCTGAGGCAGCCACAGAAAGTGGTTGAGGGGGGAGTGGAGATTTGCTAGCAGGTGCCCAGCACTGAATGAGGAAAACAGGGGACACAAGGAGGTGACTGAAGTGGTCAGCAGGGAGTATAGACAGGAAGGAGGAATCTTGCTCTGTTTACAGCCAGAATCTTTGAATAGACACAGCACCA
This sequence comes from Suncus etruscus, assembly GCF_024139225.1. Taxonomy (NCBI): domain Eukaryota; kingdom Metazoa; phylum Chordata; class Mammalia; order Eulipotyphla; family Soricidae; genus Suncus; species Suncus etruscus. The sequence continues at coordinate 105,815,926 of NC_064849.1, read as the reverse complement.
GGGCAGTCCTGTGGCTGTCCTGCAGGTGTCCCAGCAAGTCTTCCAGAGCCACAGTGCCCATGATACGCTGTTGGAGCAGAGTACAGGAAACCCGAAGTCACTGTTACTGCTGGCTCTGGATGATGTTAAAGACAAACTCCTTGGTGCAGTAGCTGCAAGAGCTTACCTCCTTTACTCAGTAAGGCTCCAAAGGCTGGAATTTATCTGGAGAGACAAAAATGACATCATTAGACATGGGAAATGACATTATTTTTGTTTTGATCTGAATGAAGTATTTGGTGATTCATGCAAAATCTGGGAAAAGAATTCCCCTTTAGAGAGGACATAACATTCCAGGGACATGAATAATAAGAACTATTTAATCAGGAAGAGGAGAAAGCCTTTGGAAGGTATTCAATGTGAAAACCTTTGTGGACAGCTTTGCTAACCTGGGAAATGACAGTTTTAAGGGAATTTCACTTACATGGAAGAATGGATTCTCTACTTCTCAGATAGAAAATATTTCTTGGTTTGGGGGACAAAGAGATAGAACAGTGGGAGGGCATTTGTCTTTCATTCAGCCAATCCAGGGACAGATGGTGGTTTGAATCCCGGTATTCCATATGGTCCCCTGTACCAGCCAGGAGCAGAATTTCTGAGTGCAGAGCCCAGGTGTAAACCCTGAAGCCTCAGGCATGACCCCCCCAAAAAAACAACAGCAACAACACAAAAATATTTCTTTTCTTTTTTTTTTTTTAATATTTCTTGTTTAGATCCCCAGTTATGAGCTAAACGTTAATTCTCTAAGGAGAAAACTGGTATCATATTCTTTTACATGCTTATTAGTAAATAATTAAAAGTATGATTTATTTGTATCAAAATGGAAGAACCCCAGGTCTACCTATCTTAAAAATTGTTATTTACACTTACTTAAAAACAATTTAAAAAGTGTTATGTAGGGTCCGGAGAGATAGCATGGAGGTGAATGCGTTTGCCTTGCATCCAGAAGGTCGGTGGTTTAAATCCCGGCATCCCATATGGTCCCCTGAGCCTGCAGGAGTGATTTCTGAGTGTAGAACCAGGACGAACCCCTGAGCACTGCCGGGTGTGACCTAAAACAAGCAAACAAACAAAAAACCCCATTGTTATTATACACTTTGTTTTGAGTGAATGAAGACTAATAACTTTACAATGTTTCACATGGTTATAGATAATTTTCAGTTGTTTGTATTTTAAAATATAATCTCGTTACCTTTAAAACTGGGTAGACTATTAAATGTCAGGTGTGTTTATTTATATTACCTATGCTTCTCCACACTACCTGTAGAGTTGCAGGCCCTTAAGATGAGCTTGGATAGTGGTGGATGGTGATGGAAGGACCTTTCTCTGCCATACTCAGACACGTGGTTCTGCAACCCCCCTTCAGCCAGCGGTATCTGGGCCCAGATACGCAGTGGGTATAGAACTTACTCACAGGCAGACTTCCAGAGAGATAACATCTTTATTGGCCCTGGCCATCATGTGTGTGGCCGATATCATAAAGCTATTTAAGCATTTGCCATTCTTAGCTTGCCCTGCATCTTAACTTCTTTCATCCATGTCTCCCTCCAACCTCCATGCTGGCAAATTTCTTAATTCCCTTGGTCAAAGGCCTTAACTAACCTTCCCCAGACTCCTCCCAGGAATGGGCGGTTTCTTGCTGATAATTACATGCAAATCTGAGGTGGAGTCACATCTCCCCCCTTCTCTAAAATGTAAATAAAACTTCTGTAATTCCTGACTAAGCCTTTAACCAAAGGAGGGTAATATTTCCAAAGCAACAATATAAGTGGAAAATTAACATACCATCCCTTTTCAAAAACATAAACATTTCTGCAAAATATACCATACACTTGTAACTTAAAATTTTTTTTTCAATGCTTTTTACCAAGCACTATCCTGGAACTTCCTTTGTTCCTATACCTTTAAACGTATTTTGGGAGAACTTTTTGTTCCTATTAATCTTCCCTACACACAAGCCCAAAAGCATAAATACAGAAACATACATTTTAAAAAACAGGCTTAATACATTAAAATACACAGTAAAAATTATACCATTGAGAACATTAGCTATGGAAAACAATAAATCACATTTTAAATTGGCAAGAACATGACTTAGATTAAAGTTAGATGCAGGCGGTTATAAATTAGATTGTTCATTTGGGCTTTACTGTTTATTGCTCCCTTTTTTTAAACTAATGTTTTTAACCACTATCTAACTAAAATCCCATCACCAACTATGTGTAAAATATGTGACTACCCACTTATATCCCTATACCTAAAAACCATTAGTTCAGACACTGTGTCCATGTGGCTTTAACCTCCATAGGTATAACCCCGCAGAGGGGGTCCGCTTGCACTGTTTCACCTCATGCTGCTGTTTCCTGTGGCTTTACTAAAGCCCGAGCTGAGCAGAGCTTTTGAGCTGATTAGGTAAGCTTTTCGATGCTTTTTTTTGCCACAGGAGGGGCATTGTTTGCCCTAATCACAGCTGCCTTTTTTTGGGGGCAGCACTTTGGAAGCTGGCTCCTACCACAACGCAACTTGTCCACAAGCTTTTTTTTCCCACAGGGCGCGTCTGGATGTTGAGAATTTGAAAGGGACCTCAAACTAAAAGTCCAGTCCAAATTTTTTATTTATTTATTTATTTTTTTAAATCCAAATGGATTAAAGACCTCGATATCAGCCCCCAAACCATAAGATATATAGAACAGCACATAGGCAAAACACTCCAGGACATTACAGGCATCTTCAAGGAGGAAACTGCACTCTCCAAGCAAGTGAAAGCAGAGATTAACAGATGGGAATATATTAAGCTGAGAAGCTTCTGCACCTCAAAGGAAATAGTGCCCAGGATACAGAGCCACCCACTGAGTGGGAGAAACTATTCACCCAATACCCATCAGATAAGGGGCTAATCTCCAAAATATACAAGGCACTGACAGAACTTTACAAGAAAAAAAACATCTAACCCCATCAAAAAATGGGGAGAAGAAATGAACAGGGACACTTTGACAAAGAAGAAATACACATGGCCAAAAGACACATGAAAAAATGTTTCCACATCACTAATCATCAGGGAGATGCAAATCAAAACAACGATGAGTCCAAAATTTTTAAAGTCGAAATCCCAATTCAAGCTGAAGGTCAATGTCAGAAAACCAGTCTGCTTTAATAGAGTCTTTTTTCTCCTCCATTTCCAATCTAGGCTTTTCATCAGTCTTTGAGGAGGCCAATTTTTTTTTCTTTTTCTTTTAAACAAAGTCTCAGTCCTGGGCCTTGGCTAGGAGTGATTCAAGTTTTCACCTCCCTGTTTTTACTGATAATTTTTCTCCCCAGAAGGGGTCGACGGCCATCTTGTGACCATGGCTTCCCACATGGCTAAACGCTTGGGGCTGGCTACATTTGAAAAGAGCCAAAATCAAATTGAAGAGCAGAAATCTCACCATAATAGCTGTATTCTGGGTCCAGGGTTCACCATCCAAGTTGAGGGCGCCAGATGTAGAGTTATAGCCCTTAGGATGGGCTTTGATGATGGTGCACACATGGAGGTGCCTTTCTCTGCTATCCCAGGCCACGTGGCTCTTCAACCCCCTTCAGCCAGCGGGTATCTGGGCTAGGAAAGCGGCGGGTATAGAACTTACTCACAGGCAGGCTTCCAGAGAGATAACATCTTTATTGGCCCTGGCCATTAAGTGTGTGGCCTATATCATAAAGCTATTTAAGCATTTGCCATTCTTAGCTTGCCCTGCATCTTAACTTCTTTCATCCATGTCTCCTCCAACCTCCATGCTGGCAAATTCCTTAATTCCCTCAGTCAAAGGCCTTATCTAACCTTCCCCAGACTCCTCCCAGGAATGGGCGGGTCTTGCAGGTAGTTACACATAAATTCAGGGAAGGGGAGTCCACAACTATCCACAGTCCCAGCACCAGCAGAAATGAACCTGAATCCTGAGCCCATCATTAACCTCTGAGCTCCACTAAGCATAACACAAACAATATAACATTAAAATATTGGTGCCGAGTGCAATATAACACAGCAAGTAGGGCATTTGCCTTGCACCATGGTCAACCTGCGATGGACTCGAATTCGATTTCCTGGTATCCCCATGTAGATCCCTAGAGCCTGTCAGGGGGTGAATTCGGAGTGCAGAGCCAGGGGTAACCTCTGGGCACTGCCATGTATGACCCCCAAACAACTACCCTCAAATAGATAAAAGAAAACGAGATAAGTTGACCATAACAAGAAGTTTCTAGCCAAGTTCCTCAAAGAGCACTCAGCACAGAGGGAGCTGAGCTGGGCTAAGACTGACCTGGAGACCCAGGTGTAAGATACTCTGAGGCTGCATGATGGCACTGGGTGACAGTCTCCACTCTGACCTGCAGCAGGGCTCAGCTTCTCATCCATCTTTCTGAAAGACAGTAACTGTAACTAAAAGGAATCATAGTTAAAACCAGCTTATTGAGCAAGGTAAACAGGCAACTTTCAAGAGGGGCATTTACATCTAGATAATAGTATGGAACTCAGATTACCTCACTCCATGCTAACTTTTATTAACGTGGAAAGAGAAATATGATGTTCAAGCAAGGCTTGGTTACTACCCCAGGCGTTTCCACTTGTGGAGACATTTAAGTGGAGGGTTTAAAAGTTGATCCATGAAGCTGGAGCAATAGTGCAGCTGGAAGGGTACTCTTGCCTTGCTTGCAGCTAACCCTGGATTAAAACCCTATCACCATCATATGGTCGCCGGTAAAACCTCCAGGACTAATTTCCTTAGTGTAAAGCCAGGAGTAACCTCTTTAATACCATGAGTGTGTCTCAAAAAAGAAACCTGATACACTTGGTAGTACCTACAAGATTGTAATGGTTGGTGGCACTAAGCCTGAGGTCAGAAAACTGCAGAAGCTGAGAAAAAGGCCTGAAAGAATCTGGTATAGAGAAATGGAATATCTGATGGCATTTACCACAGAAATCCAGCAGATATTACACCTTTAGAAATGAGGGGCCTTTAGAAATATGGGGTATCATCAATTTTACACGGAGTATGCCAAAGGGATTGAGAGACCATTGATTTGGAGGTTTGCCTTGCAGACAACAACCTGGGTTTTTGAACCCTGGTTATGCATATGGTCTCTGAGCCTTACCAGGAGTGATTTTTGATTATAGCACAAGGAATAACACCTAAGCATCTGGGATTGCCCACATTACCAAAAGAATGCACCTGGCACATCACAAAAACCAATAACAGTGCTGGCTGGGATGTGGGGAGAAAGGAACTCTCATTCACTGCTGGTGGGAATGACATCTAGTCTAGCCTCTATGGAAAACAATATGGAGATTCCTCAAAAAACTGAAAATTGAGCTCCCATTTGATCCAGCTATACTACTACTAGGGATATACTCCAGGAAATTAAAAACACAATACAAAGATGCCTTCTGCTCACCTATATTCATTGCAATGCTATTTACATTAGCCAGAATCTGGAAACAACCCAAATGCCTGACAACAGATGAGTGGATAAAGAAACTGTGGTACATTTACACAATAGAATACTATGCAGCTATCAGAAAAATGAAGTCATGAAACTTTCATAAACATGGATGGACATAGAAACTATTACGCTGAGTAGAATAAGTCAGAGGGAGAGAGCTAGACACAGAATAGTCTCACTCATTGGTGGGATTTAAGAAAAATAAAAACAGTATAGTAATAATACCCAGAGATAATAGAGATTATTAGGTCCCAGACCTTGAAGACCTTCCATTCCCTTCTCAGTTACTGCTCCCCCTCACATCCCCAGGCCAAAGTTTCCTTGTTATGAGGCCATTCTGGTTTTCAGCCCAAATAATATCATACCAGACAAAGGGGGAGGGGGCAGGAGTTAGGTCATCTGTGAGACGTGAGACACCTGTGTCAGGGGTGGATGCAGGGAATGAAAATGAAAATTGAACCAATAATGTATACTGTGGCAGTTAAACTGTATTAACAAATAAAAAACTTAGCCTGCTGATGCCTGCTAATGCTATATATTCTGCATATCAGTTTCATACAGGGTCTTTGTCTCATGACAGAGTAGCCAGCTATAGCTGAATAAATTCCCTTTTGCATTTTACATTATCAGAGATAGTCTTTGACTCTCAGTACTGGTCAGATTATCTACTCGGACCACCTAACAAGATTTAGGCTTGGAAGGACTTGCCCATGATATGACACTTACCACAGTGTGGTAAGTTCAGTTAGAGAAATAACTACCGCCAGGGATTCTCAAACTCAATTTACCTGGTGGGCTGCAGGAGGCAAAGTCGGGGTAGATCCTTGAGTGCAAAGTCAGTAGTAATCCTTGAAACATTGGGGGGTATTACCAAACAACTACAACATAATAAAACAAAACAAAACAAAATAAAGATTCCTCTAGGGCAGGGCCACAAAAGTTGTACAGAGGAGCGCTGCAAACGGCCCACGGGCCGTGGTTTTGAGACGCCCTGATACACTAAACAACTATCATCACAATGGATGTGAGTGAGAGAAATAGGAATGCACTGTCTTGAAAAAAAAAAAGAAAACTGTCAAGGCAGGGGGTGAGGTAGGAGGAAGATGGGTGCATTGGTCGGTTGAGAAGGTTGCACAGGTGAAGGGGATGCTATGTTTTATAAATAACTGAAGATCCAAGTATAAACATATTTGTAATCATGGTGCTTAAATAAAGATTTTTAAAATGTGTGCCTATATGTCGTGTAATAGGGTAGGTGCACACACATCTATAGTCAAAGAGTGGAGACAGGAAATGAGCTCTCTGGGGCTTTTCTAGAAAAGCATTCTGATCCACTGCTGATGCCAGCAGAACCCTGACCCACTAGCAAGCACAATACACAGTTCTGCTAGGGCCTGTCCAGGCACATTGAGCTGCAGGGAGACCAGGGAGGCCAGGCTCAGGTTCCAGTCAATGCCAGGGTGCTGAGACAGATCATGCAAGCAGAGCTCCAGCCTCTGAAAACTGCCACTAGCCACAAAAATGGGGGGGCAGCAACACACAAAGCTAGTCCCTGCTTAAAGTCACCTGCTCATCAATCCTTAGCTCCCTTAGGGTGCGGAGGGAGTCAGTGTAAAGCAGAGAGAACAATGAAGTTGTTTGATGAAAGCTCCCAAAACCTGAAGAAAGGGAGTTAGTCAGCCATAGTGTGGTTTACCAGGGAGGAAAGCAAAGACTGCAGGCAATTGTGCTCACTGAGGATATGACCTGAGACAGCCATAGACACCAAGAGCTCAAAGGAGCAGGGACTCCATCAGGCAGCTGCAGTGCCTTTTGAAAGCCTGTTGGGGGCACAGTTCACAGATGCATTGCTCTGCCCCTGGATGACTCCAGAATAGCAACAGGATGAGGGCCACTGGGCTACTGTCCTGGAGGTGCTGTTGCCTAGAGAACATGCAGTATAGGCCCACTAAAATACTTTTTAAGACTCAACAAGGTGAAAAGGTAGAAAAGCCAGTACAAGGGAAAATATTAAGGTTATAGTGATGAGTAAAAGACCAAAGTTTTTAGAGATCCTTTGATTCTGGATGCAAATCCCTACTCTGAATCCTGACCCCTGACTAGGGAAGCAGCAGAATTTGGGCCTTGAGTGTGAGGGAAGAAATCCTGCCTGATTACACAGAGATTTCACCAGAAATTGGTACAACTTTTTTATCAGAGGATAGGAACAGAACAACATGCAAATCAACCACCTTCTGTCACCTTGAACACAGCAGTCCTCCTCAGAAAAGAAGGGACTGAGTCATCCACTCTGAGCCAAGCTAAAAGAACTATGGAGAAGCAGCCCCTTCCAGGGTCTCAGATGACCCAGCAGGATAGAAAATATCCCTCAAGGGTCTGATATAAGGATGATAATTCACTCCTGAACCCCTGACTGCTGCCACCCCAAAGCCAGGGTATCACTGATCACTGATCCTTAGAAATCATAGTGCCTGCAAGTCTGCTGTATCTACTGCCACAGAAGATGAAAAATGGACGGAAAATGAGCTTATCATGCACAAGCAGACAAGGCACAATGAACAAGAGGCTTCCTGGCTACCAGAATAGGCTGGAGGATACAGGTTATGGGAAATGAAAAGTGGGTGAGGGGACCAACCAGAGGAATAGCACTAAGTCAGGCACAAATCCTGTTGTCCCGTCTGGATTCTGCCTGGTGAGGATGTTGTGCAATGGGATGTCAGGCAAGAACTGAAAGTGTAAGGTGTGGGGAGAGACAAAGCAAAGTGTCAGCAAGAGCAAACAAATAATATACACAACAGTGAGCTATTGGAGCCATAATGCTCCAAAATTTGGATTTCAAAGGCATCTTCTATGATCTGATACCCCTGGTAAATACAACAGAATAAAAAATAAATGAGATTATATTAAATTAAAGAGTTTCTCATAACATAGAAATACAGGCTTAAACTAAAAGACAGCTTACTGAATGGGAAAAATATTCACATTCTACACTCAAATAAGGACTTGACATCCAGAATATAGAAAGCACTATTAAAATAAAAAAAATTTCAAAACCTTATCAAAATATGGAGAGGAAGTGAACTGACATTTCTCAGAGGAAAATAAGAGGCACATGAAAAAATGCTCAGCATCACTTATCATTATTGACATATAAATCAAGACAACACTAAGATATCATCTTGTGCCAGTGAGAATGGCACAAATTAAAAATGGTCGGAACAATCTGTGCTAACAGGGATGTAGTGAAAAAAGAAATCTCCCTTTTACTGCTGTTAGGAATATTGTCTGGTTCAAACCCTGTGGGAAAAAAAAAGATTTGGAGAGTTCTCAGTAAACTTGGAATGGAGCTGCCATATCAACTCAGCAATTGCACTTTAGAGCGTTTAGCCCCAGGACTTAAAAACATTCATTTTAAAAGGACTTTTGCATGTCATTATTCATTGTTGCACTTAGTACAACCACTAAGACATGGAGTTAACCTAAATATTCAATGATAGGTGAACGAATTATGACCACCTGGTACATATACACAAAGGAATATTGTGCAGATACTAGTAATGATGAGATCATGCAATTTGTTGCAATCTGATTAGAATTTAATATATCATGTTGAGTGAAGACAACTAGAAAAAGAAAGACAAAAACAGGTTGCAACTCACTTACTTATCGCATATGGAATAACTGGATGAGGAAATATAATATAGTAATGGGGCGATACTCAGATCACCCTTGACACGATGCCTAGAGAAGAGGACACAAATCAATGAAGGAAGAAAGAAGGTGATAAAGGGAGGCAATTGGGGAATAGGGGTCAGGGTTTCGATTATACAGGGGATGTGAAGTAGTGGTATAGCTATACATCCAAAGCACAGACTCAACAGTACTGAAACCATGAAATCTAGCTGCAATCATTAAATTTTATTATGTACCTAATAAAGAGGATAGGAAAGGGCTGGAGTGATAGCATAGAGGATAGGGCATTTGCTTTGCACACTACTGGCCAGGTTCTATCTCTGGCATCCCACATGGTCCTCCAAGCCTTCCAGGAGTAATTTCTGAATGTAGAGCCAGGAGTAATCCCTGAGTGCCACTAGGTGTGGGCTGAGCACCACCCATCCAAAGTGCCTGTTATAATGGCAGGCAGGTGAGGTAGTGGTGTTATGGCATGGGATGCACTCTGGGAATATTGCTGAAGGGAGGTTGACACTGGTGATGGAACTAGTCCTAAAATATTGTATGTCTAAACCCCAACTATGAATAACTTTGTTTTTTGTTTGTTTGTTTTTTGATTTTTTTTGTTTTTGTTTTTGGGTCACACCCGGCGGTGCTCAGGGGTCACTCCTGGCTGTCTGCTCAGAAATAGCTCCTGGCAGGCACAGGAACCATATGGGACACCAGGATTCGAACCAACCACCTTAGGTCCTGGGTCGGCTGCTTGCAAGGCAAACGCCGCTATGCTATCTCTCCGGGCCCTATGAATAACTTTGTAAATCACAATGTTTTAAATAATTTTTGAGACCTAAACTTTAACTATCTGAACTTAAATTGGCCTGTTATACTGGCAGGCCACGGGCCAAGGGTGGTGGTATAGGATGCACTCTGCATTCATTGGTGGAGGGAGGTCGACACTGGTGGTGGGAATAGCCCTAATTCACTGTATATCTGAAATTCAACTATGATGGACTTTGTAGATCACAATATATTTATTTTTTATTTTTATTTTTTGGATTTTGGGTTACACCTGGTAGTGCTCAGGGGCTACTCCTGGCTCTATGCTCAGAAATTGCTTCTTGCAGGCCCGGGGGACCATATGGGATGCTGGGGTTCGAACCACTGACCTTCTGCATGCAAAGCAAACATCTTACCTCCATGCTATCTCTCTGGCTCCCACAATTTTTTTATATATAAAATTTTTAAGTACCATGATTACAAGCATGATTACAGTTGTGTTTCAGTCATAAACAGAACTCCCCTTCACCAATGCAACATTCCCACTACCAATGCCCCTCTTTCCCAACACCTGACTATATTTGAGACAGGCATTTTACTTCTCTCACTTATTAAGATTGTCGTGATAGTTGTTAGTATAGTGATTTCCCTAACTGCACCACTACTCTTCGTGTTGAGCTTCATATTGTGAGCTGGTCTTTCTGGCCTTCATATCTATTAATTTTTCTTTTTTTTTTTTTTTTTTTTTTTTTTTTTTTTTTTTTTTTTTTTTTTTTGGTTTTTGGGCCACACCCGGTAACGCTCAGGGGTTACTCCTGGCTATGCGCTCAGAAGTTGCTCCTGGCTTGGGGGACCATATGGGACACCGGGGGATCGAACCGCGGTCCGTCCAAGGCTAGCGCAAGCAAGGCAGGCGCACCTTACCTTTAGCGCCACCGCCCGGCCCCTATTAATTTTTCTTAATTTTTCTTAAAACCCATGGATGAGTGAGACTATTCTGTGTCTATCACCTGTTGACTTATTTCACCCAGCATAATAGATTCCATGTATATTTATGTATAGGAAAATTTCATGATTTTATCTCTTCTGATGGTTGCAATGGTCTTAATAAAATAAAATTGGAAAAAAAGAAAAAAGAAGAAAGAAAGAAAGAAAGAAAGAGAGAAAGAAAGAAAGAAAGAAAGAAAGAAAGAAAGAAAGAGAAAAAAAGAAAGAAAGAAAGAAAGAAAGAAAGAAAGAAAGAAAGAAAGAAAGAAAGAAAGAAAGAAAGAAAGAAAGAAAAGGAAGGAAGGAAGGAAGGAAGGAAGGAAGGAAGGAAGGAAGGAAGGAAGGAAGGAAGGAAGGAAGAAAGAAAGAATGAAAGAAGAAAGAAGAAAGAAAGAAAGAAAGAAAGAAGAAAGAAAGAAAGAAAGAAAAAGAAAAGAAGGAAGGAAGAAAGAAAAGAAGGAAGGAAGGAAGAAGGAAAGGAAGAAAGGAAGGGAAGGAAGAAAGAAAAGGAAAAGATTGCTTTATGCCTGTAGATGGTGTTCCTGAATTCAATATATACTTGGCCTCCTGCATAGAGTCTGAGCCAAGCCACTGCAGTTTTCTCTCCTGTCCCAATCAAAAATGCCTTAACCCTCTTGGACTGAGAGACAGTAAAGGCGGTAAGGGGCTTGTTATGCAGATAATCAACCCTTGCTCCACCCACAGGTATCCTATGTGATCCCTGGAGTCCCTGCTAGGACTGATCCCTGAGGGTAAGCCCTGAACATCTCTAGGTGTGAAATAAATCAAAGCAAAGCAAAAAAAATGCCCTAAAAATCATAGAAAGAGAAGCTTAGAGTAGTCACCTTTACTGATTTTTAAAATAGTTTTATTACTTTCTTTGAACACTGTAATTTACATAGTTCTTCCAATGCATTTGTTTCTGCCATTTCATGTTTCAACACCAATTACACCAATTCTGTGTAAAATTTTCTCCATCTGATACTCACCGCTCCTAAGCTTGGCCCCTTGGCAGGCACAAAATGGTTTTATATTGCTTGTTAACAGTAAATAGTAATGGAATTATAACAAATAATGTAGCAAAAGGAAATTTGTCAAAATCATTATTCTTCTCAATAAAGTCATTAAGTCATTATCTGAACGTTTACAAAGACATTTGTTGCTAATTAATATTTATTTTGTTTTAGCCTTTAACTAAATCTAACTGGATTTCTCTTTTAATATATTTACACATTAATAAAAATTTCTTTAGTTGAATCACATTAAGATACACAGATACAAAGTTGTTCATGTGAGTTTTTAATGACTTTTCGTGTCATTTTTTTCTGAGCCTCTGTCGGAGGCGTCGCAGGCTCCGGGAACCGCTGAATTCGCGGCCCCTGGGGACGGCGCCGGGCGAGCGGGGTGAGTGCGGAGTTCGGGCTGGAAACGTCCCCGGGCGGCGCTGACGCGGACTCGAGGCCGCGGCTCTAGACCTACAGGCCGCGAGCGACGGGGCTGCCGCACCGGACCCAAGGGCCGCGAGGGCCGAACTCCCGGGGACCCCGCGGGCCGGGCGGAAGGAGCCCGCTTGGAGGGACTGTCCGGGCTGCGTGCGCCGGCGGGGACGTGAGTGTCACCGCCCTCTGCTAGGCCCTGGGAGTCCGTGCTCCGAGGCTGTTTAGTGGGGCAAAGGCAGGTGTCGCGGTGCGTTCGGGAGCGACCTGAGCTCAGCGTCAAGAGGCGGCTGGGCGGCCGGCCCTGGGCGAAGCTAGAATTCGAGACGCTTTTCCTCCCGGGTCGGCCCCCGAGGTCCAAAACAGTCTGCAGGGGTGTCCCAGCGAGCAGCGCTCCCCTCCGCGCCCCGGATGGAGCATCCCGAGACCCATCAATACTCCCCTGCCTGCACCCCGGGATCCAGCCTTGCTGCCACACTACCCAGCAGTGTCTCCCACACCTGCACCCCAAGACCTGGCACTCGGGGTGCTGCAGATCTTCCCCTTTGGGGTAGACAGTGGAAAGGGCCCCCAACGTCAGCATTTGACTGACACCATGTCCCTCTATGACGACCAAGGCGTGGAGCCAGCAACTCAAAGACCGAGGCCTGGTCTAAGAACTTCAAGCTGCTGCAGTCACAGCTGCGGGTGAAGAAAGCGGCTCTCACCCAGGCCAAGAGCCAGAGGACGGAGCAGAACACTGTCCTGCGCGGGTCATTGACCTGAAGCTAGGCGGCTCCTCGGATGAGCGGCAAATCGTAGACCCACCCAACCAAACACACACACACACACACACACCACACACACACACACACACACACACACACACACCACACGGCCACTGGGTTCAAGGACCCTGTTTCTAGCGGATTTTTTTTTTGTTTCGTTTTGTTTTAGGGTCACACCCGACAGCGCTCAGGGGTTACTCCTGGCTCAACTCTCAGAAATCGCTCCTGGCAGGCTCGGGGGACCATATGGGATGCCGGGATTCGAACCACCGTCCACCTGCATGCACGGCAAACGCCTTACCTCTATGCTATCTCTCCAGCCCCTCCTAGCAGATTTTTTGGTAGGAGAAGTGGAGGTGATGATTCCTCTGGCCTATGAGTATGACCCCAAGTTTCCCAACGACTATTCCCCAACGACTATGAGAAAGTGGTGAAGCGCCAGCGGGAGAAGAGGCAGCGCGAACTGGAGCGCCAGAAGGAGATGGAGGAGCAGAGAAGTACCTTTAAGACAGGCATAAAACCAGTGGCTTTTCCCGGAGGCCAGACGCTGATTCTGACCTAGACGAGGAAGACTAACGGAAAAAGAGGAAAAGGAGTCTGGGAGGAGCTGCCATTGCTCCACCCACGTCTCTGATGGAGAAGGATAGAGAACTATCCCGAGTTCCCAAACGGGGAGGAGTCCAGGCCGCTCTCGCAGTCCTCCCAGGCCGGCCGTGTATGAGGAACAGGACCTGCCACTCACTAGCAGCGCCTAAGCAGGGCGCTGTCAGTAGAGAAGACCGGTAAACAAAGGGCAAGTTCATTGTGGGCGACGTCATGGAGAAGGGGTGGGGTTCCCGCCACGGTCAGGCTTCCTAGTTGCGTCCAAGAAATCAGACTCGGACCAACTCACGAAATTCTCAAGTGTCCTACCAAAGTGGTCCTGCTGAGGAACATACCTTCAGCAGAGTGAAAAAGAAAAGACCCAGTACAGAGACGATCAGTCTAGAGACCCTGAAGCAGCCACAGGTTCTATGGTCTGGGGTGACTGAGTGGACAAGAGTTTCTTTTATGAAGTTATACACATTTATTACTTGGAAAATTGACAGGTTGTTTAAAGAGAAATGCCACCTACCTCCCACCAAGACACCACAATTTCAATTAGGAATTTCTTTTCTTTTGTTTTTGTTTTTGTTTTTGGGTCACACCTGGCAGCACTCAGGGGTTACTCCTGGCTCTACGCTCAGAAATCGTTCCTGGCAGGCTTGGGGACCATATGGGATGCCAGGATTCGAACCACCGTCCTTCCACATGCAAGGCAAATGCCTTACCTCCATGCTATCTTTCCGGCCCCTCAAATAGGAATTTCTAATGAACTCAGTTCTTTTCTTCAATGCTCACATTTTTTTTTTGGCTGGACTGTCACAATTCTCATCATCAGATATTTCCATTTCTTCCTTACAGTGGATACCCATCAGCTGCTTGCTTTGAGCAGTCTAGAGCTCATCGGAATGTTTTTGCCAAATGTCTATGTTCTTGCACTATGCTTTCGAGAATTGGTCCCAAGCTTTTTTATCTGGTAGAAGTGTTGAAACAGGCACTATTTGCTCAACTTGTGTGAGGATACCAGTTAAAGTATTTTTAAAATTCTCCTTGGCTTCCTCCATCTCTTGCTCATGGGTGACCTTTTCATTCATAAGCCAGCAGACATGACTGTTGGCAACTGCATTACAGGATAGAACTGGTTGGCTGTAGGCAGGCTCACTTCAAGAGAATAACATTGTGATAACCTTCAGGAAATGGAAAAATTAGTCTCAGTCACATAGGTGAGAACATATACTTGTTTCTGGGTTCCTTCAAAGGAGAATATAGTCCCTCCTCATGCACATATTTTCAGAAGCTGATAAATGAGGTTTTCCAGCAGAATTGCTTGATTACAGGTAAGGTATGCTTTTCTCATCAAACTCTGTGACCTCATGGAAACAGCCAAGAAACAAACTAAAGTTCATTCTCTTATCCTCAGTTTTAGACTCTCTTTTCTGAATCTTCTTTATTGTGAGGAGAAAGCCAAGAGCATCCCAAGGTAAAAAGAAAGAATAAAAGATGGTAGGAATGAAAGATAAAGAAGATAGATAAAAAGAAGAAAAGAAAGAAAAATGAAGACTAGAAGGAAAGAAAGAACTGAATCTAGATTCCCTTAAAATATGTAAATGCTGGGGTCATGGTACCAGGCTCAGTAGTAAATCACATGTCTTTTAGTGTGAGATTTTGAAAGTAATTCCTAATAACAGGCACAAAAAAAAGAGGGAAGCATCAAAAATTTAACAAACAAAATTAGAGGGCCAGAGATTGAGAAAAGCACACATCAAAAAGCCTTGCAAGCAGCCAATCCAGGACCAAAGGTGGTTGGTTTAAGTCCTGGTGTCCCATATGCCCCCCCCCCCCCGTGCCTGCCAGGAGCTATTTCTGAGCAGACAGCCAGGAGTAACCCCTGAGCACCACCGGGTGTGGCCCAAAAACCAAAAAAAATTTTTTAACAAACAAAATTAGAGGGCCAGAAATTGGGGAAAGCACTTGCCTTGCATGCAGCTGACTTGCCTTTGATCTCCAGCTCTTTATATTGGCACCCAAGAACTATCAGGAGTGTTCCCTCAGCACAGAGCACATCTGAAAGTAGCTTTATATCTAAAGTATAAAAATTATGCTTTTAGCTCAAAAACAATACAAACAGCTCAATTTTAAATTAACAAATGGGAACCAGGCAATAATACAGAGTGTATGATGTTTGCCTTCTATGTAGCCAACTGGAGTTCAATCTCTGGCATCCCATTTGATCCCTTGCATTCTGCCAGGAGTGATTCCTATCTCAAAACTAAGAGTAACTATAAGTACTGCCAGTTTTGGCTCAAATAAACAAAAAAGAAATAAAATGAACAAATGGAGCCACAAATATAGTACAGTGGGTAGGGTACTTGCTTGCAAATGGTTTGTTATGGTTCTATTCCACTATGGTTCTATTCCCCCATATGGTCCACTAGGTCCCACTAGAAGTTATATGGTACTCTGTAGTATGGTATTCCTTGAGTATGCCTGTGATGTATACCCCACTGCCTCACACACACACACACACACACACACACACACACATATGTGCACACTGACATTCTGACAGGGAAAGGAAGAAAAAGTGGTTGTCAGGTGTCAGAAAGCAGAGAGCTGAGGTAAAGGGATTGGTGCAAAGAGTTCCCAAAGAAGATGCACAAAACTTTCAAATACTTTCTTGCTCACAACTATTTCTTTTGCCCAGAGAAATTACAGAAGAATTATAATGTTAATTGTACTTTATATTTATTTATAAAACACAGTTTTCTGGACACATTGTAATTCAGTGTTTCATGAAAAGTTAAAAAGCACAACACCATGCCAAAATAAAAAAAAAAAAAAACAATAACAAACCCAAGCAATCCCAGAAATGTAGTGCATGCTCTAAGCTTCCCTTTCTATGAGTAAGAGTACTTTTTGTTTTTTTATTTATTTATTTATTATTTATTTTAGTTTTCATAAGGCTAGCCTAGCTCATTGAAGGCACTAAGCAAAGTTTCTTGCAGACAGATGCAGCACAGTCCACAGAAGTTTTACAGCATCCTGAGACCAGGAGCTTCCAAATTGCATATTCCTTCCTGGTCAGCATCCCTCATCTGCTCCTCGTCTTTCTTCTTTCCTTCAGTGGTCAGTATGATGAGCATGAATAGCAGTTTCTTGCAGAAGAGACACTGTTGACTGTAGTTTTTTAATTAATTCATTCATGTTTATCAATTTATTTAAAGACCATGTGCATTTGTTTCGGCCACTCGGATTCCAAGAACTATCTCAACACCAAGGTAAAACTGCTTCCACCATTGTCTCCAGATTGCCACCCATTCATTCCTAAGCCTACCCCTTGGCAGGGACTAAAAATATATATTTTTATGGGTTTTTTTTAACAGCTAATTTGTCATAAAATGTTGTTTAAAAGGACTTAAGTTTAAATGGAAAATTATTGTATGTTAAGATTTGGGGGGTTGGGGTCACACTCAGTGGTGCTCAGAGGCTCTTCGCTCATTAATGGCTCCTGGCAGGCTGGGGGGGCGGGATCCTATTGGAGACCTGTATGGAACCCCGGGCCCATCCCAGGGCAGCTGTGTGCAAGGCAAATGCCCTACCGCAACTCTCTCTCTCTCTCTCTCTCTCTCTCTCTCTCTCTCTCTCTCTCTCTCTCTCTTTCTCTCTCACTCTCTCTTTCCTCTCTCTTTAGCCCTTCCATTTAAAATTATTTGAGAAAGGATTCTTACAGCAGTAAGAAAATTAGTTAAAATAAGAAATTGGTGGGCCCGGAGAGATAGCACAGCGGTGTTTGCCTTGCAAGCAGCCGATCCAGGACCTAAGGTGGTTGGTTCGAATCCCGGTGTCCCATATGGTCCCCCGTGCCTGCCAGGAGCTAGTTCTGAGCAGACAGCCAGGAGTAACCCCTGAGCACCGCCGGGTGTGACCCAAAAACCAAAAAAAAAAAAAAAAAAAAAAAAAGAAATTGGTGAGGGGCCGGTGAGGTGGCGCTAGAGATAAGGTGTCTGCCTTGCAAGCGCTAGCCAAGGAAGGACTGCAGTTCGATCCCCCGGCGTCCCATATGGTCCCCCCAAGCCAGGGGCAATTTCTGAGTGCTGAGCCAGGAGTAACCCTTGAGCATCAAACGGGTGTGGCCGAAAAAACAAAAAACAAAAAACAAGGAAAAAAAAAGAAAAGAAAAGAAAATCGGTGACAAGGACTGTCTCTCGCAAGGAGGTCGCCCCATCTCTGTACTGAGACAGATTTTCCAAGGCTGTGTCATTTCCGAGGCCTGACAGACAGGATGACTCCCGGCTGCCAGCAGGCGGGAGGGTCTGCCCTGAGCAGGAATGGCAACAGGGCAGCGGATCAGGGGCCATTCTCCGAAGTGTAGACTATGAAATTTGGGAATGTGAACCAACACAGAGAACTTTTTATGCATTAACAAAGTTAATGTTTTTATGGCTTGGGAAGAGAGGGTGCTTTTTAGTTTGCTGGTGCTTTACTTTTACATAGCTTACTTGTTAATGTGTTAACTGTTCCAGGAAACTGTGTAGATCTTGCAACCTACATAAAATTCTTTGTAAAACCACAACTAAACATAGCCAGACACACTTGGAGACATCTCCGGATGTTGGTCAAAAGTGGGGCACAAGTGCAACAGTTTAGGGGCACAAGTGGAACATTTTTAAGATATATAAAAATGATAGCCTTTTGCAAGTAACAAGTGATGTTGATAAGATCGGGAATTCCACAGGCACCCCTCTAATGACTCCAAGAGGCAGAGACCATGCAAAAGCAAGGGGTTTTATTAAAGCATGCAGGGGCACTCAGCATTGAAGCTGAGAGCCCTGAGCAGAGATTTTTCATTTCTTTTATAGCACTCTGGGTACAGTGGAAACTTACAGATCATCTTGTGACAGTCATGTGTTCCAGGAAGTACATAAATCATTAACCACGAAGCATGACAGTTACATTTGCCTTCAAACTTTAGATAGCAATTAGTCACAAGGTCAGTTTGGTTGGTGGGGCCTGATGGAAAAGCAACTTACGCGGAACATCCCACGACATTTACATTTGTCTGCAAACTTTAAGTGCAAACAGTTAATTTGGTCAGTTTGGTTGGTGGGGCTTGGGGAAAGCTGCAAGATAAAGTTTTATTTCTTTTCAATGTGATGTAATGGAAACGCTTGGAACAGTATAAAAGCCTGTCAAAATGTTGGGTCAGGTCCATCTCCAACCTTTGGATCTGGAGAAGGTCCTGGCTAGCCAGTAAATAAAGTCCACTTGCTTGAGTCTTTAAGTCTCCTGGTAAAAGCCGTCCCGGCGAAGGCGGCGCGGCATTGTCTGTGGCTGCTCCTCAGAGCCCCCGGGGCCACGTCTGAGGGGCCTGTGGGGCACCGCCGGGAGGCCGCCTCCCTCCGCAGTGCCCCGAGGCGCGTGGAAGGCTACGAGGGGCTTCTGGAGGCTCCGTGGAGAGCAGGACAGGGCCGGGCAAGGCCGAGGCGACGGGGTAGTTCCTAGGCGGAGACGACGGTGCCGGGCGCCTCAGAGGAGACAATGGGAAGGTCTCTGAGGCCCCACGGTCCCCGAGGCTCTGCTCTATGCCGGTCTGGCATCGGGGTCAGGCAGTTCTTAGAGGCTGCCCGCCAGGGCACCATGCAAGAAGGCTGCCCCTTCTCCCTTCCTACCCATCCGCTACAGCTGGGCGCCGAGAGGCAACGGGGCAATTCTGTTCCCTGAGGCTCCCTGACTGGGCACCGAGCCGCTCTGGCGCCGGGCCAGTCAGTCTTCGGACGCTCCCGGACCCTGCATGGCACCGTCCATCCGTGAGACAGGGCATTTACCGGTGGCCCCCAGGCACCGTGCACTTAGCCACTAAACAATTCTCTGACTGCCTGGCACCATGCACAGCATATTTGAAGGGAATCTAGGTTCCTCTTCCTCCCTCCCTCCCTCCCCCCTCCCTCCCTCCCTCCCTCCCTCCTCCCTCCCTCCCTCCCTCCCTCCCTCCTTCCCTCCCTCCTTCCCTCCTTCCCTCCTTCCCTCATTTTCTTTCTTCTCTTCTTGTGTTACTCTTTACTGAACCTCAGGTATCACTTCAGGGGGTACCTGGGAATCATGTGGTACCAGCAACTGAACCAATATCAAAATACAAGATGAACATTTTAACCCTTATACTATAGCTTTGGCCTCTAGAGTCTATTTCTTATAAATTTAAAAATTATAAATATAAATTATTTTATAAATAAATTATTTATAATGATTCTGGGGCCACTCCTGACAATTTTAGAACTCCTTGGTTCTGTTCTGATTAAGCCTAGAAGCCCATACAGACTACATATTCCCAGCAGGACTCAGAGCTATGAGGTAATGAGAGTGAGACTCAAGGCCTCAGTAAGCTGACATCTCCACTTCTGAGCCATTCCTGACCTAAGATTCAATTGACTGGCAGATATGGGGGGACAGTTAGATCACACAGAGCAGTGCTCTGGGGTTAATTTCACACTCTGTATTCAAGGATTGCTCTTAGTGATGTTTGGAGGAATTTGCAGTGTTGGGGATCAAACCAAGGGCAGGGTCCTTTAGGCAAAGCACCTTGACTCCTATATCTCTGGTCCCTACATTCAACTATATTTTTTTGTTTTGTTTTGAAACAATGATGACGGTTTACTTATGTGTCTGTGCTCTGAGATCGGGCCAAAATTAGATTCACAGCACTTCCAAGAAACAAATTTAAAAATGCATTTAAACAGCATATTTGATCTTTAAATTAAATAAAAAGCTTAAGCAGGTCTCAAGAGAATGTTAACTTCAGGAAAGGGAAATGACTCAGTAGTAAGTAGTAAACCAAGATAAAATTTTAGCACTACATGTTCCTCTGAGCACTATTGGAGACAGCTCCGGAGGCACCTCATGCACCACCAAAATGCTCCTGAAGGTCCCAGCCCTGCAGGACAAGAGCAGCTCAACATAATCCGATCTGATAGCCTGATTAGCTGATTGTCACTGAGAGTGGTTCTCATGGACTCTGTGGACTATTTGGGATGCCCTGCACCAAATAAATATATACATAAAGCTTTTTATTGAATTTATTCTGTTTTGTCTTTAAAAAGAGATTACAGTGATTTTTCTACTTGTAGTTTTATTTTGTTCCAAACTTGGCTGTCCTCTACTTAGCCTTGGCTCTACTTTCAGCAGAAACTCATAAAAGTTTTAAGTTAACCATATAGGGTTCCAGGAATTGAATCAGAGTTGATTTGGCTATGTGCAAGACATAATTTACCTGCTATACTAATGCTTGGCCTTGAAAGGTCCGGGCGTCCTAATCTAGCTGCCTGACGCAGAGAAATGAAGAGGCCGAGGTCCCAGAAAATGCTCTAAAAAGTGCTTTATTACTGACCATTCGGAATGGCCAGGGTCAATGTGTGCCCAGAATAGGACAGGGACAAAGACCTCATGGTTCCGTTGGTCCCTCCTTATATAAGATGGGAAGTGGCAGGGGAAGGAGAGTCCTTGAGGGCTGGACTTCCACTATGGTAGCACGAATCATTGGTGAGGTAGGGGTAAAGGCGGGACTTCCTTAAGGGCGGGACATCCGCCAAGGTAAAACGAGTTATTGGTGGGGCCGAGGTAGTGATGACTTCCTAAAGGGCGGGGCATCTGCCAAGGTTGGTGGGGGTGGGGTTGACTTCCCTTTTCAGCCTCAGCAATAATTGTGTTAAGGGTCCAGAGAGACAACAGGGTTCTTGCTTTGCACACGGGCAAATTAGATTTGATCCCT
Source organism: Suncus etruscus (assembly GCF_024139225.1). Lineage (NCBI taxonomy): Eukaryota > Metazoa > Chordata > Mammalia > Eulipotyphla > Soricidae > Suncus > Suncus etruscus. The sequence goes on along the minus strand of NC_064849.1, from coordinate 105,794,432 downwards.
GACATTTCATATGATTCCCTGAACTTCGCCAGGAGTGACTTGTGAGTTTAGAACTAGGAGTAACTCCTGAGCATCATCTACTGTGGCACAATAACAAAAAACAAAAGTTATCTTAAGCACCAAGTAGAATTGGTATTTATACTGTTGAAAGTACCAGGGGTGACTTATGTGAAGTGGAGAGCAGAGAGGCAGCAACCCCAAGAAGGGAATCTACCACTTTCTCCCTCCCTATCTCTGCCATCCTGGGGGTAGCTGGGTAGATATAGGAATGATAAAGTCTAACATGAGCCCTGTCACAGCACAGACACTAAGCCCACTAGGCTAGGCAGCTATCAAATCACACCTGACATCCACTTGTTCTGCCTGACACAGGACTTAAGTTCCACCCACCTAAGAGATTTTTCTCAGGGATTCTTTCTCAGGGATCAGGATTCCAGGAATCAGGATGAAGAAGCAATTGCTCTTTGCAGGAAAGAAAAGTCAGTCCTAGATCTTGCTCAAGCCTACCGTTGGTTAGGTTGTTTGCCTTCAGGAGGCCAACCAGGACTCAATTCTTGGTATCCCAGATGATCTCTGAGCCTAACTAGTAGAGATTCCAGAGTGCAGAACCAGGAATAACCCTTAAGAATTGCCTATTATTGGCTACCTCCTCAAAAGAATGTGGCATTATGTGGTATAATATGGTAGTTGCACTCCTCAGTTGCCCAAGAATGAAGGCAGGAAAGTAGCTCTCTGGGGCTTTTCTAAAAAAATGTCCACTCCCACTTCTGGTGCCAGGAAACCTTGACCTAATAGAAAAACAGTTTTGCTAGGAACTCTAAAGGCACACTGGGCTGCAAGGAGCCAGGAACCCTAGGCTCAGGCTCCAGCCAAATGCCAGAGTGCTGAGACTGACTGTGCAAGCAGGGGTTCAGCCTCTGAAAACTGCCAATAAGACACAAAAAAATGTCAAGACACAAAGCTCATCACAAAAACCATCTGCTGATCCATCCTCAGCTCCTTTAGGAAAGAGAGCATGTATGTGGAGTGGGAGGATGCAGAGCAAAGCAGAGAGACCATGGAGTTGTTTGATGAAAACCTTCCAGGACCTGAGAAAAGGAGTCAGCAATAGTAAAGATTCTGTTAGTCAGCAGGGAAGATAGCAAAGACTCAGGCAACTTGTTGAGAAAATACTCAAGTCAGCATGCAAGCAGAGGCTCCACCAAGAAGAGTCAGTGCCTCAGACCTCTTGACAACAGGAATGGCCATTGGTGCACAGGGGTATTAGCCTTATCCTGGATGAGTCCAGAATAGTAGCAGGTGAAGGCCACTAGGTCACTGTCCTGAAGGTGCTGTCACCTAGAGAACATGCAGCACAAGCACATTGAAATACTTCCCAGGAATCAAAAGGGAAAATGATGGAAAAATAAGCACAAGGAAAAAAAAAACTGGGTGCACTGATGAGCAAAAACATCTTTCTCAGAGATTCTTTAATCCCAGATGCAAATTTCACTCGACCCTGACCCATGTCTAGGGAAGCAGCTCTATTTGGGCTTCCTGTCTTCACAGTATAGAAGACATTCATCAAACATTAGGCTCCTTATCCCTTTAGACTCTGCAGTGGTCCTCAAACTATGGCCCATGGGCCACATATTGTATTTGTATCTATTTTGTTTCTTCATTGCAAAATAAGATATATGCAGTGTGCATAAGAATTCGTTCATAAGTTTTGTTTTTACTATAGTCAGACCCTCCAATGGCCTGAGGGACAGTGAACTGGCCCCCTGTTTAAAAAGTTTGAGAACCCCTGCGAGGGCAGGACAGAGAAAACAGGTCCAGCAGCTTATAGATCTATTGATCAATGGAATAAGTCACAGCAGCTAAGTGCAAGTCATCCACCTTTTGTTGCCTTGAAAGTAGAAGTCTTGGGGCTGGAGAGATAGCAGAGCAGTAGTGCATTTGTCTTTATGCAGCAGACCCAGGAAGAAGGTGGTTTGAAACCTGGTATTCCATATGATCCCCTGTGCCAGCCAGGAGCTATTTATTAGCACAGAGCCAGGAGTAACCACTGAATATTGCGATGCCTTACCCAAAAAACAAGCAAACAAAAAAATGAGAGAAAGAAAATAAAAGAAAGAAAGTAGAAGTCTTCCTCTCCAGAAAGGAAGAGACTAAGCCTAAGAGGGGAAGGACATGAAGATTATGTGCTGGGAATGGAGGCCCGGGTGACCACCAAGTCAGTCAGAGCTCAGAAGAAACTGCTAATAGGGCACATGCAGTGCAGCAGCACCATTGAAAGCTGGGGACCTCTGCTTTCAGAGCAAAAACTCAGCTCTATGAGGCTGTATCTGTGTGCCTGCAGCATCTGGGGGCTTGCTGGTCAGGGGGTGACTCAGCAGAGGTTTTGACTGAATGCTAGAAACAAACAAATAAAATGAAAGTAACCACAGAGAACAAATTCTAAAACTAGCCCAACTCTGTCAAAGAAGTCTGAGCATATCTCACCTACTCTGAGCACAGCTGGAAGAACCATGGAGAGGCAGCTCCTTTCAGGATCTCTCAGCTGACCCACCAGAGTAGAAAACACCCCTGAAGGGTTTCATCTAAAAATGATAGCTCACTCCTAAATCCCTGACTACTGCCACCCCAAAGCCAGGATTACTGATTCTAAGAAATCACAGCCTGCCAGCCAGCTAGCTGTCTCTGCTGTTAATGAAGATGGTAAATAGGAAAAATGCGTTATTCACACACAAGCAAGCTTGGCACAACAAGCAAGGAACAAGTTGTCCTGGCAACAAGGGAAGGCTGGGAGGCTGCAGGAAATAGGAAGTGTAAGTTGGAGGATGGAATCACTAGGAGAACGGCACAGAGTCAGGCACAGTTCTGCTGGAAACTGAGGTTCTGACTGGTGAGGACAATATGCAAAGAGGCAAGAACTGAAAGGATAAGCATGTGGAGAGACAAAGCAAAGTGTCAGTAAGAACATGCTGAGAATGTCACAAAAATGTCAGTGACTTGGCCATAGAGATTCTTTGGAGATAAGGTTGATGCTTGGTACACAGAAACTGAGTTAGGTTTCTGGAACTACACATGTGTGCCTGACCATGTGTCCAATCACTTTCTTGGGCTGTAGCTGGGTTGGAGGGTTATGGGATATAAAGACAAGGTAAAAGTGAGGACCCCAAAGTAGAGCCCCCTATTTAAGAGCACAAATCAGTCCTGACTGAAGCATAGTCAGAGGCAGGTTTGGATTCTGTGTTCAATGAAAAGAGTAGAAGGTATATTAGGTGGACATATTTTCTTTGGAAGATATTTGATATTTATTTTTATAAGGATTCTGAGTCATTTTGGTAACACTGCTGGTTTTGTTTTCTAAATTACAGTCCACATTCCAGGGTGCAACTGATATCAAGACTGCTTTGTCACTGACCAGCAAAATTCCATTGACCAATATTCACTTTTTTAAATATTTACTTATTTAAGTTTTTGAGCCACACCTGGCAGCACTCAGGGGTTATTTCTGGCTCTGTGCTCAGAAATCACTCCTGGTAGGCTCAAGGGGTCATGTGGATTCCGGGAATCAAACCAGGGTTTGTTCCAGGTCGGCCATGTTCAAGGCAAATACCCTACCACTGTGCTATCTCTCCAGTCCCCAGTGTTCACTTTTGGCTCCTGAGTTCAGTATCCAAATTTGTGACTCTTGCTACAAGATATTTTAAGCAGAGATGAGTGCCTTGGGTGGGGGGGCATCGTCTTTCATGTAAAAGCCATTTGTGTTTTCTTGGTCATACTTGGCCAAGTGATAGTCCCAAGGATTCAAAGGTTACAGTTCTGCTCAGGGCAATCCTAAGGGCCCTAGACCACTAAGGTCTCTGGTATAGTGATGAGAGGTCACATGATGATTAGAACCACAACAGGCAGATTGGAGGAAGGTCAGTGGGTACTGGTTGTCATACAGTGCTCAGGAAAACAAATTGGGATAATATTGCACAAAGCATTTGCATCTACCTATCTGCCCACCCCAAAGCGGTCTGTTTAAGCAGAGAAGTTCTCTATCAAGTTTTTTAGGCCAGGAAGGAAGTTGCATATGGGAGATGGAACAGGTGAAGTTAGGTGCTGGAAAGAGAAGTGAGCACTAACTCTAAGCAGGACTATTTCAGGCCCTTGGGAATGACTCGCATCCCCATTAGCATTTTGTCATTCTTTCCTTTATTATTGTTTCTGGGGTATACATTGTAAATGCACTTGTTCCTCAGAAATGAAACTCAAGTTATCTTCCAAAAATGAAATAAAACCACTCTTTCCAGGCCCTCTGAAAACAACCACTAATAAAAACCAAATAGTTTAAAGGCAAATATTTTCCTCTTCTTTTAAGAAGGGGACCATATGGGATGCCTGGATTTGAACCAACATCCTTCTGAATGCAAGGCAAATGCCTTATCTCCAAGCTATCTCTGCAGCCCCAATTTCTTATCATTTTGTTCTATTTTGTTTGTTTGTTTTGTTTTAGGGCAATGCTGGCTGTGCTAAGAGTTTTATTTTCTGACTATATGCTCAGAGATCAGTTCTGGTGGACTGGGGGGACAATATGGGATGCCTGGACAGAAGCCAGTGTGGCCACTTGCAAGGCAAACACACACCCTACCTGTACTATCACTCTGACTTGATTATTTCATTTTTAATGTCTGAAGTTTCTGGAGTTATTGAGAGGGCAGGGCACATTCAGTGGTTCCTGGGATCCAGTAATTCTGGTATGGTGCTTGTGGGACAAAAATTTGCAGGAACAGGAATCAAATATGGACTCATTTCAGGCAATGAACTCACTCTGGCCTTTTAAACACTATTCCTTATCCTCCTTATTTTCCTATGGTCAGGAAACTGAAGAAGAGACACACAACTGAGGTCAGGACAGGTCAGCCTGCCTTTTTCAGCTGGCTGCCAGGGGACTTCTCAGAATCACTTTTTCCAGCCACTTTCTTTTCTGAAACCATGGCTAGAGTTCTGGTCTGAAGATAATTTAAAGTCACAGTCCTTTAAAAGTCCCTTAAGGTCTCCAGTCCCCAAAGTACCTCTTTTTGCTTTTCTGGGCCTCATCTCACAGTGTCCAGTTGCATCTTCCTCCCCTACTTGCAGATCACCTCGTTTGTAGGCTGTGAGGAGCAGAACCAGCTTGAGAAAAGTGTTGCCCAGCCCCCAGACCCAATTCAAAGTGTCTTAATCCTCTAGAGCCCTGGAGCTAGTACAGTAGGGAGGGTGCTTGCCTTGTAGGCTGCCAACCAGGATTAGATCACCAGGCACCCCAGATATTCTCCATAGCCCCTGACAGGAGTGATCCCTGAGTACAGTAGTAATTTCTGAGCATATCTGGATGTGAAACAAAAAGCAAACAAAAGTGCCCTAAAACTCTATAGAAAGGGAAACAGAATATGGACCAATTCTGTTTTGTTTTATTATTTGCTTTGCATTATGCTTTTTAAATTTGAATTATAATATCTCCAAAAGTTCATGAGAAATAAATATAAACTATAATTATCATGATAATTCTTCTGTGATTTATTTATACAAAATTAATAACATTGAGTTCTAAGATGTTTGAAACTTTAGTGCATCTTTTCTTGAAGCTTTTTCCACCAATCCCTTTACTTCAGCTCTCAGGTTTCTGACAAACATCCCTCCCTCATCCCCACACCCTTTCCTTCTTTCCCTGTCAGCATGTGTGTGTGTGTGTGTGTGTGTGTGTGTGTGCGCGCGCACGTGCTTGTGTGTGGTGTATCGAGTATCTAACACAGGGTTAGTGTATGCAAGGCATTTCCTTTACCAGCAAGTTTCACATAACTCCCATCAGGACTTAAGGGAGACACATGGGGTTCCAGAGATAAAACCAGGTGGACTGGGGTTGGTGCGGTGGCACTAGAGGTAAGGTGTTTGCCAGCGCTAGCCTAGGACGTAGTTCGATCCCCAGGCTTCCCATATGGTCCCCCAAGCCAGGAACTACTTCTGAGTGCATAGCCAGGAGTAATCCCTGAGCGTTACTGGGTGTGGCCCAAAAACCAAAACCAAAACAAACAAACAAAAAAAAACCAAAACAAAACAAAAAACAGGTGAACTATGTGTGAAACAAGTACACAGCCAACTGTAGTCTGTAGTATGTCTGACCCCCTTCTATTCATTTTTAAAATGAGCATAATCATGCATAATTTTTGTAATTTAGATATTATTAAGCTCTTATCAGATGTGCTCTGTGCTTAGGGATCAATCCTGGTAGTTCTTAGGTCACCATATATGGATGGTGCTGGGATCAAACTCAGGTCAACTACACACAGGGAAAGTGCCCTTCCCATTCTCTTGATTCCTAATTTTGATCCTTTATTTTTGGTACTGTCCTCTGTTGTGGGTAGTGCTGGAAACTAAAGTCAAATCTTACACTAAGAGATATATCCTTTTCCATTGAACCTTATACAACTGTCCTGGCCAGTATTACATATTTTACTGGAAAATATAGATTAATCTTTAGATTTTTTAAAAAATTTTAATGTAATTTTTGATGGCCACTCCTGATCTGACAATATTTAGCTGTTTTGTGCTGGCACTACAATTTTTTTTTTTTTTTTTTGCCCCTCCCCCGCTGGCCCCTAACAATTTAGTGCTTGGATCTATGAGGTGTTGGGGGTCCACTCAGTCTATATGATCTCAAGAGTACTTAGGAAACTATGGGACAAAGGTGGGGGACACTAAAAAAACTTGGGGGGACAAGTAATAGTACAGCAGGATAGTAGTTTGTCTTGTACATGGCCATCGCGAACCTAGTTCAATCCCTTGAAACCCTAAATAGTTCACCAAGAGTTTGACAGACCTGGCAATTCTTCCCTTTTTATATAATAAATTAACACTTCCATTCATTTTTACTAATAAGAATGTATGAGGTTGTGATGTCAGTCTTCCTCGTGGGGAATTAACTTTTATCTCAAAACCTTAGGATCTAAAAAACAAAACAAAACAAAAAAAAAAACTAGGATCTGACCAAGAAATATTTTCTATCTGAAAGCAGAGAATCCATTCATGCAAGCATGGTAAGTGAAATTCCTGAGAGCTGTACTTTCCCAGCTTTCCAACTATCCACAAGGCCCCAACCCTCATCTTGAAAGCCTTTTTTTTTTTTTCTGGTTTGGGTTCTTTGGGCACACCAGCAGTGCTCAGGAGTTACTCCTGGCTATGTGCTCAGAAAATCGCTCCTGGCAGGCTCAGGGATCATATGTGATGCTGGGATTTGAACCACCATCCTGCATGCAAGGCAAAAGCCATTACCTCTCATGCTATTTTCTCTGGCCCTGAAAGCCCTTCTAATGGCTTCTCTTCCTCCTGATTACATGTTCCTCCTTCTATGATTTCAGTTCCTGGAACATTATGTCCTCTCTAGAGCGGAATTCCTCTCGAAAGTTTTCATAAATCACCAAATATTTTATTCAGATTTAAAACAGGAAAGGTCACATGTCTAATGGTGCCATTCTCTGTCTCTCCAACATAAACTCCAGAAACTGGGGGACCTTATAAGAAGTACAGGAGGTTTATTCTCTTGACAGGCATATAGCCTATCATTCTAGGTTCTCTAATGCTACTATGGTCCCTGGAGCCTGAAGCACATCAAGGGCCCATTCCATGGCACAGACCTCGGAATAGCCCGAGCACTACTGAATATGGCCCCCAAACTCATAAATAAAATAATAATTAAATGTCAAGTCTCTTCCACATACTTTGTGGTTGTTGACGAAATATCAAGAAGTTTCTTGCAAGTTTATACACAGGGGAAGTTGAGCTAGGTTGAGACTGACCTGGAGGCCCGAGATGCAGGATGCTCTGATTTGGAGGGGGCCACTGGATGACACTTCCCACTTTCTGGCTGCAGCATGGCTCAACTTCCCATTTAGCTTCTGAGGACAGCAACTGTAACTCAAGAGAACTTAAAGTAAAAATTGTTTAATGTACAAGTAAACAAAGTACGCTTCCAAGAGTGAGACTTTCACTTTAAAATAGTATGAGCTCAGAGGCCTCACTTTATGCAAAATTTATATAAAGTGAAAAAGAAAGTTTTGATGCCCCCAGCCAGAGGCTGGTGTTTCCATTGTGAGCCAGATGGAGACTTTGGTTAAAGGAGATTCCTTTGAGACCTGAAGCAAATGTCAAGCAGAAAAGGGGACTTGCCTTCATATTAATGGGCAATTCCCCAGCTTTTCCCATATGATCCCCAGTGTACCACTTAGCAGTAATTTTTTTTGGTCACATCTGGCAGTGCTCAGGGGTTACTCCTGGCTCTGCACTCAGAAATCAATTCCTGGCAGGCTAGAGGGACCCATATGGGCTGCTGCCGGGTTTCCAAACCACCATTCGTTCCTGGATCAGCTGGGGTTGCTAGGCAAGCGTCCTACCACTGTGTTATCTCATCTGACCCCTCACCAGGGGTAATTCTTAAATGAAGAGTAAGGAGTAACCACTGTTGTGTCTCTCTCAAAAAAAAAAAAAAAAAAAGAAAAGAAAAGAAAAAGAAAAAAAAGCAAAACAAGAGATCTTATGTCAAACTACAAGAGTGATAAATCTGTTGGTTCACTGAGACTTATGGTCAGAGAAAAATGAAACTCCTGATGGTACTTCACCACAGAGACATGACACATTTTAGGCCTTTGGAACAGAGGGCTCATAAAGTGGCGTGTGGGCTTTCTGTGAGTTATATTTTTCAAATAGTGCATGCCAGAGCTGGAAAGGTAGCACATTGGGGTGGGCTGTTTGCCTTGCTAACCAGGATTCGATTACTGGTATCCCAGATGGTCTCTGAGTATAGTCAGGTATTATTCTGAGTACAGAAAGCAGGAATAATCCTTAAGAATTGCCTGCTGTTGGCCTCACCTCCATTCTCCCCATCCCCAAAGAGTGCTCCATTATGTGGCATAATGTGGTAGTCGCACACATCTATTGGCCAAGAATGGAAGCAGGAAATAAGGGCTTTTCTGAACATTCAGTCTCACTGTGCTAGAGACAACAAAGCATTGACCCAAAGAAGAGTATAGTAAACCAGTTCTGCTAGAAACTTTAAAGGCAGACTGGGCTTCAGGGAGCAAGGGACCCCAGGCTCAGTCTCTAGCCAAGTTCAGGGTGCTGAGTCAGACTGTGCAAGCAGAGACCCAGCCTCTGAAAACTGCCTCTAAGACACATAAACTTCAAGGCACAAAGATGATCCCAACAAAAATACCTGCTCATTTCCCTCACGATGGGGAGGGGGGGCAGTGCAAACAGAGAAAAATCATGGGATTATTTGATGAACCCACCCCAGAACCTGGAGAAGGGTGTTTAGTCAGAATTAGTGGCTCACAAATAAAAACACCCCAAGGCACATCCTAATTACAATGGCCTGAATCATAGATAGATATAGAATTCTAAAAGCATCACGATCAAAAAATGAAATTACATACAAAGGAACATTCTTAATATTTATAGCAGATTTATCATATGCAGCCCTTTGGGTCAGAAAGTAGAAGTGGGATATAAAAACAAACAAAAAACCCTTGGGGCTGGAGAGATAGCACAGTGGTAGGACATTTGCCTTGCATGCAGCCGATCCAGGATGGAAGGTGATTCGAATCTCTGCATTCCATATGGTCCTCCCCCCTACCCCACCCCTGTGCCTGCCAGGAGTGATTTCTGAGTGCAGAGCCAGGAGTAACCCCTGAGCGCCCCTGGGTGTGACCCCCAAAAACAAACCTTAATGAAACAAATGCCTCACCAAAAGTTTACCCAGCCTAGACTCTCATTCAGTTTGACAGGAACAATGCACAGCTTTATGAATAAACAACCAGGCACTTTGCAATAATAACTGAAGTGGACATTTGAAGCTAAGACAAATCTCACAAGCACACCAGAAATTCTACAAAAAGGTGGTACAAAATTTCATGACAATAATCTCTCCTTAATGTCAATGGACTAAATGCACCAATTAACAGAACAGAGTGGCAATATGCATGAGAAAATTGAATCTATCATTCTGCTACCTGCAAGAAACAACTTTGAATAGTCAGAGCAAACACAGACTCAAAGTCAAAGGTTGGAAGACAAGGAGGGGTAAAGTGAAATGGATGGATACCCCTTCAGTAACAATATTGCAAACACAGTATGTAAATAAAGAGTGAGAAGGAGGAGAAGTAAAAAGTCTTTCATAGAGACAGGAAGGGGAAAAGTGGCAAGGGGGTGAGTGCCAAGTACAGCCCTGGTGGAATGGGTCTGATAAGAAAGCAAGATAGATATGAGTAAAGTATGGAGTGGGAGGGTTCACAGTCCCCTGGATGAACGTGCTGACTGTACAGTATTTCTTGTTTAGAACCAGTAAAATACAGGAAGAAGGGAAAAAACATTAATACAAGTTGTCTATCTATGTAATCAAGCCTAGCTAGGTCATTACACATCAAAGGAGCCCTGAAGTAATTAGTACAAAAGTTTCTAGAAAGTCGTCAGGAAGAGATGGCAGAAAAAAAGGGGTATATACAGAACCCCTAACAATAGAACATTCCCTAGGGGTGTTGACATCTTGGTAAATTTAGTAATTTAGTTTTCCTAAATTACCTTTTTCAACCCCTGTCTTCTATCATTCCCTTTAGCTAAGGCATTATTTATTTCTGGATGTCCTGTGTATCCTACAGGAGAGGACCTGAGGGAAGGGGACATTAGTGACAGGAAATGTGAAACTGGTGAAGTGTGGGGGACATTGTATGACTGAAACTTAATCATGAGAAACTTTGTAACTATATATCTCACGTAATTCAATTAATAAATTTATTTAAAAAAAAGAAACAATGAGTCAGCAGGAAGGACATCAAAGACTCCAGGCAACTATCCTCACTGAGAAAAATAACCCAGAGTCAACTAATGACAATGCTCTATGGGGTCAGGGGTTCCACCAAGAAGAATCAGTGCTAACTCTCTTGATACAGGTAGGACACAGGGCCATTGACCCTACCCCTGGATAGCTTCAGAATAGCAACAGAACAAAGGCCATTGGGTTAACTGCCCTGGAGATGCTGTCGCTTAGAGAACATTGCAGACACGGCACATTGAAATACTTTTCAGGAATCAAAGGTGGTGGGGGGAAGGTTGAAAAGCTGGGAAAAGAAAAGAAATAGAAACCCGGGATACAGTGATAAGCAAAAGGAACAAAGTTCTTAGGTTCCTTTGATTCTGGATGTAAACTCCCTACTCTGAATCCTGACCCCTGACTAGGGAAGCAGAAGATTTTGAGGCCTTGAGTGTTCAGGGAAGAATTCCTGCCTTTCCAGTACAGAGCACAATACAATTGATGCCTCAGCCCTTTCAGAGAATAGAAGAGAGCTAATGGGTCTAGGGGCTTGCAAGAAACTATCTGAACAATAATGGATAAGCCACACAACAACTAGTGCAAACCAACCCGCTTTTTTTTATTGTTTGTTTTTTTTGGGTACACCGGCAGCACTCAGGGGTTACTCCTGGCTCTATGCTCAGAAATCGTCCCTGGTAGGCTCAGGGGACAATATGGGATGCCGGGATTCAAACTGCCCGTCCTTCTGCATGCAAGGCAAATGTTGCTACCTCCATGCTATCTCTCTAGCCTCAACCACCCACTTCAGTCACCTTGAAAGGAACAGATCTCCTCCCCCAGAAAGGAATGAACTGAGCCTAAGGGGGTGAGGGCAATGAAAGAGCCTGGTGCTGGCAATGGAGGTCAGGTGGCCACCCCATGTCAGCTAATGCTCAGAAGAAACTGCTAATAGGGCATAATAAGTACAGCAGCCAGTGAGAAACTTTGGAGATTCTCCTTCCTTATACTAAACACAAAGTAAGAAACACTCCTGCCTCTCAGGGCAGGACTTAGCTCCCTGGAGGCTACCTTGGCATCTGGAGGACTGTCTGGTCCAGGGTAATTGTCATCAGAGGTTTTGAGTGGATGTTAGAAGTAAACACTGAAGGGCCCGGTGAGGATAGCACAGCAGCGTTTGCCTTGCAAGCAGTCGATCCAGGACTAAAGGTGGTTGGTTCAAACTCCCAGTGTCCCATATGGCCCCCGTGCCTGCCCAGGAGCTATTTCTGAGCAGACAGCCAGGAGAAAGCCCTGAGCACTGCGGGTGTCGGCCCAAAAAACACAAAAAAAAAAAAAAAGTAAATACTGAAGTGAAATAACCACACAGAAAAAAAAAACACATTTGGTATCCATATTATATTTCCTCATTCATTTTAGTTTTAATAGTAAGATTCAGTTGTGTTTAGATCTCTACTCCAGACTCAGGAATCATTTCATTGGGCTCAGTCCCTATATAATTCTTGGGAATTGAAGCAGGTTGGTCAAATACAAATCAAATGCTCCTAAGGGCTGTTACTATCTCCTACCAGTCCCTACCTCCCATTTATTTCTAAGATTGCCTGGTTACTTAAAAATCAATATTAGTTTCCACAAAAACTTGTTTTTAATTGAATGGCAGTTTTTGGGAAAGAGGAAGAAAGGAAGGAGGGAGAGGAGGAAGGTAAAGAGGAAAGGAAGGGTGGGGAAGGGAAGAAGAGGAAAAGAGAGTAGGAGGGAAGTATCTTTAAAAAGAAAAAGGCTATGGTAAATAGTGTGCTGCAATGAATATAGGTGTAAGGATGGGGTTTTTGTATTGTTATTTTTGTGTTCCTAGGGTATAGTCCTAGGAAGTGGTAGAGCCTGGATCGTATGGGAGCTCGATTTCAGTTTTTGGAGGAATCTCCCATATCGCCTTTCCATAAAGGTTGAACTAGAGGGCATTCCACCACCAGCAGTGGATAAGAGTCTCCTTTCTCTCCCACATCCCTGCCAACACTGTTTATTCCTTATTCTTTGTGATGTGTGCCATTCTCTGTGGTGTGATGGTGGTATCTCATCGTTGTTTTGCTTTGGCATCTCCCTGATGATTATGCAGCTGTCAGGAGAGATGAAGTCATAAAATTTTTCCTATACATGGATGTACCATGGAAATCTATTATGCTGAGTGAAATAAGTCCAGAGAGAGAGAGATAAATGCAGAATGGTCCTCAACTCATTCTATGGGGTTTTTAAAGAAATGAAAGGACATTCTTGCAATAATAATTTTTTAGACACAAAAGAGAAAAGAGCTGGAAAGTTCCACGGCTCACCCTCAGGAAGCTCACAAAAAGAGTGATGAGTTTAGTTAGAGAAATTAACTACATTTTGAACTGTCCTAATAATGAGAATGTATGAGGGAAATGGAAAGCTTGTCTAGAGTACAGGCAGGGGTTCGGTGGTGGAGGAGGAGGGAGATGTGGGACCATTGGTGATGGAAAATGTTGCACTGGTGATGGGTGGTGTTCTTTACATGACTGAAAACCCAAACAACAATCACTGTATGTTCAAGGTGTTTAAATAAAATATAAAAAAAAAGAAAAGGCAACATTTTTGGGGTGTTTTGTTTTAACTTAGGGGTCACACCCAACTTCTACGGATCATATGGTGTTTGTGTGTGTGTGTGAGAGAGAGAGAGTGAGCGAGAGAGAGAGAGAGAAGAGAAGAGAGAGAGAGAAGAGGTCGAGAGAGAGAGAGATGAGAAGAGAGGAGAGAGAGAGGAGAAGAGAGAAACTGGGTTGGCTAATGCAAGGCAAACAAACACCCTACCTGTTGGGTCTCTGTGGGTTTCTTTTCTTTTCTTTTAAACCTACACTGCTCATGCTTGGAGTTATAAAAATATCTGGGTCTATTAACTAGTTCTGGTTGAATTATAGAATAATTTCTCTCATAGTACCTTTTCATATTCATTCCTGAGTATGCTGGAATATATTGCCCTCTTGATAGACAGCGAAGCAAAACAAGTTAAGCAAGCAAGTAAGCAAAGCCAGAGACCCAACTTGCAACCCAATGAATGAACCTGTGTGTCATCAACCCCAATATTGTCTGAGTCTGATAGGATGAATGAAGGTGAATTATCACTTTCCTAGAGAGGCATAGGAACCTCAGAAAGGTTCTTAGTGAACATTCAGAACCAGTCCTGGGGGCAACCGGCGCAGCAAGAGGTTCCCAGGAGGGGAGGTCCGATGGTTAGGCTTGCTCTCTAGATGGCTTCTCAAGGGGAGTCATCTGCGAGACAGATAACAAATGTCCAGTTCATTTCCAGACATCTACCAACCCTTGTGAAGTCAACTGGCTAAGTAAGAGCAGAGACTACAGGGAATGTTATGGGCTTGGGCGCTGGAGGTTGCCGAGTCGGGAATCCCCGGAATCCTGGCGCTAGGCAGAAGACCGCGAGAGGGCGGGACGGAGCCGGGCGAAGTTCCGACGGGCTCGCGGCTTTTTGCAATGACTCGCGGTAGTCGGGCGACCCAGACCAGCCCCTAGCGGGGACTGCTGAGCAATTCCCCCGCCCTGATTTGTTCCAGGGGCAACGGAGCCGCCCCCAGCACCAGGTAGAAAGGGAGCAGCCGAGGCCGAGCGTCCAGAGGAGGTGGAGCGGTGTGCGCAGGCTGAGGATCTCAGGGCTTCGGGTGCGAACTCTCAGTCTCCGAGCCTCCTGCCGCAGCTTCTCGGCCGCGGTCGCCGGACTTCCCAGCGAGCTGGTGGCCGACTAGTGCTTCCTCCGCGGCCGCGAGTCCAATCCGGCCGCCGCCTCTGCCTTAATGTGTACTGACCCGCGCGCTCCTGCCCGGGACCTACACCGCGGTCGCCCGTTCTGCTGACGTGTCCTCTGGACCCCACTAAATGTTCTACTGGGCCGTTGCCCTCTGTAATGCCACTAACCAGGCAGGGCTTGGCCGTGTCCAAAGCCGGCCTGGAAGGATCCAGTGCTGTCCTCAGATCCAGTGTAGGCTCCGACGTGGACTTTGCCTCCGTGTCCTTTGCCGTCACGAGCTGTACCCCGCGAAAACGCTGCTCCATTGCTCTTCGGAAGCTCAACTGCAAGAGAGTCTCGGAGATGCTGAGTGAAACGTAGAGATAGGGCCCCATGTCTGAGATTTATATACGGAATTTGCTTCACCCAAGTGGGCTTCCCCACATATGATCGGTGCATAGAAAGGTGAAGAGAATGAGTGGCAGCAGTTCCTCTGTTCCCTTCTGCCAGAGCACAAAATCCCTCCTGCCTGCTTTACAGTGGGCAAGTCTGCCCCTAGAAACTCTATTTCGCTGTGCAGTGTTAAAAGAAACGGCCTGGATCGTAGTTCAGAAGAGGCAAGCAAGGATCGAAGAACCCCTTGGGTCAAAGGAGCTTTTGCCTAATCGTGTTGTGCAAACCTCCAAGTCTCTAATTGCAGAAGTTGCTTCCTCTAGGCGCCATTGTCAGGCAGCCCTCGCCTTGGAAAGCCCTTCAGTAAACACAGCCAAGGAAAATGCGTTATAGAAGTCATTGACCAGCAATCTCGCCCTCGGAAATTCCCCTTCCTTCCCCTTCATCCTGCGGAAATTGCATGCAAAGTTCCGCACGACCTTAGGACACTCTTTCTGCTCCTTAGACACTATGTATTTTGGAAGAAAGTGCTTAGTGCTTCTCATTCAGATGATGGATGGGATGAAGAACTAAGAAAGACCAGCTTGCCTGTGCAAGCTTCAACTCAGAAGATGAGTCTGAAACTCAGTCTACTGTTCGACAAGGCAACAACTTTGTGCAGTTAGGCCGGCAGCTTCCCTTGGAAAAAAAACAACAAAAAAACAACCCATCCTCCTTCAATCCTCCTAAACTTGCCAGTGTTTCACTGCCATAGAAACCTCAGTCTACTGTGCTGTAATTGCAAGAAAGTGCTTGGTGCTCTATCATTTATGGTTGCTGTCTCAGAACCTAGATGGGAAGCTGATTCAGAGAGTGGGGACTGTCACCAGTGTCCCCGGACAGCTCAGAGCATCCTACTCTAGGGCCTCTAGGTCCGTCTTATTGCCAGCTCAGCTCCCTCTGTGCTGAATGCTCTGTCAGTAACCTAGGTTGAAACTTCCTCAGTAAGTACCTTATTCTTTTCTTTTCTTTTCTTTTCTTTCTTTCTTTCTTTTCTTTCTTTCCTTTCTTTCTTTCTTTCTTTCTTTCTTTCTTTCTTTCTTTCTTTCTTTCTTTCTTTTCTTTCTTTCTTTTCTTTTTTTTTTTTTTTTTCTTGGTTTTTGGTCACAACCCAGCGGTGCTCAGGTTTGCTCCTGACTCTTCACTCAGAAATCACTCCTAGCAGGCTGGAGGGACCATATGGGATGCTGGGATTCGAACCACTGTCCTTCTACATGCAAGGCAAATGCCATACCTCCATGCTGTCTCTCCAACCCCCACAGCACTGTCTTTTTGTTATCAGGGATTTTTATTCCTTTTGTCTGGGATGTGGCTCAAGAGTAGAACACTTGCCTTTTATGTGTGGGAGTTTGGATTTAACTGTCAAAATAGCCACCCCTGTCTGAATCCCTCATAATTATAAGTTAAATTTCTCTTTCAGTGTTTTTTTTTTCTTCTGCGATTGGTGTGTGTGGTTTGTTTTCCTTTCTGTAGCTTGCGATTTTGAATTTAGGACCCTTGTTTTAATTAAGCCAAGATAACAAAAACGAAAACTAACTTTAAAAAGTGTAATCTGGGGGTCAGGAGGTGGTGCAGGCTGTAGAGCATTTGCATGCACTCGCTAATCTAGGACAGACCAAGGTTCAATTCCCGGTGTCCCATATGGTTCCCCAAGCCAGGGGCAATTTCTGAGCAAATAGCCAGGAGTAACCCCTGAGTGTCACTGGGTGTGGCCCAAAAAAACCAAAACAAAAAAAAAAGTGTAATCTGTGATTACATAAATGCCATTTGTTTTTTAGAAAAGAAATTTAAGGGGGGCCGGGCTGTGGCGCTAGAGGTAAGGTGCCCTGCCTTGCCCTGCGCTAGCCTAAGACGGACCGCGGTTTGATCCCCCGGTGTCCCATATGGTCCCCCAAGTCAGGAGCAACTCTGAGCGCATAGCCAGGAGTACCCCCTGAGCGTCACCGAGTGTGGCCCAAAAACCCAAAAAAAAAAAAAAAAAAAAAAAGAAATTAGGTCATCTTCCAAAAAATAGAAAATGGAAACATTCTGGAAACTTCCTCTATACTAGCCAATCTGCTTTTTGTTTGTTTGTGTTGTTGTTTTGTTTTGGGCCATACCCATGTGACATTCAGGGGTTACCTCCAGGCTATGTGCTCAGACATCTCTCCTGGCTCGTGGAAACCATATGGGACGCTGGGAGAATAGCCAAATTTTAAAGTGCAAAATATTTTATCCTTTTTTTTTTGTTTTGGCTTTTTGGGTCACTCCCGGCAGCGCTCTAGGGGTTACGTCCTGGCTCATTGCATCAGAAAATACATTCCCTGGCAGGCTCAGGGGACCGTATGGGATGCCTGGGATTCAAACCACTGACCTTCCTGCATGAAAGGCCAAATGCCTTACCTCCATGCTATCTCTCCCGCCTCAAAATATTTTATCCTAGTTTAGACCAAAATACTTTTGTGATCACCCTGGCAATGCTCCGGGCTTATTCCTGGGTCTGCAGTCAAGTAGGCTCAGGGTTCCATATGTGGTGCTGGGATCAAACCAGGTTCAGATTGACCTTACAACATGGGACTATCTGTGCAGTTCCTCATTTTGCTCTATTAATCTTTATTTTGCTTCATTCAATTGGACAAACTCCAGATCCAATATTTTTCTGTATGAACACAATTTCATTGCTAATGTTTTAAAGTCATTTGGAGGCACAGGGATAGGGTGGTGCAACATTCTGTGGTACCCTGGTCAGTGCCCTAGGATGCTGTGCAGTGCTTGGGGAACAATGATCCTGCAGGAATAAATTTTAAACCCGGGCTCCCCCAACCCCGCCACAGAGTAACTTCCACTGGCCCTTTCAATACTGTTCCCTTCTTGATTTTCCTGTTGTCAGGAAGCTGACAAAGCAGCTCACAGATGGGAGATGGGTGCTCTGGCTGATCATATCCCTTCAACCTCAGCTGGAGATCACTGTGCATTACTTTCTCCAAGGGCTTCCAGATCTCCTTGTGCACCTTTTCTGCACTTGAGATGAAAGTTCCTGTCCTCAGGCACCTTATTGTCACAGTCCTAAAGTTCTTTAATATCTCCAATCCCTAAAGTACCCTTCTTTTGCTTCTCATAGGTCACATCCCACAGTGACCCTGCTGCAATGCTCTGCCTGGGCTTTGTGATTGCTCAATTCCTGTAGGGCTGTGTTGAGCCTCCAGCATGGAGTCTGAGCCAGCTGTGCCACCGCTCTGGTCCCAGATGTGGACTTTAATACTTTCACATTTGATGTTGGAACATTGTGTACCTGAAATTCAACAGTGTTGCCAATCATAGTGCACAAATAAAAGTTTGCTTGACAACATTTTAAAAACAGACCTAAGGGCCCGGAGCGGTGACGTGAAGGGTAAGGTGTCTACCTTGCCTTTGCTAGCTAGGGACGAATCTACCCCGGTTCAATCCCCTGGTGTCCCCATATGGACTCCCAAGCTAGGAGCGATTTTTGAGCGCATAGCCCTTAAGTAACCCTAAGTGTCACTGGGTTGTGGCCCAAAATAACAACAACAACAGCTAGCAGCAGTAGCAGCAGCAGCAGCAGCAGCTAGCAGCAGCAGCAGCAGCGAGCAGCAGCAGCAAAAGCCCAGCAAACCAAAACAACTCCCCTCCACCATCCAGGACCTAAATGAATGTATAATGTTCTCCAATTTTTTTTTCTTTAGTGCCCTCTGCAGGAATAGCAGACAAAGGACAAGCTTTCAGGGAAGAAACGACCAGGGCTACTCCCAGTCTTGACTGGCCAACTTGGTTCTGCGTGAAGATTTGAGGAGAAGGTGCTGTTTGACCCTGTAATGCCAGAACCAGGAGCACTACCCAGTGGCGAGTATTGGGGGGGGTGTCATGTGATGTTTCAGATCTACAGAGAAGTGTTCAGTGCTTGTGTCTTAATCTTTTTTTGGGGGGGGGGAGGCAGGGGTGCATATCTGGCAGTGCTCAGATGTTATTCCTTACTCCTTACTCTGCACCAGACAGACAAACTGTGGGACCATGTGGGATGCTGGAGATTGAACCAGGATTGAATGTATGCAAGGTAAACATGTCTTACCTGCTGTATAATATAACTCTGGTCTCCAACCCTGCACTATTTCATTGGTGGCTCTTTGGGCAGGAACTGTATTTACTCCAGGCTCTGTGCTTAGGGGATCACTCCTGGTAGAGCCTAGGGTCCCATATAAGGTGCTATGACTCAAACACAGGTCAATTGCATGCAAGGTAAGTTGCTGTCCCCACTTTATGCCTCCTTAATTTTTGTTAATATTTTTTGTTTTGCACTCATTGTGTGGGTGGTGCAGGTAATGAAGTCCAGATTTTCACTTGGAGGCATATCATTTAGACTCATACCATGACTCCAGAATTTACATATTTTTTGGGGGGCACACCCAGTGGTGCTCAGAGGTTACTCCTGGCTGTCTGCTCAGAAATAGCTTTCTGCAGGCACGGGGGGAAACAATATGGGACACCAGGATTCGAACCAACCACCTTTGGTCCTGATTGGCTGCTTGCAAGGCAAAGGCCGCTGTGCTATCTCTCCGAGAATTTACATATTTTTAAACTTTAATTTATTTACATTAAGAGCATGTATCACAAAGTTGACATAGCTAGTCAATATTTTGTTTCCAAGTAAGAGGGAGGACAAATTATTAAAATAGTAAAATAGGGGAAAAAAAGAAACCAAGTAAGAGAATAAAAAGAGTATAGTAACAGCAAATTTGTGAAAATTATTTTATCTCCAATGAGGTCATTAAGTCATTGTCAGAAGGTTTGTTGTTAGTTGACCATTTTGTAACATTGGCATCTAAATTGTTGTTTCTATGGGGATTGACAATATTAAACAAAATTCTTAACTGCAAGGTTCAGGAATTCCAAGACACTATTTCTAGTAACCTGCAACTTTTGTGGGGGTTGTGGTTTTGGCTGCCCAGGGCTTGTAAAAGTATGAGAATATGGGAGGAAAGGAGGGTGCTCCAAAAAGAGTCCTGATGGTATCAAGCCCTATTGCCGGAATACCTGGAGTTTTGGTCAGATTGGTGTCTCTGTAGAAAGCCATAGAGGAGAAGTGAAGCAGGGTCATTGTTGAATCATCAATTGTTCGTAATGTGTGCAGTAGGGGTGGCTGTTGACCAGTCAGGGACTTGGTCTACCCTGTCCTCCAGAAATTGCCACTGTTTTAATTGCATGGCTGGTGTACCCATGATTTTTCACAGCTTGGTTTACATCACTTTTGAGAATAGAGTAAGTTTTATGGAACTGGCCACATGCAAACACTCGGTGACTACATTTGGTAATATTTACATATTTTAAGGCAATCTAGATTCAATCCTTCCTTTGTTCCCTTCGTTCGTTTCTTTCTTTCTTTCTTTCTTCTTTCTCTCCCTCCTTCCTTCCTTTCTTCCCCTCCTTTCTTTCTTCACCTCCTTTTCTTCCCTCCTTTCTTTCTTTTCTTTCTTTCTTTCTTTCTTTCTTTCTTTCTTTCTTTCTTTCTCTTCTTTCTTTCTTTCTGTCTTCTCCTTTTCTTTCTTTCTTTCTTATCTTTCTTTTCTTTCTTTCTTTCTTTCTTTCTTTCTTTCTTTTCTTTCTTTCTTTACTTTCTTTCTTTCTTTCTTTCTTTCTCTTTCTTTCTTTCTTTCTTTTTCTTTCTTTCTTTTCTTTCTTTCTTTCTTTCTTTCTTTTCCATTCCTTCCTTCCCTTTCTTTCACATGCAGCAATATATTAGGGACTACTACTGGCTTTGTTTGTGTATTAGGGATAACTCCTGGGGTTCCTTTTGAAGGACCATGTGTGTAACAGCAGTTGACTCAAGGTCAGTCAAACACACAAGGTGAGCACCCTAACTCTGTTTCGTCTATCCTCTAGATTCAAAGTTTTCTAATGTTTGTTTTGAAGACCATTACCTGGCTGTACACAGGGGGTCTAAGCTCTAGGACTTAACCTCCTGGTAGGCTCAGGAGACCATATTGTGTGCTTGGATTGGATGCAAGATGGCCACCTGCAAGGTAAACACCATCCTCACTTCATTATTTCTCTAAGCCTTAGGCTCAAGATTTTCACTTATTGTTGTAAGGGTTCTTGGGCCATTCTTGGCAATATTAAGTCACTTGGTGTTGTCCTGACCTTTCAATACTTGAGGCCCACTTGGGTTACATAGTCCCAAGCAATACTCCAGGAGCCATGAGGTACTCATGGGTGGAACTCAGAAACTCCAAAATACTGACATTTGCTCCATTATTCTTAGTCCTCCCTGAAGCTAGATTCAAATGCAGGAAATTCAGGGGAAGGTAGGAGAAACTACTTACAGCAGTGCTTTTGATGTTTAATTTTGACTCTGAGCTCAAGGATTGCTCTCTCAGTGGTAATGGAAGACTTAAACATTATTAATCAGAGTGAT
The DNA here is from genome assembly GCF_024139225.1 of Suncus etruscus. Classification (NCBI taxonomy): domain Eukaryota; kingdom Metazoa; phylum Chordata; class Mammalia; order Eulipotyphla; family Soricidae; genus Suncus; species Suncus etruscus. The sequence continues at coordinate 105,773,030 of NC_064849.1, read as the reverse complement.
CAAACCGAGATCAGATGATTTCAGGAAAAGAACCTTAGTTCTTGTTCTCTTTCTGGCCCCAAGATTTAGTTTTGTTTTGTTTTCATTTTTGATCACCATTGGCTGGTGCTCAGAGTTACTTTTGCTTTGTGTTTTGGGATCACTCCTAGTGGTGCAGAGGACCCAGATGTGGTGCCAAGTATCCATCCTGGGCCAGACATATACTATTTTTTCAGTCCTAGATGTCATTTATCAAATGATACTTTTAAAAATAATTGTAATAAGTTAGTAAATATGAAGTTGAAGTCTTGTCACTTTTATTTAATGCCATTTATGTGTTTGAAAAAAATAGTATTAAATTCAGCTTTTTTATTTTTGTAGTGCAAACCTGTGAGCTGGCAAGATAGGTATTTATCTACTCAGAAGCAAATCAGTCAGGAACTCGATCATAAGTGCCTTAACACAAAGCAACAAGAAAAACTCTCTTAGGCACACCTCTAAATGTCAGTGTATCTTGGAGGCAACTTCCAATGCAAAGGGTGTTGTGATAGCAGAGTAAGTTTGGTGTGTGTGTGTTTGTGGGGAGGAATGTTGAAGTCAAAACAACCCACATTTTTGTTTAAGGAATATGTCAGAGTTTCATTGATCAAGAACAGAGAAAAAAAAAAAAGACAGCCATGGGGTGGCAGGATTAGGCACCTGCCTCCTGCGTGGAGACTTTGATACCTTCCTGCCCACTGGAGAACTCTAAGTCTTTACAAGAGTGGTCCTCTCTGAGCACATAGCCATGAACTAAGTCCTGAGCATCATTGGGAGGTACACAAACAGTAAAAAGAAATAAGAGAAAGTAATAAAGCAGAGAAAAGGACGGAAGGGAAAGGAAGGGAAAAAGAAAAAGAAACACGGAAGAAACAGAAAGAAAGTAAGAAAGAAAGAGAGGAAAGAAGAAAGAAAGAAAGAAAGAAAGAGAAAAGAAAAAGAAAGAAAGAAGAAGAAAGAATAGAAAGATAAGAAAGAATAGAATGAAAGAAAGAAAGAAAAGAAAAGAAAGAGAAAAAGAAAGAAAGAAGAAGGAAGGAGAAAGGAGAGGGAAGAGAAAGAAGTGAGAGAGGGAGAGAGAAGAGAGGGAAGAAGAGAGAGAGTGAGAGAGAGGACTTGGTTGAGTTCCAAGTTCTGGGGTTTCTTTGAGATGGAAAATTGTAAATAGGGTGCAGGATGGTGTGTGTGAGTAAAGAACCAGCTTTCATTCAATTCTCTGAAATGGGGCAATTTAACCTCAGTCAGATTAGAGCTTGAGGGAATTTGCAATTGAATTTGGTGTCCAAAGTCAGCACAGAGTTTCTGGGTCTTAAAATCGTTCCCCTAAAAGAGTTTACAATCTCCTTTATACAATCTTGTGTTAGCTTTTTTTTTGAAGGGAAGGAGTAATTAGCACCCTCTTTTTTGTTTTTGGGGGTCATACTCAATGGTATTCCATAAGATGTGGTGTCTTGGCTAGGTGCTTGAGTAGGTAGGTGATGGTGCTGTGTCAGGAACCTAGGACCTCACACATGCCAGGCAAGCTCTTAATCAGAGACACATTCTGGGATTCTACACTTCCCAAGTGTGAGGGTTTTTTCTTTTGGGGGGGGGGGTGTTTTAGTTTTAGTTTTTTGGGTCACTCCTTAGCAGTGCTCAGGTCTTCTTTGGCGCCATATTCTGGGTCATTCTTGCTCGGTGCCATGCATCCAATCAGGATTAGTCTTGAGCAAGTCTCCTACTCACTGTACTATCTCTCTACCCCCAAGTGTGTTTTCAAGTTCCTTTCATGCCAAATTTTCTGAGCCTCAAAAGGAAGAAAGTGAAAAGAAGAAAAGTGAAAAAGAAGAATGTACATTGACACTATGTGCCAGAAAAGAGCAAGTGTATTCTTTAATACTGGGTACGTAAGAAAGGGAAAAACAAACAAACAAAATCCAAGCCAAACAAAACAAAAACACCAAGTCCTTTGAACCTCTAAGTACATCTTTATTACATTTAAGGGAGAAGTTTAAGCCCCCGGACAAAGTCCCTCTGGTGGTCCCTCTGAGGGCAGCCACCCACAGGTACAGACACTGCAGGTTGAATCCACTCGTGAAGACCCGGGGGAACTCTAGGCTCCCGCCACAGACTCCCTGCGAGGTGTTTGGAGGGTGGGGCCCGCCAAAAGCAATTCCCAAAGTGCGCTCAGTTCCAGGACCTCAGGCCCTTGCCTGCACCGGCCAGAAGAGCAGCGGCCAAACACCCAGCGCGGTGGCTGGCAAGTGGCGCGGGGCGCCCCACCCCCCGGAGGTCTCGGGCCTCGGGGCGACTCCAGGCTCCTCTCCCGCCCGCAGTCTCTGCCGCCATCGGTCCCTCCGACACCGCCGCCCGGTCGGGACGAGCCTCTGCCGCGGTCTCCGGTGCTTCGTGCCAGCTGGTGGCCGACAGCGCCTCCACCTCTGTCGTCGAGTGCAATCCGGTCGCTGCCTGGGTGCGTTGTGGACCGACTGCCTGGCCCGCGCTCCTGAGCCGGGGCTCGACCGCGTTCGGCCTCTCTGCTGCCGAGTCCTCTGGCGCCCACTAATCTCCCTGTCCAGCCGCCGCCGCCCCGATGAAGGCCGCGGACCACGCTTGGCCGTGTTCTGCTCCGACCGGGGAGGGTCCAATCTGGCCGCCGCCACTGCGCCGATTTCCAGTTGTGATGCTGTGAAGCGACATTTTCGGCCAGGGACGCAGAAGCAGAGTCCAAGTCGGAGCCATGCGTTTGGTCGCAGTAGGACACAGCGGAGTAGGATCTAGAATCTAGGCAGAGTAGATGAGAAACAATTCGAATGTCAATTGGATTTATTTGCATTGTCTCTGCCCCACCCCCTCCAATCCCTGCAGCCGCAGGAATGAACCGTAACTCCTGGAGAATGATCAAGCATGGCCAAAACAAACAAACAACCCCCCCAAACGAACAAAAACCAATAATAATTAAAAATAAATAAAGAACACAAAATTCGAGTAACTCACCAAGAAGGTTGACAGCACCTGGAGTTTCCTCAGCGAGGCTGCCCTCTAAGGGCAAGAAGACGAAGTTTCGTTAAGACGCTACAGTGCTTGATTTTTTTTCTACGGCAAACTTTTCTACGGTAGCAGACGTTTCTACGGTAAAATCGACAGAGGAATTTTGTACTGCCACCTGCTGTCCGTTCTCTTCATCCGTTCATTTGCAACGAGTTATTCGTGGCAGAAGTTTAAGTTCGTAGAAATGAGTTCCTGGGGGCTCCTCCCCCGCCGCATCAGGGCATCGCTTTTACGTCGCAGACTGTGTCCTGCTCTAGACTTTCTCTCGTCATTTAGCCCGCACCGGGACTTGGTTTGCATACGAAGAGGTGACAGCAGCGTTTCATCCGCGTGACGTCAAATGCATGGTGTCAAAGGTGTGACGTCAAAGGCGTGACGTCAAAGGACACGGGCACAGAGTCCACCTTGGAGTCAGGCTGCACTCCGTCGGATTAGGAGAGGGCGGAGTCAACTTGGTCACAATTGTCTCCCCGGCAACAGCGGCGTCAAATCGTTCGCGGTCAGAAATGGACCCTCCCCGGTCGGAGCAGAACACGGCCAAGCGTGGTCCGCGGCCTTCATTGGGGCGGCGGCGGCTGGACAGGGAGATTAGTGGGCGCCAGAGGACTCGGCAGCAGAGAGGCCGAACGCGGTCGAGCCCCGGCTCAGGAGCGCGGGCCAGGCAGTCGGTCCACAACGCACCCAGGCAGCGACCGGATTGCACTCGACGACAGAGGTGGAGGCGCTGTCGGCCACCAGCTGGCACGAAGCACCGGAGACCGCGGCAGAGGCTCGTCCCGACCGGGCGGCGGTGTCGGAGGGACCGATGGCGGCAGAGACTGCGGCGGGAGAGGAGCCTGGAGTCGCCCCGAGGCCCGAGACCTCCGGGGGGTGGGCGCCCCGCGCCACTTGCCAGCCACCGCGCTGGTGTTTGGCCGCTGCTCTTCTGGCCGGTGCAGGCAAGGGCCTGAGTCCTGGAACTGAGCGCACTTGGGAATTGCTTTGCGGGCCCCCACCCTCCAAACACCTCACAGGGAGTGAGTCCTGTGCGGGAGCCTGGAGTCCATCAGAACCACGCCCCGCCCTCCCCTTCTAATGCCTCTTGTCTCTATTATCTTTGGTTATGTCATCAGAAACAGTTTTGCGAGAAATTGCTGAAAACTTCAAATGGAAATTCAAGTTGAAACAAGTCCATATTGTCTTGCAAAGACCAGACCACTCAACATTCCCATCAGTGAATGAGAGTCCCTTTCTATGCGCACACGTGCCAGTTGTTCTTGTTCTTCTCTATTTGTGTCCATCTTACAGAAGACACTTCTGTCCTTTTGATCATCCAAGGATTCTGAGGAGAGAGGCCTACCAGCAGGTGCCCAATGTGGAAGCTCCCACTTTTCGAAAGTTTCTGGTAGACACCCAGGTGATCTTCATCCATTGGATCATCCTAAGGATGAGCACTAACTAGTATGGAAAAAATGTTGGGAAGAGGTCTTGGGGCCAAGACGTGGCAAAGCTGTCGGCTAGATGGAGTTTCTAATGGGAGGCAGCAGGTTTTTTTTTTTTTTTTTTTTTTTGGTTCTTGGGTCACACCCGGCGGTGCTCAGGGTTACTCCTGGCTGTCTGCTCAGAAATAGCTCCTGGCAGGCACTGGGGACCATATGGGACACCGGGATTCGAACTAACCACCTTTGGTCCTGGATCGGCTGCTTGCAAGGCAAACACCGCTGTGCTATCTCTCCGGGCCCTTTTTTTTTTTTTTTTTTTTAGGTTTTCTTAATCAGTGAAAGCAACATCATTAATTGTGGATAAGACATAGAGATGGAAGTTTTTCGTATAGTGGAATTGGAGTAGCTTCTTGCAGAGGAAACACTGGACGGAATTTCTCAAGCAGTGAGAGGGCACTTCTAAGCAATTTCTCTTGGACAGACTAATGATGGATATTGTTTCCAAGGCAAGGCTACCTGTCAGTGGTTTAGAATGTTTTTTTTTTTTTTTTTACTTCATTTTCGATGTTGTACAGGAGACAGTTCCAGACCCAACTTCTCTAAAGTCAAGAGTGGGAGTGTATATATAGTGCATCCACTGAATTTTGGAACCATTCTTCAGCACTCAGGTGTTCTTCATCCCCTGGGTTTAAAGAACGAACACACAAAGTTGGCAAAGAGCAGTGAGAAGACTTATTCCTCAAGCCAAAGTGGGCAAAATGGCAGGCTTGGGCACCAGTTTGACTCATGCTTAAGCAATATGGGGCACATGCACATCATGACATCATGACATACTATCAGTAGGGCTACAGGGAGTTCCCTGAAATCAGCAACGTCTTAGCTTAGAACAGGGAAGGCCATCCTAAGTGCAAACATGTGGGCATCTTTTAAAAATGTCCATCTTCATCAAAATCCTTGGTTTCTGAACAAGGAAGGACGCCATTTTGTAAGGACCACATGTCAGGCTTCTCTTAGGTTCTGAAAAGGAAGGATGCCATTTTGTAAGGACCACATGTCAGGCTTAGGTTCTGAATGAGGAAGGAAGCCATTGTGTAAGGGCCACATGTCAAGTTTAGGTTCTGAATGAGGAAGGAAGTCATTTTGTAAGGACCACATGTCAGGCTCAGGTTCTGAACAAGGAAGGATGCTATTTGTAAGGACCACATGTCAGGCTTAGATTCTGAACAAGGAAGGAAGCCATTTTGTAAGAGCCACATGTTGTAAGACACATGTTAGGCTTTCTCAAGCTTGTTTCCATTCACACTGCCCAAAGATACTTGGCCATACCAGATAGTTAATCTGAAAAGGACACAAGGGAGCAATATGAAGGCATCCTGACAACAGCCAATCATTTAAAAAAATCATCAGAAACTAGAACTCTCTATATATCCTCTCCTTATGTTACCTTAGGCATGGTTGTCTTCTTTGGGAGATGGCCCTGATCTTTTAGTATGGGCTTGTGACTGACAGAATAAAGTTTTGTTCAGCTTAAAAAATGCAGGAGAACAGCCAAAGTTTTTATTTTTTTTTTGTGAAAGGAACTAATTTTTAGCCAACAAACTAAATTATGAACAAGTCTTCACAATTTAAGACTTAGTGAACCATTATCATTTTCAGTATTTCTAGTTTTTAAGGGGATATTTTCTTAGCAGACAAATAGTTTAATTGCCAGCAGACCTTCCACAGCTTGAGAGAGAAAGAGAGATAGAGTCATTTGACTCTACCTGACAGCAACCTTATGGCAGGGCACAGATAAAAAGGAAATGCTGTTGAAAGCAGAACTAACATTTTCCTCCACCAAAATAAAGCAAGCCCCAAATCTTCCATTACAAAAACAAAACAAAGCAAAACAAAACAAAATCCTTCTTTTACTCTGGGATCACGGGTTTGGATTCACAGACAGTGTAAGTATAGCATTCAAGCAGATTTAAATAAGCCAGAGAGCAGGGAAGCTCCCTAATGGAAATGCAGATAGGTGTCTGCCTAGCCAGAGTTTTTATAACCCCTTAAATATATCTTAACATAGGACCAGCCCTATGAACCCTGGCCCTGGTCATGTTACAAACTCACTTAGTGATTGTCTACTAAGCTGAATTGATACCTATGAAAATTCAAACTATTGACTACATAGCAAAAAAGCTGGCAATCTCAGGAGGAGAGGGTAAACCAAGCCCCTGCCTCTACAATTTTTTGGGGGGGACACCAATATGATAAAATCTAAGGTAACCTGGTTTGGGGGCTGTTGACACCAGGTTTTTTTAGAGCAAATGTAAACCCCCCCAATTATCTTATTTTTGTAGGTATCCTGAAAGATGTAATTACACCCATGAAAGCAGTCATCTTGTTGCACCAGAATATCACCATAGACCCACTCTTTACTTGAATGAAAAAAGTAAACCAAGCCATGAAAAATCTCAGGTACACTAGCGATGCAGCAGGAAGCTGGCAATCTTGGAATTAGAAGGTGGAACAAGTACTTGCCTGCCAAAGCCTCTCCTGCTGATCATTCACCCAGAATCACCATTTTGCTGATGGCCCACCTCAATAACCCCTATGATTCTCTTCAGGGACACCAATCCAACCAAACTTCAGGTACACCAGTTTGGAAGCTGATATAACCAGGGCTTTATGGAGTGAATGTGGGCACTTTTCTTTGGTGTCCTCCTTTGTCCAGGAGGTCTGGCAGCTTGAGAACATGCCCCACAAAAGTTGTAGTGTCAGTAATAATTTTTGACAAAATGTAATTGTTTTAAATGTTAGGCAACTTCATTTATTTGATGCTGCCATCTCTATAGAAACAAAACATTTTGACAGAATGAACAGCTAATAACAAGATCTTACTAAACCTGCTATTATATTACTTTATTGGAGATATAATAATTTCATATATGTGCTTTATCTTTTTTTAAACTTTCTTCTCTTCCTTTGTCTTTTTTCTTTTTATTCTTTTTTATTTTTTTTTGCCACACCCAATGGTGCTAAGGAGTTATTCCTGGCTTTGTGCTCAGAAATCACTCCTGGTAGGCTTGGGGAACCATATGGAATGCCAAGGATCAAACCTGGGTAGGTTCATGCAAGGCAAATGCCCTACTTGTTGTGCTATCACTCTGGTCCTCTTTCTATTCTTTTTTTAAGATAAATTTTCTCTCATTTACCTGGAAACAAATGTATTGTGGTCAACTATGTCAACTATGTGATGCATTTTCTTTAAATAAAACTAAAAATAGAAAAAAATTGCAGGTTAGGATACAATCAGACCCCATAGCCCAAGCCATGGGCCATACATAAGATTCACTAAGGGGTTAGGTCTGGAAGGAGGGCATCTTTTCATCTTTTGCCAACTCTTCTTGAAGCCCACCAAGGGGTTCTGGGAATTATCTGAGATTTGACTTCATAAAAACCTGCCATTTCTGACTTAAGTCTGGGAAACTCCCTAGTGTGTATTAACTTTGTTAAGCTGGTGGTAAGACCTGAGAGACTTCCCCTCAGAATACCTTGGAGGGCAGGATTCACCCAACCTTGAAAACTTTTCCTCAGAATATGTATTCTTTCAGGGGGAGAACTAGAACATCTCCCCTGAATACTGTTAGGGAGGGAAACCCTCAAATTTATTTCTGTTAAACTAACAGGGAGGGAAAAGGGGGGATATAATGGAGGCAAGTACCTGACATATTTCAATCTAGTTATTCCTCCCTCAGTCAAAATCACTCTTGGAGTCAGTGTAGGGCTATGTCAATGGATGGAGTCAAGCCTTCAGGACTCCCAGAATTGGAGCCACCCTTACCCCTACAGAACCAGGTCCCTGTTTACTCACCGAGCCAAGGGTACCTCGATATCTTGGAGATCTCACTGGAACTTCCAAATGTTCTTACAGGACTTTTCTTTATCCAGTCCACAAAGGCAATCTATGGTTGGACAACAAGGAGGACATTAATTACACCTTTATTTACACTGTTGATCAGTCCAGTGTATCTAAGCTATACGAGCACCTGAAAACTAACATAAGTTCAAGGGTCCAAGAGTCTGCTTCTATAGGGCATTAGTGCAAATAATCTTTACTTGGTTTCATGTTTAAGTGATTTGAGGACTCTGCATGCATGTAATAACATCTTATCAGTAGAACTACGGGGGGGGGTGTTCCTAATATCAGCAAGATTTTTTTCTTAGAACAGGGAAGTTCATCCTAAGTGTAGATAGAGTGGGAATCTTTTAATACCTTCCACCCTCAACAAAATCATGTCTTTAGAGCACATACTTAAATCAATTATAAAATGAAAACTATTTCATAAATTTCTCTATAACAATACCAAATCTAATCCACAGTTTCAGAAGGTGGCTGCAACCATTCACATCCACTCCTCTGTCTCATTGAAACCATATATGGTTGGACCACTGAGGGCCATGCAATGTGCAAGCCCATTGCAGAATTCCCAAGTGAGATACCAATGGTAGCACCATGGAGCATGCACTGTGTGCTGACCAGATGCTCTAAGAAAGTGAAAGCAAATGATCTTCTCCATCAACCTGAACTTTTCTCTGAAAGCAGCCCCTTAGATCCTGTTCCAATTTCCACCAGTGAATGCTGCTGCTACCCAGAATTCCCACATCTTTCCCACACATCACTGGGATTCTCTTCCAATGCATGCAACAAAGACCTAAAGAAAAGAGTCTCACTTACCTGTTATACCGCTTAAAGACTGAGCTATTCTCCTGAAGTGTTGCATTGCCACACCCAAACTACTTGCAGTTGATGAGAAAGATCCAAAGGACTGAGGCTGGGATCTTGAGTAATAGTACAGAGATAGGGCATTGCATATTTTGCAATCCGCTGACCTGGGTTCAATCACTGACATCACAGATAGTCCCTTGTGTGCCTCAAAAAGCGATTTCTGATCCAAAATCAGCCAAACAAAAACTCAAAACAACAAACAAATTAAAGCATTGCCACTGTTTTCACCATTTAACAGTCCCTCTATATCTGAAAGAGGACTGTGGGAAAGAGAGCAAAGAGAATTAGAAAGACTAATTTTAAGAGCCAAAAGCACAAACAGTGCACCATGGCTTTGAGTAGACTTACAGCCTATTCTCTCTCCTTAGACTATCTAAAAGATGATCTGATGCAATCCTTTATAAAGTGAAGAAGAGGAAATGTTTTGACCTTTACTGTGATTGGTTATCTTTTTCAGGTGCTTTCCAGAAGGTGGAGACTTGGTTTAAAACATTTAGGAAGAAGTTTCTAATCTAGCCAAGCCAAGTCATGAGATGATATAGATTTCACAATAAGATCGCTTATTTTTTATTATATGGACTGAGATGACCCGAGCCCACACCCCAAGGGGATCATCAAGCTCATAGCCATTCTATTTTGTAGGTGACATTTTACCACTTCAAATCCTGGTTGCTTTCTGGACTTATATTGTTGGACAGCTCCCATGCCAAGTTCTTGGAACTTGGAATTCCTCGGGAGCTTCCATTTCACCCTCCATGGTAACATCACTAAGTTTGCTTTCTAAATTTCAGCCCAGCTCCCAACTCTCAGTACTCCAGGCTGCAACTGACAGCAAAACTGCTCTTTCACTGGTGTCAGCAAGGTTCACTTTAGCTTGACTCCTGAGTTTACTGCCCAAATCTATGGTTTCTGTTACAAACAATTTTAGGAGGAAATGGCAATGATAGGTGGATTGGGTGAATGAGGTCGGAACTCCCAAGCGGTGATACAGAATCCACCAAGGTTTCATCAGTCCAAGATCTAATCCTGTGGGTACAGTGCCACTTATGCCAATCCAAAAATCCCTGGACCACCATTGTCAACTATAATTTGCTAAGAAGCCTCCAAGAAAGTATGCTAAGCGCCACACCAAGAAAATTGTGGGTTTGGGGTTAGGGACCAGGATTGGGTGTCAGACAGAGCCAGGAATCACAAAATGGGGTCTCAGCACACAAAACATGTATGTGCTGCCCACTGCACTTATCTACCTATCTTCAAGTGGTTCTATCTCAGCAGAGAAGGTCTCTATTGAATTTCTCATGTCAGGAAGGTGGTTGCACATTGGAGTTTGAACAGGTCAAGATAGAGCTGCTGGTCATAAGGAGAGCTGAGCACTAACTCTGTTAGCAGTGCAGAAACAGGCCCCTCTGGAATAGTCAGTGTCCCCATTACCTATGCTATTAATTACTTTTATTTTTGTTCCAGTGGTATACCATAAGAGCTTAGGGTCTATTTAAGAAGACCCCAGCAGAGCCCAAGGACCCTGACTGTACTCTGGCAGTTCACCTTCTCCTGGTTTATCTTTGTCTTTTACTACATTATGTTTTAAGAGTTTGCCCTGCTCACAAGGGAACTTCCTTGGTTCCTTAATCCATGATACATGTGGAATATTTTTAGCCTAGGATGTGACTCAGCATTAAAGCACTTGTCTTTTATGTGTGGGAATTTGGGTTTAGCTACTAAGTGGCCACTAAATCTGAGCTCCTCATATGATAAAATTAAATTGCCTTTCATTGTTTTTTTCTGCAATTAATGTGCTCAGTTTGTCTTGGGACTCCAGCAGTGCTCAGGGCTAATTTTTTGTCTTGCAGTCTATCAGTGGTGATTCTATATGTGGTACTGGGGACTGAACTGGATTCAGATAGACCTTACTCCCTGGTTTTATTTCTCCAATTCCTCATCATTTTGCTCTTTTTGTTTACTGCCCCCCCCCCATTTTCTCTTTTAATCTTTATTTTTCCTCATTCAATTTGACCACCTCCAGTTCCAATGTTTCTCCATCTGAACACATTTCATTCTTTATAGATTAAATTTTTGGAGATGTTGGGGAGAGTGCAGTGCATACCCCTTGATACCCTGGGCTCCAGTCCCTATGACACAATACATGGGGAACAATGACCTTGAAGGCCACATAGCACAAATCTAGGCTCGTTGTGCACAATAAATTCACTTCGGCAATTTAAACACTGTTTCTTCTCTTCCTGTTTTGTTGTTGTTATCAGGAAGAAGATGAGGCAGCTAACAACTGGAGCTCTGGTTGGTGTTTCAGCCCTGCCTCTGGCAGCTGGCAATCATCTTCCCTTTTATCTATTTTGTTAGATCATTTTTTTCAGCAGGTTCTATCATGAAAGGTTTCCATGGTTACTGTCATACCCTCATCCTCTATACCAGAGAAGAGAGTTTAGGTCCACAAATACATTAAGTTCAGTTTTTAAAACTTCTTAAGGTTTCAGTCTCCAAAGTACCTCTATTTGCTCATCCTAGGCTATACCCTATAGTGCTTAGCTCCAGCTATCTGCCCTATACTTTGTGATAGCTCCAGGCCTGTTGGCTATGCAGGAACTCCAGCAAGGAGCCAGAGCCCAGCTGCAGCTCTCCTAATCTAAAGTACTATAATCCTTTAGTCTCAAGAGACAGTAAAGAGGGTAAGGAGCTTGCCTTGCAGGTGGCAAACCTAGGTTCTATCCCTAGGCACCCCATGCCAGTAGAGATCACTGAACACAGGATTAAAACTTGAGCACCTCTTGAACTGAACAAAAACTGAAACCAAAAAGCCTTAATCCTTTAGAAAAAGAAATATAAAGTAGGCACCATTTGTTTTTGTTGCTGTTGTTGGTTTGGGTTTTTTACTTTATAATTTTTGATGGAGCACTAAATTACAATATGTCCAAAAAACTGTGTATGATCAATAAATGTAAACCACAATTATCATTATAATTCTTCTGATAATTTTATTGGCCTCTAAGATGTTTGAAAGTTTAGTGCCTCTTCCCTTGAAAACTCTTTCATCTATCACTTTATCTCAGCACTCTTGTTTCAAGTTTCTGGTTCCCTCCCCTAACTCAGGCCTTTCTTCCTTTCCCTGACTGGAAAGAGGGAAGAATTGAGAGGAGTTAATGGTCTTCTTTGATATTTGTTTTCCTAGCTTTTGCTCTTGCTGATGATTGTCTGTATCTAGGGGTTTCAGTCTTCTCTGAGACTGTTGTGGTGCCAGGTGAGAATCTTACAGATGATGAAGAAATCAAATGGTGTTGAAGTCCTGTCTCATTTTTATTAAATCTCAAGTTTTTATTTCTTTGGGGATCCCTTTAAAACCTGTCAACTTACCAGGTTGCTTCAAATTTCAAAGAAAAAAATGGGGAAATGAAATAAACATTCTCAGAGAAAGACAAGTGTATCTTGAATAGGCATGTAAAAAAGTGCTCAGCATCACTTACCATTAAGGAAACCCAAATTGACAACAATATGAGGTATCACCTCACACTAGTACATATCAAACATAGTAGGAACAATTTATTTGTGCTGGCAAAGGTGTGGTGTAAAAGGAACCCTCTTTCACTGCTGGTGGGAATGTTGTCTGATTTAAACCCTTGAAAAATGGTATGGGGGGTTTTTAGTAAACTTAGAATTGACCCAGAAATTTCAACTTTGGGTATATATCCCAATGACTTAAAAAGATTCATTCAAAGGACATATGCAGGGGCTGGAGCAGTGGTACAAACAGTAGGGAGTTTGCCTTGTTCATGCTAACCTAGGACAGACCACGGTTTGATTCCCCCAGTGTCCCATATGGTTCCCCAAGCTAGGAGCGATTTTTGAAAGCATAGCCAGAAGTAATCCCTGAGTGTCACCAGGTGTACCCCCCCCAAAAAAAAAAACCCCAAACCAAAGGACATTTGCACATCATTATTCATTGTTGTACTTAGTACAATAGCTAAGACATGTGATCAACCTAGGTGTCCAATGATAAGTGAATGGATTATGACCATTTGGTACATATACACAATGGAATATTATGCAGCTGCAAGTAATGATGAAATCATGCAATTTGCTGTATCTGATTACAACTCAAATATATCATGTTGAAGGAAATCAGCCAGAAAAAGAAAGACAAACACAGGATGAATTTACTTATTTGTTGTTTATGTATACTCGACAAGGAAATGTAAAGTAATAAAAGAGAATGCTATGACTATCCTTGACCTTGGTGCCTAGGAAGAACACAAAAGAAAATAATTTAAGATGGGAAGGAGAGAAAGGGAAATAATGGAAACCAGGGATCAAAGTTTTAGTTATATAGGGAATGTGGGAGAGTATTATACCTATACATCTAAATCACAATCACATTTAAACTCAACAATACTTGAAAACATGAAATCTAAACTCCAACTACTGAAATTTGTTATGTGCTTGTCAAGGCAGGTGGAGGCATAGAGGGATGACTAAATATGGGAGCATTGGCGATAGGATTGGTGTTAAAATTTTATATGCCTCCAACTCAACTATTGAAAACAATGTAAATTATAATTATTTTATTTTTTTATTTTTTTGGTTTTTGGGTCATACCCAGCAGCGCTCAGGGATTACTCCTGGCTCTATGCTCAGAAATCACTCCTGGCAGGAATGGGGGAACCATATGGGATGCCAGGATTTGAACCATTGTCCTTCTGCATGCAAGGCAAGTGCCTTACCTCCATGCTACCTCTCTGGCCCCCATAATTCCCTAATCACATGAAAAAAATTTTTATAAAAAAATGAGCTATTGGGTCAGAGAGATAATCTAAGGGATAATGTTCCTGCCTTGTGCCCAGAACCTGGATTAGATCTCACACATCACACCTAGGTCCCTGAGCATATATGTTTAGTGAATCTATGGCATTTCTCAGGGCAGCAGTGAGGTTGGAGGTCAAAGACTCTTAGAACCAGATAGCAGAGGTGATACTGGTAGACCTAAGGCCCAGCATAGATGAGTAGTCTACATAGTGACACAGGCAGAGGCACAAATGAACTCAGAAGCAAAGAACAAGAACAGAGGCAAGATCTTGAGATCAAGAAACAGGGTCCCAGAGCAAAGAGCTTTAACACCTGACTGCTGCACTATCTGTTCACTCCAAATAGTTATGTCTTAGCAGAGAAGGTATTTACTGAGTTTCTTAAACTAAGAGGAAATTGTACACAGGGGATGAAACAGGTGAAATTAGGGCTGCTGGAAGAAGGAAACCTGAGCACTAACTATTAACAATGCAGACCCAGGTTTCTCTGGAATGGCTCACCTTCGTACTAGCAGTGCATCATTCCTTTCTTTATTTTTTTTGTTTGATTATATATTTTTTGTTTGTTTTGGGGCCACACCCGATGGCACTCAGGGGTTACTCATGGCTCTGTGCCAAGAAATCACTCCTGGCAGGCTCGGGGGACCATATGGAATGCTGGGGATCAAACCTGTATCTATCTCGGATCGGCTGCAGGCAAGGCAAATGCCCTACTGCTGTGCTATCACTCCAGCCCCATTCTTTCTTTGATTTTTTTTATTAATGGGCACATCTTTAATAATAGAGCTCGCAAAGCTCCATTATTACACCCAATAACTGTAGAGCTTGTGTCTCTTTGAGAAGATCCCAGGAAAGTCTAAGAGCCCTGACTGTATTCTGGCAATTTTTCTGTTCCTTACCCCATCCTTTGTCTTTTATTTTATGGTGCTTTAAGAGATTGCCCTGAACATGGGAGAGCTTCCTTGATGAACCCTAAGTCTGGTATCTGAAGGACAGTTTTATTCATTCAGCTTAAGATGTGGCTCAGCAATAGAGCACTTGCCCTTTATTTGTGGGGTTCTGGGTTTAACTGTCCAAATAACCACTCTGCCTAAGCCCCCTTATAATATGTTAAAATTCCCCTTCAGCGTTTTGTAAAATATATTGGTGTGTTCATTTTGTATTTTTTCTGTTATTTATGCTGTAGAAATTATACCCTTGTTTTAATTAAGCCAAATAGTAAAAACTTAACTTAAAAAGTGGTACTCAGATGATTTCCAGTACATTCATTTGTTCCTCAAAAATGAAACTTGAGTTATTCAAAAACATTTATTCAAAAACTCACCCCCAATATCATCTACTCACCCTGAATATCCCTAGGAATAACCAAATAATTTAAAGGCAAACATTTTCATTTTTTGAAAATTTATTTATTTGTATTTTTGGGGAAAAGCCCAGTGGTGCTCAAGTGTTAATGCTGCTCTGCACTCAGAAATTGCTCCTGGTAGGTTTGGGGGACCACTTGGGATGCTGGAGATCAAACCCTAAAGGCCACATGCAAGGCAAAAGCCCTACCTGCTGTGCTATCACTCTGTCCTGAGAAAATGCAGATTTTTTAAAAAAAAATTATTTTGATAAGGATTCTGTGGCCACTTCTGGATTCTAGAAACACACAGTGAAATGAAGATAATCACAGGGGGCCAGAGCAGTAGCATAGCAGGTAGGGTCATTGCTCTGCATGAGATGACTGGGGTTTGATTCATGGCATCCCATGTGGTTCCCTGAGCCTCCCAGTAACACCTGAACACTGCTAGGTGTGGCCCCTACTCCCCCACACAAATAAACCGAAAATACCAAAAGAAAGTAGCCACAGAGAGAATAAATTCTAAAACTAGGTTCAACCCTGAGCACATCTCCACCACTATGAGCCTAGCTGGAAGAACCATGGAGAGGCAACCACTTCCAGGGTCTCAATTGACCCAGCAGGATAGAAAACACCTCTGAAGGGTCTGATTTAAGGATGATCACTCACTCTCGAAGCACTGACTGCTGTCACCCAAAGCCAGGATCAAAGATCCTCGGAAATCATATTGCCCATTGGTTTTGCCTACTGCCTCAGAGAGAAAAGGAAAACAGGAATAATGAGCTTGTTAGGCAAAGAATGACTGGTGCACAATTAAGAAGCTACCAGATTACAAGGGTATCCTGAGAGGCTGCAAATTATGGGAAATGTAAGCTCAGAGAGTGGAGCCACCAGAAAAACAAAACAGAGTCAAGGACAGGTTTTTCAAGAAACCAGGCTCTATCTACCCGGTGAAGATGTTTTCCACAGTGATATCAGGCATGAATTGGAAGGGTGAGGGGTAGGGAGAGACAAAACAAAGGGTCTGAGAGTGCAAACAGATAATAACACTGAGTTGAGCGATCTGATCTCAAAGGTTTCTTCAGTGTTCTGATACCGCTGACAAAGGTAACAGAATCGAAAATAAAACTAAGTGAAAGTATATGAAATAGAAGTATTTCTGTGGCAAAAGAAATATGAACTCAACATAAAAGACAGATAATAAAATGGGAAAAATATCTTCATTTAACATGTCAGGGAAGCCTTGACATTCAGAATATATAAAATATTAATAAAATTCATCGAAAACAAATTCAAAAACTGATGTCATGGAGGTCTTTGGGTGACTTTGTGAAGTGAAAAGGAGAAAGACAGCCACCCAAGAAAGAACTTTACAGCTTTCTTTCTAAGGTCCTCTGCTACCCAGAGAAGTGGCTGCGGATTTGTTTCTAGGACTTTGGGCCTTGTTCTGGGCAAGAAAACAAAGTCATTCCAAGACCTTACCCAGATTTTTCAAATCTCTCACCAACCCTCACAGAAAAGAATTTCAGGGGAGAAGAGCAGTGAAGTAAAACTAGAATGTATTTGGAGGAATTGAGGAAAGGTAAGCAGAGGATAAGAAAGAGAGAGTAATGAGTAAGGTGCTCAAGAGAGTGAGGGATTGTCCAAAGGCAGAGAGAGCACTGGTACATAGCCCAATACGAGAGGAAAGTCCACATCTCAAAAGGAGAGATGTGGGCCACATGTGCTTTGGTGTCTTATACATAGACAACACCTGTATGTACCTCTTTGTTCTTACTTGAGTTTTTTACGTTTTTTTCCAACCTGCCCCATGTGGAGTTTCCCCAGTGTAGGTGACAGTCTATTGTTAGGCCAGTTGCTATAGGGTAGATGATGATCTTTGATATTCCTGTCTTGGCATTATTTCTTTCTGGACCTTCTCCCAGAAGATTCTTGTCCAGCATTCTTAGGGCCTGAAGTGGTGCCAAGGTGAGAATCTTGTCACTGATAAGGTAACTCTCTTGGCTTTGTTTCATCTCAAGATTACATTGCTTGGGGGGAGGGTCCCCTTCTCTACCTGCATGCCTGCTTGGCTGCTTCAAAATCCTGAAAAAATGGTGGAAAAATGGGCAGAGAAAATGAACATCTCCCAGACAAAGACAAGTGTATCACCAATAGGCACGTGAAAGTGTTCAGCTTCACTTATCATCAAGAAAATCCAAATTATTAAACAGCAATGAGATATTGCCTCACACGAGTGAGAGGTACAGATCAAGAAAAGTAGGAACAATCTGTGCTGGAAGGGTTGTAGTGAAAAAGGAATTTTAATCCACTAGGCAGAGGCAGAGGCATGAATGAACTTCACAGCAGAGGATAAGAACAGAAGATATGATCTCAGGATCAAGAAATATAGACCCAGAGCAAAACATATGTGCATCTGACCCCCATTCTATCTACCTACTCCAAGTAGATCTGTCTCAGCAGAGAAGGTCTCTATTGAGTTTTTCAGGCCAGAAAGGGACTTCATATGGGAGATTGAACAGGTGAGGTCAGGGCTGGTGGACAGGAAAAGTGAGCACTGTGTTAGTAGTTCAGAGACAGGCTTTTCAGTATTAGTGCTTATTCCCACTAGCAGTGAGTCATTCCTATCTTTGATTATTATTATTTGGGTGCACCTACTAATAATAGAGCTTGAACTCTATTACTACACCTAATAATTGCCAAACTTGGGGTCTATAGGAGAAAACTTCAAAAGAGCTTCAGGTTCCTGACCCACTCTGGCAGTTGAGCCACCCCCCTGACCCATTCTTCGTATTTTACTTCATGGAGCTTTAAGAGCTTGCCTTGCACATGGAAGAACTTCCTTGATCCCTAAGACTTGATACCTGGTACCCTTTTAGCTTTAGTTTCTGGGTCAGTAGTAGAGCACTTACTTTTTATTTATACAGATCTGGGTTCAGCTCTCTAAAAGACCAACCTGCCAGAGTCCCCTATATGATCAATTAAAAACCCTTTCAGTAGTTTTTTTCCCCATTGGTTGGTGTATTTAGCTTGTTTTCTTTTCTGTTATTTGTATTTTAGAAAACATGTCCCTTGTTTTAATTAAGCCAAGATAAAAAAAACAAAGTTAACTTAAAAAAAGGTGCTACTCAGAAGACTTCTTAGAAATGGGCTTGTTGCTCAGAAATGAAAGTTATCTTCAAAAAATTACTATCTTCAATAAGTTATCTTCAAAAACAGGAAATGGAACCACACATCCTCTTACCCTGGACATCCCCTGTAATAACAAAATATTTAATTTTTTTTATTAATATCTTTATTTAAACACCTTGATTACAAATATGATTGTAGTTGGGTTACAGTCATGTAACTCCCTTCACCAGTGCAACATTCCCATCACCAATGTCCCAAATCTCCCTCCTCCCCATTCCACCCCCGCCTGTACTCTAGACAGGTGTTCTACTTCCCTCATTCATTCACTCTGTTATGATAGTTCTCAAAGTAGTTATTTCTCTAATTGCACTCATCACTTTTTGTGGTGAGCTTCATGTCGTGAGCTGGACCTGCCACTCTCCTCTCTTTTGTCTGAGGATTATTGCAAAAACGTCTTTTATTTTTCTTAAAACCCATAGATGAGTGAGACTATTCTCTGTCTACCTCTCTTCCTCTGGCTTATTCCACTCAGCATAATAGATTCCATATACATCGATGTATAGAAAAATTTCATGACTTCATTTCTCCTGACAGCTGCATAATATTCCATTGTATATATATATATATATATATATATATATATATATATATATATATATATATATATCACAGTTTCTTTAGCCATTCATTTGTTGAAGGGCATCTTGGTTGTTTACAGAGTCTGGCTATTTTAAACAGTGCAGCAATGAATATAGGTGTGAGGAAGGGATTTTGTATTGTATTTTTTGTTCCTAGTGTATATCCCTAGCAGTGATATAGCTGGATCGTATGGAAGCTCAATTTCCAGTTTTTGGAGGAATTTCCATATCGCTTTCCATAAAGGTTGGACTAGACAGCATTCCTACCAGCAGTGAATGAGAGTTCCTTTCTCTCCACTTTCCCACAAGCACTGCTTGTTCTCATTCTTTGCAATATGGGCCAATCTCTGTGGTGTGAGATGGTATCTCATAGTTGTTGTGATTTGTTGATGATTAGTGATGTGGAACATTCTTTCATGTGCCTTTTGGCCATTTGTATTTATTCTTTGACAAAGTGTCTGTTCATTTCTTCTCCACATTTTTGATGGGATTGGATTTTTTTTCTTGTAAAATTCTGTCAGTGCCTTGTATATTTTGGATATTAGCCCTTTATCTGATGGGTATTAGATGAATAGTTTCTCCCATTCTGTGGGTGACTCTTGTACCCTGGGCACTATTTCCTTTGAGGTGCAGAAGCTTCTCAGCTTATTATATTTCCATCAGTTTATCTCTGCTTCCACTTGTTTGGAGAGTGCTGTTTCCTTCTTAAAGATGCCTTTAGTTTCAGTGTCATGGAGTGTTTTACCATGTTTTACATGTTGTTCTATATACCTTATGGTTTCAGGTCTGATATCAAAGACTTTAATCCATTTGGATTTTATCTTTGTACATGGTGTTAGCTGGGGTCCGAGTTCACTTTTTTGCAAATGGCTAACCAGTTGTGCCAACATCACTTATTTAAGAGGCTTTACTTGCTGCATTTAGGATTTCATACTCCTTTATAAAAAATTAGGTGATTGTAAGTCTGGGGAACATTCTCTGAGTACTCAAGCCTATCCCACTGATCTGAGGGCCTGTCTTTATTCCAATACCATGCTGTTTTGATAACTATTTCTTTGTAATACAGTTTAAAGTTGGGGAAAGTAATGCCTCCCAATTTCCTTTTTCCAAGGATTGCTTTAGCTATTTTAGGGTGTTTATTTTTCCAAATGAATTTCAGAAGTGTTTGATACACTTCTTTGAAGAATGTCATGGGTATCTTTAGAGAAATCGCATTAAATTTGTACAATGCATTAGGAACTATTGCCATTTTAATGATGTTAATCCTGCCAATCCGTGAGCAGGGTATGTGTTTCCATTTCTGCATGTCCTCTCTTATTTCTCAGAGCAGTGTTTTATAGGTTTCTTTGTATTAAATTGGTCCTTCATGTGAATTGGTCCTTCAAGTCTTTAGTCAAGTTGACTCCAAGATATTTGAGTTTGTGTGACACTAATGTGAATAGGGTTATTTTCTTAATGTTCATTTCTTACCTATCATTATTGGTATATTAAAAAGACCATTATTTTTTTTGTGTTAATTTTGTAGCCTGCCACATTGCTATATGAATCTATTGTTTCTAAAAGCTTTTTGGTAGAGACCTTAGGGTTTTCTAAGTAGAGTATTATGTCATCTGCAAATACTGAGAGCTTGACTTCTTCCTTTACTATCTGGATTCTCTAATTGCTATAGCAAGTACTTCCAGTACTATGTTGAATAGGAGTGGTGAGAGAGGACAGTCTTGTCTTGTACCAGAATTTAGAGAGAAGGCTTTTAGTTTTTCTCCATTGATGGATCATTGAATTAATATATGTCCAGAAAACTGTTTATAATCTAAAATGTAAACTACATTATCATCTTAATTCTTCTGCAATTTTTGGGACAAAGTAATAATAGCTCTCTCTATTTTTTGAATATTTAGTGTATCTTTTCTTGAAGCTCTTCTCACCAATTCCATTACTTCAACACTAGTTTCAGGTAACCCCCAACATCAGCCTTCTTCCTATGCCTACCAGGATGTGAGGGTATACATGTGTGGTAAGTCTATGGCTAATAGAGATCTAATGTACACAAGGCATGCCTTTTACTACTGAGTCTCATATAAACATTCCAGAGATGCTTAAGGGGGACAACTGTGGTTCCAGGGATAGAACACATTTGAACATCATCATCATGCAACACTCTCATCCTCCATGCTAAACTAATTCTGTGGCCCTATCTATTCATCTTAATTTGGATTGTTTGCTTTATGGTCACGCAACATGAATAATTTTTATTTTTTAAACATTAAGTTCTTATCAACTGTGCTCTGTGCTCAGGGATCAGTCCTGCATGGAGCTACTGGAGATATCTATATATAAGGTGCTGGGGTTCAATCCAAAATCAACTGCATCCAAGGCAAGTGTCTTCCCCACTCTCCCCTGGCCAATTTTTTTTGTTGTTGTTGTTGGTATCCTCTTTGTGTGGGTTATGCTTGATTTGAACTCAGGATCTCACACTTGAAAGCAAGTGGTTTGCCATTAAGTCTCATACCATTGCTCAGGTATTTACATATTTTGAGGAAATCTAAATTAATTATTCTTCTTTCTTATTTACTTTATTCCTTCCTTCCACCTTTATTTCTTTTCTTCCTCATTTTCTTTTCTTGGACTACTCTTAGCTTTATTTTCAGGGATCATTTATAAAGTACTCAGGGACCATATGGCATCATAAATTTTTTTTGCTTTTGAGCCACACCTGGTTGCTCTTAGGGGTTACACCTGGCTCTGTCCTCAGAAATAGCCCCTGGCAGGCTAGGGAGACCATATGTAATGCCGGGAATCTAACCCAGGACCGTCCTGGGTCAGCTACATGCAAGGCAAATGACCTACTGCTGTGCTATCTCTCCAGCCCCCACAAATTTAACTAACATAAGGCAAACACAATGTTAGTACTTTAAGCCCTGTGTTATACTTCAGGTTTCTATAATATTTATTTTTATAAGGATCCTGGAGCCACTACTAACAATATTCAGACCCCCAGGACTGGCCTGACTCATCAGTGTTTGAACCAAGAAGGTGCTTGGGGCTCATCCAGCTACATAATTACACAGTATTTGGGAGATATGCTGTGCAGGAATGAAACTCAGGGGCTTCAATATGATGACATGTGTTGTCTTTTCTGACTCCTCTGTGACCCAGAATTCAGGGGACTGGGGTGGTCCAAACAGAGAAGTTTCAACCAAATAGAGGAGTGCTTTTGGGCTACTTCAGACCCTGCGCTCTAGGGTTACTCACAGTGGTGTTTGAAGGAATTAGGAGTGCTGGAGTCAAACTCTGCTCAGGTACCTACAGGAAAAGCATCTTCTCTCCTAAATTATCTCTCTGGCCCCTATATTCAACTATTATCGTTATAATTTTTTACAATCACCAGTGCTGAAAGTATATTCTGTCTCTGTGCTCTGGAATCAAGCAAGGATTAGCCATTGTGCATTGTCAAACAAAATAAAAAAGGCATTTAAATACCATTTTAAAAATTTTAATTAACTATGAAATTAATCAGGTCTGATCAAGAAATTAATTTCAGGGATGGGAGATGGCTCAGCAATAAGGGGTGCATGTAACAAAGAAAAATATTTTAAATCTACATGTTCCTTTCAGCACTCCTGGGGACAGCTCTGGTGGTCCCTCAAGCACCACGAAGATACCTCTAGTGGCACCAGCCCAGCAGGAAAAAAGCAGCTTAGCATCCTTTGGTCCATACACTGAACTACTGCTTTGATTGGCTACAAGTCACTGAGGTTGATTTCCAAGCACTCTAAGGACTGTTAGGGAGGCCCCATGGGGTTTAGTTAACCCCATGTAGTTAGCTAAATAAAATGATAATTTCTTATAAATCATCCTTTCAGTGTTGCTTTGCAAAAAGTAAAAAAGAGATTAGTTGATTGTTTTTATGTATCATTTTATTTTGTGGTAGTGCTCAAGACTTTTATTTATTTTTATTGTGACCAATGTGAATTACAAATCTTTCACAGTTATATTTAAGGTACATAGTGACAGTAAACTAGGGCCATTCCCACCATCAGTGTTGTCCTCTTTTTACCCCTGTTAACAGCATGATCTCTTACCTTCTCACTTTGCTACCCTGGACTGCTAGTGTAACAGGTCCCCTTTGTATATAACTTGTTATAGATCTTAATTATATTGTTGTTGACTTTGAGTTTGGTATTTAGGCCTGATCATTACTTATTTCCACTCAATGTTCATGTGGCTGTTTGCTCCTAGTGCCATCTACTTTCCCCCCCCCCCTCAATTTATGAGGCAAAACAAGATGATTCAAATTTTGTGGTTCTTTTGGAAAAAAACTGGGAGGAGTCTGTCTAGGAACTATTGATATTAATTTAAAAGAGGGAAGGGAAAAAAAAAGAAGCAACGACAAAATACACAACAGTCACAATAAACAACTACTAAACAACAACAACAACAAAGAAAAAAGGAAAGGAGGGCTGGTGTGGCAAGGTTTTGTGATTTTTTTTTTTTTTTTTGCATAGGCACAGTAAGTATTGGGGAAATAAGAAAGGTAATTCCCTTGGCCTAAGAGATATAGGGTTTCTCCACCCTTGAAGCATACTGTTATGGGAACAACTAAATTAGAGTTTCAGGGTTAAATAGTGGCTGGAGCTTTTAAGGATAAACACAGTTTTTGCATCCAGAATACTAAGCAGTGTGGTAGCGAGGACTATAAAATGTGACTACCCTAAGTAGTATCATTTGCTGCATCTTAAGTATAGAGGTACTTTACCTAAGGAACAACTGACAGCGAGGGCATTATTAAACATAGATTGAATTGATGAAGAATAGTAAAGGAGAGAGGGAAAGAAATAGAGGGAAAAAGAGAAGGAGAGAAAGAAGAAAATAAAAAGGAAGTAGTAATTTGCAAAAACATGTTCGATGATTGGGAACTGTAACATAGGTCTGTGGTACACCATTTACTGTTCCAGTGGTCTGAATGATCATATGCTTTGTGTCCTAATAGAAGACATAAACAAAAGGAAGTGGTTAAATGAGAGTATTTTATAGAGGCATTGTCATAATGAGCTCAGTACCACTTTTACTGTGTCCCATAAATTCTGACAATTTGTTTCTTCATTGTCATTTGTTTCCAGGAATGTTTTGACTTCCTCTTTGATTTCTTCTCTTACCCACTGATTGTTCAGTAGTAAGCTCTTTAATTTCCAGGTGTCAATTTTTTCTTCTATGTCCCTTTGTACTTCACATCTAATTTCAGTGCCTTGTGATCTGAGAATATAGTCTGTACAATTTCTATCCTCTTTTTTATTAATATCTTTATTTAAACACCTTGATTACAAATATTATTGTAGTTGGGTTTCAGTCATGTAAAGAACACCCCCTTTCACCAGTGCAACATTCCATCATCAAAGTCCCAAATTTCTTGATTTTATGGAGGTATGTTTTATGGGCTAGCATGTGGTCTATCCTGGAGAATATATACACATATATATACACATACATACTAGTCCACTTTCTACCATTTCTCTTTTCAGAGTTAGCATATTTTTGTTGGGTTTCAGTCTGGTTGATCTATCAAGTGGTGACAGGGCAGCGTTGAGGTCTCCCACAGTTATTGTGTTGCTATAGATATCTTCTTTCAGACTTCTCAACAATTGTATTAAATATTTTGCTGATCCCTCATTGTGTGCATATATATTTAGGAGAATGATTTCTTTCTATTGTACATATCCCTTGATTAGTACAAAATGTGATCATTATTAAAATGTCAACAAATATTTAATGTCTTAAAATAATTATTTTCAATTTGATCATGACTTTTAATATAATCTAATATTTCTATTCACAGTTATCTGAATGTTCCTGAGAATGTTTTGGTATCTATTTTCTTTTGGTTTGGGGGCCACATCCAGTGATGCTCAGTGGTTACTCCTGGCTCTGTGCTCAGAAACAGCTCCTGAAAAGCTTGGGGGACCAAATGGGATTCTGGGGATCAAACCCGGGTCCATCCCAGGTTGGCCACATTCAAGGCAAATGCACTACCACTGTGCTATCGCTTTGACCCCTCTATTTTTAATTTAAGCAAGTTTGCATTCATATCCTAATGTTTTTGTTCTCATAAGATCGGAATCTGGATGTTCTAGACCCTTCATTTAATACTTCATGATATACACTCTTTTTATGGTGCTCATTACATTATTATTCAGTAAATTCTGGAAAAAGCTTTTGTTATATGCTGTAGAATAGGTCTTGGAAAAGCTGGTTGTTTGGAAAATGTTGTATGCACAATCTAACCTATGAAGCCTTTTCAGGCAAGTTTACCCTCACCAGCTGTAACTCCTAGGAATTGTAAAACTTTTCCATTTTATTTACCAAATTTATTTATTTATTTATTTATTCATTCTTTAACTGCTTTTATTCATTCTAGCTGGTCAGTTTGACATCTGTAACCTATTGATCAGTCTATAATGTCTACTTTCCAGACTGCCACAGACCAGGTCTTCTGCTGAAGCTGTGTTGTGTATTCGAAACCCTTGGACTATTTCTTTTTTCTTTTTTTTTTTATTTTGGTTTTTGGGCCACACCCAGCGATGCTCAGGGGTTACTCCTGGCTGTCTGCTCAGAAATAGCTCCTGGCAGGCACAGGGGACCATATGGGACACCGGGATTCGAACCAACCACCTTTGGTCCTGGATCGGCTGCTTGCAAGGCAAACACCACTGTGCTATCTCTCCGGGCCCACCCTTGGACTATTTCTAAAGGCTTAAGGAGGGCATGTATATTTTTTAGATGTATTTCTTTAATATTCTTTATGTGTACACATAAAATTCTTTAATATTCTTTATGTATATACATAAAATTCTTTATGTGTACTTCCTTATTGAGATGTAGTCTTACTCTCTCCCCTTAAACTTGTTTAGTAGAACAATTAGAGCATGTGTATCTCATGGGAAATGTTTTGCTGCTAGATTTATGTGACAGGCATCGTTTAACTTGTCATTAATACTTGCTAATGCACCAATAGTATCCTGTGGCACTAATCCTTTTTGCACAGGCACAATTAAGTGGGAAATCTTAGGGAAAGAGAGAAATTCTGATCTCTTAGGGATAGGAACTCCAAAATTTTTATCTTGAAGGGGGGCCTTTCACATTGAACATTTGTCATAGTGACTTGACTTGGGCTTCAGTTGCTTAGAAATTAGCCCTTCACCCTAGAACCTTGAGTCCAATCTTTGGAATCAACAGTTTCTGCACCATCACCAGAAATCAACCTTCAACCGGGGCAGGCATTCTTGTTGCCCTGGCACTGACTTACATTAGGATAGGGCTCCTATGTGACTCTGAAGATGACTTAGAAACAGCAACAACTTGTATTCAGGGCATGCTTCCATGCCACGTCACCTAATAGCAAAACAAAACAAGGACACACATAGGTTCTGTGCAAAACCCAAGATCTCTAATTTCAGAGGCCTGACTGCAACAACCATGATAAGGAGAATGTTTTCTAGGACCCTAGAAGAAAGATTATGGGGGTTAAAGAAAGTTAGATTGCCTATAGTTAGTCTAATGGCAAGATGCTTCATGGTGGAAGGAAACCCTTCTTTTAGGCTAAAGTTTTTTTTCCCCTCAACTTTTGCTGAACCTGTACAAAATACTACCACCTATTTATCATCTAGGTAGGGGTTTCAAAATTTTATAGAAAACTTTGGGGAATAATTTATTTTGTTTTATCTCATGTTTCTGCATATTTCATGAAATTCATAAGGTGAATTTGGAAAACATTGTTGGA
This sequence comes from Suncus etruscus, assembly GCF_024139225.1. Lineage (NCBI taxonomy): Eukaryota > Metazoa > Chordata > Mammalia > Eulipotyphla > Soricidae > Suncus > Suncus etruscus. The sequence goes on along the minus strand of NC_064849.1, from coordinate 105,746,096 downwards.
AAAATTGGTTCTTACTGTAATAAGGATTTTTCTTTTTTCCATGGGCTTGGCCTTCATGGGTGGTAAAATATTTTGGATTGTCCCCACCCTATCTGTTCTTCACCCATGGCAGCAGTCCTAATTTTCCCAATGAAGACTTTGGATCGGAGAGACTTCTTCCAGTTTTAGTCCCACAGCTAGTTTTTCTGCCTGCCAGTATCCCTTTACCTGCTTGCGTACAGCTTGTGCTGGAAGTTCCTGAAGCTGTTTTATCATTCTAACCTGTGTGGATTATTTTCTGTGTTAGTATTACTTCTAGACCTACATTCCCCAATTCTTCCAAGATTGGGTTATGAGGCTTCTACTACAAAGGATGTAATTCTAGATCACATTTCCCTTTCAAAGAGAAATAAATTATCTCTTTGTTAAGGCCAACATTTGATTTGTGGGTAATCAAACACAATCATTAAGTGTAAATGTGGAATGATCATATTTACAAATGGAGATCTTTTAAGCATCATATCTATGCAGTACTGATATTAAACAGTCTAAAATTAAACTGAATTAAACAGTCTAAAATATATATATCTATGGTTTATAAAACAATAAACCTGTGAGGGCATTTTTATGCAGCTATATTTTTACATACACATGCAAGCAATATTAACCATATTTTTATACCAAAATTAACATCCCTAATGATTTAATGACTTTTTTCAATGAAGAATAAAAATAAGATTTAAATTTTGCTCAGAGAGGATGTTAGCATAATGTGACACTTTGAATTGCCCTCAATTTAAACAACACATCTATAATATGCCATAAAATGTTTCTTTTACTTAAATTTCATTGTTTTGTTTCCTCACATCAACAAAATTTAACGAGTTGTATTCAAAAGGGAATAAACACAGTATCTGCCTAGTATAATTTCCCTCTAAAAATTGGAACCAAAAATTTATTTTTAGAATTAATAGCCAACTGCTGGGCATCCAGCAAGAAAACAAAGCGAAATTGGGTAAGAACTATGCACCCCCATGCACACTGTCACATTTACAATAGCCAAGAATTAGAAACAATCTAAGTGATTATCAACATATAATGGGATAAAGAAGATAATGTGCATATACACCATAAAATACTACTTAGCTATTAAAATACATAAAGCATTGTTTGTGTAGCAGCATAGATGAACATAGAGAGCAGTATTAGGTTTAGCAAGAAAATCAGGTGGAGAAAGATAAATATCATGATTTCACTAATAAGTGAAAAAAGCTAAAAAAAAACAAAAATAAATTTTTGGACTGAAAAAATTGTGTTAAAAGATCAATTTGGAAGGAAAGAATGGAATAGAGCAGTAAGGTCAAAGTGTTCAATTATACAGTGAAGTAAAAAGTTGAAATTTAATCATTCAGTTGACTTCAAGGTATCTGATTTTCTGCAGCACAATTGTAAATGGGATTGTTCTTTTAATATACTTTCTTCTCTTTCATTATTTATGTATAGAAAACCCTGGATTTTTGTGTATTAATTTTGTAGCCTGCCACTTTACTATAAGTCTATTGTTCATAGAAGGTATTTTTTTGTGGGGGGGGGTCTTTAGGATTTTTCATAAAGAATATCATATTATTTGCAAACAATGAGAGCTTCACTTCTTCCTTTTCTATGTGAATGCCTTTGATGTCTTTTTCTTGACTAATTAATATGGTGAGCACTTCCTGTCCTATATTGAATAGAAGTGTCAAGAGGAGGATGACATTGCTTATGCCTGTTCCTAGTGAGAAAGCTATTAGTTTTTCCCTTTGAGTATAATGCTTTCAATGGAATGTGGACTCTAGCATCTTTGATGAATATTATCATGTCATCCACAAATAGATCTTTGGACATCCTCTTTTCCAATTTGGATTTTTTTTATTTCCTTCATTTGCCTGATTACCTTTTCTAGGACTTCGAATAGTATTTTGAATAAGAGTGGAGACAATAGACATTTTTGCTTTGTTCCTGACCTCAGTAGGAATGCTTTTAGATTTTATCCATTAAAAACCATGTTGGTTATGGATTATACATAACTTATTATTCTGATGAAGGTTTCTTCCACACCTATTTTTCTAAGGGTTCTAATCATGAATGGGTGTTGAATCTTATCAAAGTACTCTTTGTATTGATACAATTAGATGATTTTTATCTTCCCTTAGACTGATTTGGTGTATGATGCTGATTGATTTGTATATATTGAACCATCCTTATATCCCCTGGATAAAACTTACTTTGCTCTGTTGTACAATCTTTTTTGTTTGTTTGTTTGTTTGTTTTTGGGTCACACCTGGCAGTGCTCTTGGGTTACTTCTAGCTCTAGGCTCAGAAATCACTCCTGACAGGCTTGGGGAACCATATGGGATTCCGGGACTCGAACCAATGACATTCTGCATGAAAGGCAAACTCCCCACCTCCATGCTTTTCTCCAGCACCATGATGTACAATCTTTTAGATCTGTGCTGTTGGATTTGATTTGTTAAGATTTTGTTGAGGATTTTTGCACCAAAAACCAATACGATTGGTCTGTAGTTTTCTTTCTTGATAGTATTTCTGTCAGCTCTGGGAATCTTCATAATGTTAGCTACATAGAAGGTAATAGAAAGGATTTTCTTCTCTTACATGTTTTGGAAGAATTTAAGGATCAATGGTAATATTTTTTTGAATGTTTGTTAAAACTTAACCATAAGCCCAACTGGTCTTGGAATTTTATTCATGGAGATATTCTTAATTATTGTTCCAATTCCTAATTCATGATGGCCTATTTAGGCTATTTACTTTCTTCTCATTTAGTTTTGCAGGCCTATTGCCTTAGATGGGGACATGATAATATATGTTTAATATACAGGCCATTGCTTCTGGAGATATGCATATATCTTTGTCTTTAAGGTCAGAAAGATAAAGCTTAAGTTATTTATTCTTAAATATGCAAAAACTAGCAAATTGTATCTATAGAAAGTTGATTAATTTTTTAATCTTAACTCAACTGGATTTTGGAGCTTGGGTTTGGCTTTTCACTCTTAAAAGGCTGAAGATAAATTGGCCTATCAACTATAGACACGACTCTAATGACCTGAAAAAGTGAAGTGTTAGAGTAGATGGTTATAGATAATTTAGAATCATGCATATAATCAAGGATGCTCAGAAGAAGTAATATCAGGAAATTAACTTAAATGACACTTCCTTCATAAGCCCTATTATTTGTTAGCCTGAGTATAACATCAAATTTCTAGCCATTTGTTTTTATTTTTTGCGAATAAATAATTGAATTCCAATTTGAAGTTTAGTCTAATAAAGACTTCATCAACTGACAATTTTAATAAATTTATTTTTTCTAATTACAAATCATACTCTCACTATAGAGAAATATATTGATCTTTTGTTTATAAAGTATAAAAATGTATTAGAATATTAGTTATAGACACAAAAATCTAATCCATTATATATATATTTTCAAAAAACTATATTGTATTTTTCTTGTTTTCCTTTTTAAATTAAAAGTAATAATGATTGTACCAAGAGGTGCATGAAGAATCTGAATACTCAGTGTAGTCCTAGTAAGGGGCTACTTTATGTGCTGAAAGCAGTCAATGCCATTTTAGGGTGTTGGCATAAAGTTGCATTGTTTGGAATCAAATAAACTAGAAGGTCATCATAATGCTAATGTCATTTGACATAGTGAAGGAACCTAGAAGCTCATAAATGTAATGCAAGTGTTCTGCAACTGATTCACATTCCCAGCACTGTTGGTGTGATGCTAGGTCCTGAATTCACTTCCAAAAAATCATGCAGCCAAAGCAAGGACAGTTTTGCGATGGATATTTGGTGATATCTATGCCTGAACAGTCGTTCCACCTACTATTCTTTTTCCTAGTCATCTCGCACATTCTTAACAGTAAATAAGTGGTGGCGAGAAGGCGGCAGCAGTAGCACCTGCAGCAGCAACAACGCAAAAGAGACTGGAGCAGACCTCGAGAAGAGTAGACCTCGAGAGCTTGTTCCCACATGACCCAGATCTTGAAATTCCAAAATTGAAATTCCTCGAGTCAGCTACAGAGCTCTAAACTCTAAGAGAGAAGCAACAGCCAGTCACTGGATCAAAGTCAAGCTCCTAGGAAGATATAAAACAAAACAAAACAAAACACACACATACACACACACAACACACACACACACACACACACACACACACACACACACACACACAAGAAAAAAACAAAAATCAAGCTCCTAGGGAGATTTAAAACAAAACAAAACAAAACAAAAAACATGCTGGGCTGGGCCGGAGAGATAGCACAGCGGTAAGGCATTTGCCTTGCATGCTGAAGAATGGTGGTTCGAATCCCGGCATCCCATATGGTCCCCCGAGTCTGCCCGGGGGTAATTTCTGAGCATAGAGCCAGGAATAAATTTAAAAAAATGTTTAAAGGCTGCTGGGTGCAGCCTTTAGCAATAATGAAAGCATCTGCTCAGCATGTTCCAAGAAACAGGGGTCAGGGCATGAGTAGGCAGTTTTTGGAATCATAAAGGCCATTGTGAACTCAGGCTAGTGAATCAAGAGAAGGGTGTGGCCTCTCTGCATATTTTAAGTAGGCAGCAGTCTCACAATGAAACATGAAATTTATCACCACACTTGAAGGGTCATAATGGGAAAACAATGCAGAGCCTTACAAAGTTCTACTTAGTGTTATAGATCTGGGGTTCTGGGGACCTGACTAACAGCAGCCCCTATAATGCCTCTCTAATAAGGAACTTAGAGAGAAAACATGGAAGATATCAAAGAGCTCAGAGAAACCAAGGGAATAACTGTGAAGAAGATTCAAAAAGATATGAAAGTAAAAATGAGAACATATCAAACAGAAATAAAAGGTCTGAAAATTATGACTGGTGAAATAAAAACATGATAGCAGCCCTTGCCAACATAGTAATAGCTGCTAAAAGATGACCTATATCAATTCTCCATCTAACAAAAGAAGTTGGAAAAGAGCCTTAAAATAAACATAAGATGGGAGGAAAGTCATCTAAATAAGCTAACGGACACACTGATGTCCTATTTCAATTGACATGTACCCAATTACACAGGTACCTGCAACTGCCCATTAAAGCTCTATGGAAGTTTGTGCTCATTCAAGGGAGGGCATTTAGACTATGTTCCTCTGATTCCTGCAGAAATTCCAGATTCTATGCTCTGAGATTTTAGTTTGAAATATAGCTTTAGTTGGTGTTTTAGATTCATAAGAAGCACAATCATCATTGTTACCATTTGTTGAAAATTTATATATTGTAATAAGCATTTAATGGTGTTTTTTTCTGACTTTATTCCTTAACTTACTCTTTACTACACTAAACATATCTTGATGCCAGTTAAATCTAGAAAATAAAATGGGGTAGGGAAATTAAAATCATAAAAATAATACACTAATTTTGGTAACACATGTACAGAAATAGAGAAATGCTTCATTCTTTCTCTCACTCTGTGTGTTTATATGTATGCTTGAGACTTAGTATAAATTCAAAATTTAAATATATCTAAATATGTATGTTGATCAGACATTATACATTTTATAAGCAAAATTAATTGTATTTCTTTAAGAACTGCACTGTCCATGAAAGATAAATTTTGTTTTGGCTAATAATTTTTTAATCTGCAAAGTAGATAAACATCTCTGACTTACAACTTAAATAAAATCTTGGCATAATTTATTTGAAACTTCTAGAAGTAGATTAACAATGAACTAAGCTGTTAAGGTCATTTGGGAATATGTTTCATTTGGGAATTTTCTCAGGTTTAATATGAAGACCACATATAGCTCTTGACATTTGGCTTAGAACATAGACTTGCAAAAATTTGATTTAATTAATAAGATGATAGGAAATCCTGTGTTCTGTTTTGGGGCTAGAGAGATATTATAAGAGATAAAATACTTGAAATGGAGAGACAGTACAGTGGACATGGCACTTGCCTTACACTTACCCAATTGGAGTCCCGGAACCAAATACAGATGAACTACATTTGATTTTTAACACTGCATAAATTCCTTGGATCCTTGCCAGATGTGGCCCCAAACCAATAAATAAATATATAAATATAATCCTTATACTCTAGGTAATAATAAACTATAAAATCCTAAAATTAACTCCCATTTCTTTTCACTAGCTCTCCTTGCACACTTTTCAATAGTGTTTACATAAAATAATAAAATTTGAATGACTAAACAAAAACCAAAAACCAAAAGAATACAATCAATAATTTCAACACATTTTTTTTTTTGGTTTTTGGTTTTTGGGTCACACCTGGCAGTGCTCAGGGGTTACTCCTGGCTGTCTGCTCAGAAATAGCTCCTGGCAGGCACGGGGGACCATATGGGACACCGGGATTTGAACCAACCACCTTTGGTCCTGGATCGGCTGCTTGCAAGGCAAACGCCACTGTGCTATCTCTCTGGGCCCAATTTCAACACATTTAACTAAAACTTCTACTTAAAATGAGTAAATGTGACAGAAATGAGAGTAAGAAAAGTTAAAATCATAAACTTATATGCCCTCCATAACCAAGAAATCACCTCCCCCACCCTGTGACCTATTGTGACCTCATTGGGAAGTGATGTCACTGATGCCTATATAAACAGGACCTGTGTGTTCCAGTCTCATTTGCCTTAGGCAAGGGTCCAGTATAACTGAAAAATTAGAATATGAATTTTGAGTATTTTTCCCATACTCGAAATATTTTGAGTATTATTCCCTTGACCCCTCTCACCAATATGAAGATTGGGGTCTCTATTTTGATGTCAGATGTGCCTTCTGTGCTGTACTGCCTTGATCATTTACTTTATAGACAACAGCATAAGAAAAATCGATCTCAAGTACCAGGTAAAGAGGCAGGATGAGTTTCTGGGGACTTCCTGGCAGGACAGACAGTGTTTCAGAAGGATACAATTCAGAGACACACTGAGATTGAGGAATCTGAAGCCTGGATAGAATAATAAACCTCTAGCAGACCAGAGAGCCAAGAGTAGAGGTTCAGAAGAGCCTATTACCTCAAGTTCAGAGGCTATTTGGTTCTGTGGCTGAGATCAAGTTCCACATGCAGGGCTGTTGGAAAACTGGAGTCTCAGCTCTACAGAATACAAGTCACAGACCCATGTGTGTGTGTATGTGTGTGTGTGTGTGTGTGTGTGTGTGTGTGTGTGTGTGTGTGTATTGGGGGTATTCACAAGGGGGTCCACTTCTGAGATTGCTCAGGACAGTGGAGATGAGTTTCTGAGAACCACTGAGCAGAGGGAACTAGGGTCCTCCCTGAGACAGTCCAAGGATCAGGAGCCTTATTCTAGGAGTTTCCCTGGTAGGACTACCTGTACCATTTGTGTGGGCCTGTTGTAGCATTTGTGTCCATAATTCGAGGAGAAAACTTACTGTTGCCCTGCCAGGTCATGTACCTTATTAAGTCTATGATCAATTTAGCACTTAGCACACCTCAGGCCAAAAACTGCTGAATGTTTTACTGGAGGTAACACACTCTACTGGACTCAGTCTTCAGCTGGGTCAAACTAAAGGCCTTGAAGGAAAGGTGCAGGATGCCAGGGAAAGGGATGAGGGCTCCTCAACATCAGAGTCCCTCCCCCACCTTTTCTCCCCTCCCTTCTCTTGCACTCTTTATTCAACCATCAGGTTTCCCCTTTTCAATATGAGGATGTCTGTATCGAGATCCCGAGGGGAACCTCAGGCATACCCCTGAAGTAAGGGTCATGTTTGTTACCAGAGTGTCCCAGAGACCAGGTCCAGGGGGTATCACAGCTGGCTGGCATATTCCAACATTGCCCAGGTTTGGCACCAGACCAGTGCCCTGCCCAAGTAATGGACCTTATCGAGTCTATGATTAATTCACACCTTGAAACAGCTCAGGACAAAAATCTGCTGAATGATTTACTAGATAGAATCCTGTAGTCCACAGGATTCAGCCTCCAGCTGGATCAAATTAAAGGCCTAGAAGAGAGGGTGCAGGATGCCAAGGAAGGCAATAAAGGCTCCCCGACATCAGAGCCCCGTCCCTGTCTTTCCTCCCCTCCCTTCTTTTGCACCCTTCCTCCAATCCCCAGACTTCATTGTCAACAGGATGACATCTGTGTCGAGACCGCAAAGGGTACCTCAAGCTTGCCCCAGCAGTCAGGGCTATTCTTGGTATTAGAAAGCTGCCAGTGACCAGGTCCAGGAGCCTCACAGCTGGCCGGCATACTCCAATATTGCCCAGGCCTGGCACCAGACTGTTGCCCCACCCAAGTCATGGACCTTATTGACTGTAAGATCAATTCACCAAATGACATGCCTCTGACCAAAAACTTCTGAATGATTTACTGGAGGTAGCACACACTACTGGACTCAGCCTCCAGCTGGGTCAATATAAAGGCCTTGAAGGGAAGGTGCAGGATGCCAAGGAAGGGAATGAGAGCTTCCCAACATTAGAGTCCCTTCCCCGACTTTCTTCTTCCTTCTCTTGCACCCTTCATTCAACCCCCAGGTTCCCTTTTTCAATATGAAGATGTTGTATTGAGACCTTGAAGGGTACCTTGAGCATGCCCTCGAGATCAGGGCTGTGTTTGTTACCAGAGAGTCCCAGAGACCAGGCCCAGGGGTTATCACAGTTGGCCAGCATACTCCAGTATTGCCCAAGACCGGCACTAGACTGGTGCCCCACCCAGGCCATGGACCTTATTGAGTCTATGATCAATTCACCACTAGCACACTAATGTCCAAACTCTGTTGAACGAATTACTGGAGATAGCACACTCCACCAATCCCAGTCTCCAGCTGGGTCAATCTAAAGGCCTTAAAAGGTTTTAGGGTCCGTGGAAACCCATTCCTCAATTAAAGACTCCACATTCAACAGGAATGCAAACAGCAAGGCAGGTTTATTAATTCTAGCTTTTAGGGCTTCTGGGTCTGACACAAGGAAAGAGACAAGAGAACCCCAATCAAGAAAAAAGGGGAGCTTTTATAGTTTAGAAAGGGAATGTAGGAGGGGTTCAGTATCTGGTACAAGAGTTACACAAGTTTTCCCTTGCATAATAGGGTTGGGCCACTCATCTTGTTGAGGGTCTTGTGGTGGTCAGCACCTCATGTGTCATGTGGTTGAGTCACACATTTTGTGATGATATTGTGGCTGGCACATGCTGTTCTTGAAGATATCCTGTGTGGGGATTGATGGGAAGTTAATTTTTGTTTAAAACAGCAAGGATAGGTTCTGATTTTAACATGTATAACAAAAGCATAACAAAAGCAATTTGCCACACTCTGTTTTTCCAAGCTTATCCTTCTTATGCTTCATACTTCCCCATTTGTGGTTTATACTGAGGAATCTTCCTCAGGTACTACTTAATATTGGTGACTTAATACCAACAGTTACACAGTACTTATGTGGTCCTTAGCATAGGCAACAACCTTATTCAGGACCCAGGGGTGGTGGTTAAGGAAGCCTTTTATTTTCAAGCTCACTTAACCCCTACTTCCTTATTCCTGTGGACACTAACTTTGGTTATATTTCTGAGTTAACCTTTTTCCTGTCTTCATCTAGAAGTGGAAAAGTACACTTTACTAGAGTTTAGGCTTGTCTTAGTCTAAAGTTTCTTATCATAGATTTAGGGCGAAAATTTTGGTCCTTACATTCTCTCCTTTGTCTTTGCCACAGGGAAAAATCAGTTTCCCTTGTACAAGGGTCTAGGTATTCTTATTTAAACAAGCAGTTATGGTGAACTTTGAGTTTAGAGAGAGGTGACTAGCTACTTCCAGATCTATGGTGTGCATGTCATTTTGCTATCTGTTCATTTCTACTTAGCTGGCTTAGTTTTTCCACCTCAAAACTACAAAATTTATCAGTTAATTTCCTTAAGCTAGCAGAATACAGAAGCCAAAGCAATGTCATCTCTAAGTGAAGACAGATTATATTGCTTAGAAGAGGGGTCCCCAGGGTGACATTTTGACCCACAAACCCTTCATTCACAGTCTGGGAAATAGGCCAAGTACAGTCCATAAATAAATCAGATGTTCATTCTTGCCAGAAGTCCCACAGCTGTTATCTGATACATCAGGATGATCTTCATTCTGCCATGGTCCTGGAAGTTGAGTCAGGTGAATGTGCAGGAGGTCCTTATAATTTTGCACCATGAGGAGATGGGAGGTACTTTTGGAAAGAAGATTCCTGTAACTTAAATAGCTATTATTCTGAAGCCTCATTTTTATGCTTTGGAATGAAAAAAACTGCCTCCTATACCTGGTGTTTAACAATTTTAGGAGATACCACATCTTTGCTCCTTCTTTACTTATACTACCCATCCTCTTTGAATGTCAATGTCCAGTTAATTCTTGTTACTTGCTCCAACCTCTGGGATAGACATAATTTCCAATTGTCAATTACCTTAGCTGCTTGGATTCTCATGGCCCTTTTTGCCCTTATCCCCCACCCCCCCGGAAGCTTTTCCTGATGACCTTTCTGCTCCCTATTTTTCCTAGAGATTTCACCACCTTAGAAGTCATTAAAAGGGAATGTGGCTGAAGGTCAATTTTATGTAATTTCTTCAGGCTAGCAAAGGACTGCAGTCTTTCCCTAAAAGGGGTAAAATCTCATGCTATTATAAATGAGCAGTTAACCAGTTCAGTTCTGCAGTCTCAACACCTGAAAAGGAATAGATTAATTAGACAGGGGAATATTACTTAAAACAAATGGGCCCTGGAGCAATAAATGGTACAGCTCTGTCCTTGTTATCTATAATGATAACACAGAAGTTAAGCCACAGAAATCAAAGCATCATAGCATTATCAATAAACATAGCTCTGAGTTATTCTGAGTTTTATTCAGGCTAAGTTTTCACTGGTGAAGTTCTAGACAGATTAATGATTGCATTTATAGCTTTCAGTTTTTTTTTATGATCTGGTCCATTACAACTAGAAAGCACATTTTCACATAGGTTACCCCAAAGAAGTAGGCTTTAAGTTAGGCATACTAGAGTGCATTTAATTTGATATCAATTACAGATCAGTTACAGAAAAATAGTTTTTTTTTCCACCTCCATCGTAAACCTTGCCAGATAGCAGGATAATCTAATTTTGGCTTGTTCATTTGCATAAACACAGCAATGGGGATTGGTTACAGACAGAGCAAATGATTTACCACTAAAGGCATTAATACTTACATGCTATGTCAGGGTTCTGCAGTTTTGGCTGATGTAAGGATCTATGTCTAAGTCTAGGAGGCAGCAGTCAGATCAACACAGTAAGCTGGAGAATGGCTTTGTTCCTCTCATTCTTGTTGGAGTGTCCTAATCCTGTCCCACCCCCCTCCGAGTTTGGGAGAGATTCCAACCTCTGAAACTTTGCTGAGAGTAGGACCTGGGCTTGGCCAGTTGGCATAATTCTAGCTGATCACTGATTTCCTAGACCAGTCTGCCTTTACAGTTTCCCTGAAGTAAGCAGAGTTCTTGTAACAATATCATTTATTACTGGACTTGGTCCTGTCATTTAACCATAATCTCTTTCAACTGTTTCTTTAAAGAGGGTTCTGGGGTCCCAGATTTTCTGTCTGCATGAGAAATAGTCCCTACTACAGAGAGGAAAATTACCTGCCTGTGTCTATGCAAAACAATAGTGCCATAAAACATAAAAAAATAATAAAGGTGCTAAGAGAGAAGAAAAGCAACAGTTTTCTCAAATTAATAGAATACCAGAAAATCTTGAAACTATTTGATTAATGTCTGGGGGCTTCTCACAATGAGATTTTTTATATTTTATAGATCTGATTTTCTAAACCATGACCATATTCATAAAGCTCTTTATGATACAGCTATTAATATCCTTGGCAGAAAGTAATGATAAAACTGGTAAATGGTATTGCAGCAAATACAAAAGCATTTAAACATGTTTAATCCTACATATCACACAGAAAGTAGAAGTTTACTTATTTTCCTGGCCTCAGTTTATGGGTTTACAGGCAAAAGGCATAGTGGACACCAGCAATCCACATTACAAAAAATATACCACTCATATGCAAAATTTTTTTTACTTGTAATTTAAACAGAAGTTATTTTTGAATACCAAGAGGAATGTCCACTATTTTTGGCAGAATTAGACTTTAAAATTTTCAAGTCATAAATCACTAATTTTCAAAAATCGTTAAATTGAACTTCAATGAATTTTTTAAATTCTTGATTATTCCTTTTAAAACCTTTATATTTTTGGTGCTCATAACACGTCATTCATTACCCAGTTACTATCCCAACTATACCATGATTTTAAAACATCCAAACTCCTTTTAGACAAAACATTAGCTAAATTCTGATTTGGAAACATATTAATAATCATCATCAAATTTAATTATAGTTTTTTTCTTAGTACACATTCTCAAACTTTCTGCATTTTTTTAAAATTTACTCTGAAAATTTCCTTTAGTCCTATTTGCAACCAACTGGTTACTCTTTCTCATAATTTTCTTTCTTTTTCTGACATTCAAAAATTCTTACATCATCTTTTATTTATTTTAATTTTTTTATTTTGAATTATGAGAACAAAAGATGCAAAGAAAGAGGACAAGGTAAAGTTACAGTGGAAGGACAATCACCCATAACATAATTCTCAGAAGAAGTCCCCTTGCTGATATCTTAACTTTGAACTTTCAGCCAAAGAAAGTTAAGATAAATAAAACAGAATCCATGTACAATTACTTTGTCCCTCAAGTCCCCAGATTGTAGCACATTATAATATTTTTTAACAGCACACAAGGCAATCTAAAGCCATAAAACTTACGTAACTCCTTAAACATTAGAGGCATAGTATTTTTTACATTTCCATGTACATGCATTTTAGCTTAAGTTAACCTCAAATTTTAAGTGGGTGCATTTTAAGGATTAGAGTCAAAGGAGCCCAGTAAAAACGGTTTAAGTAAACCTCAAATTTTAAGTGGGTGCATTTTAAGGATTAGAGTCAAAGGAGCACAGTAAAAATGGTGTTAGAGTGGCAAATGTAGTTTGCATAGGCCCACCAAAATATGAGAGTCATGGAAAGGAATAACCTTGGCCTAAATACAAAGAGATCCTACCCCTGAAGTTTCCTGGCATAAGACCAACTCTAGGCTTCAGGCAAGTTATCGTCCGATCCAAGACATTGTCCATAGTGCCAACACACTTTTCACACAGTCTCTGTTTTTGGTATCATGTTTCTGTATTAAAGATTCTGGAATCTGCATATCCTACATTGAAGTCATGATGTGGAGTGTCTTCTCTTTCACCTCAGCATGAAAGGGCAATGCAGGAAGCCCTGTCCTGTAAGCAGGTCGTTGTTGTTAAGTCTTCTCAGTGTTTAGGGAAGTCTCTTTTGAGCAGGACGATGTCTGAGCAGTGGTAGGGTCTTCCGTGGTAGAAGATTGCTTCCAGGTGATGTTATAGACAAACCTCACAATTAAGGGGCAATACAGCAAGCCCTGTCCGGTAAGCAGGTCATTGTTCTTGTTAAGTCTTCTCAATGTTATGGGAAGTCTTTTTTGAGTAGATCTATGTCAGAGCAGCTGTAGGGTCTTCCCTGGTAGAGGAATGCCTCCAGGTGATGTTATATACAACCTTAGATGTTTTGTAGATGTCTTCTCTAAATCAGGGGTGAATGGAGAATGCCCATTTTTCTGAGGCCTATGCCAGGTCTTTATGTCAATGTTCAGGGTGTTAGGTCTCATTGCACTACAAGATTTGTGTGTTCCCATCTCTATTAGATAAGAACTTATTGGTATGTATAGTATTTTCTCATTTTAGTGTGCCTAAGCAAACAAGAAATAAAGCCACGTGGTGCTATCAGATATATGGGGGCGTAAGAACATTTCCAACAATACCCATGACTTGGTTCAAACAGAAGCATTAAACTGAGGGATTCTTTCACACCAAATTCCATACTGAGCAGTTCACAAAGAGAAGATAAAAAACATGGGGGGGGGGGAATCGTCACTGTAAAAGAAAATATTCAGCAAAAGTTATAGCCATCAAAGAAAACACCCATAAAATGTTGAAAGGACATAAGTGTCCTTTTTATCTCTTTTAAAATAGTTGGGTGGGTGTTAACTCCAGGGTACAACTTTGGTCTGTGACTTAGGACTCTACAGTACTTAAGTTAGAAAGGGTAAATGAAGAGTAATGATGAGAAGGAGTTAAGGAAGTTAAAGAGAAATATGATCCTATGAAGGGGTATGCAAAAGGGCAGAGTACAAAATGGACATTCTGCATACATGAAAACATAATTCAGTGATAGCGTGTATTATCAATGTTTCTTGTGCACTTGGGGGCAATAGCCCCCGTGCGATTTTAAAAATATACACTGGACAGAGATTACCAGTGACTTCAAAAAGCTGGGAGGCCAGAAGTTCAGAGCCCCACCCAGACCCTCCCTAAGGAGCTGAATGGAAAATGGGGGAAAGCCTAGGGTACCTTCAAGCTCCACCAAGGGGCCCAACTCACTGGCTTGCCCAGGCATGTGGCCCAGGGAAGCCCTGGAGATCTGGAGCAAGGCGGTAGAGGGGTGCTGGGGTTACCCAAGTCCCGCACCCCCACTAGGCCTGGTTAGGGAGGCATCTGGCATGGCAGGGGCCTGCCAAAGCCTCTCCTGCTAGACTCCCAGATCCCAGGAAGGAGAGATCCTTCAAGAAGCTGGGAGGCCAGAAGTTCAGAGCCCCACCCAGACCCTCCCTAAGGAGCTGAATGGAAAATGGGGGAAAACCTAGGGTACCTTCAAGCTCCACCAAGGGGCCCAACTCACAGGCTTGCCCAGGCATGTGGCCCAGGGAAGCCCTGGAGATCTGGAGCAAGGTGGTAGAGGGGTGCTGGCATTACCCAAGTCCCGCACCCCCACTAGGCCTGGTTAAGGAGGCCTCTGGCATGGCAGGGTCCTGCCAAAGCCTCTCCTGCTAGACTCCCGGCTCCCAGGAAGGAGAGATCCTTCAAGAAGCTGGGAGGCCAGAAGTTCAGAGCCCCACCCAGACCCTCCCTAAGGAGCTGAATCACATCATCTTTACTTAAATCACACACCTGCATGTCTCTTTTCTTAGCCTTCTTTTTCCCATTTATATCCTCTGAGGGCACTTTATTAAAGGATATAGTCTATCAGAATAACATAAACAGTAAAACAGCTGTAATCATTAGTTAAATTTCAAAAACTGACTTAAGAAAGAAGCAAATGTCTTTACTTTTGAAGACCTCAAGTTAATAATTTGTAAATTACCAGCTAATGAAGATTCCTTTTAACTTACTTAAGTTGTAATTAAAAAGAAAAATTTTAGTCAAAATATTGAATCAAAATTGAATAAATTCAAAAGCTATGATCCTTTACTGTGCTCATAAGTGTAACATGTTAAATTCTATGTCAGATTAACAAAAATAATTTTTAGATCATTACAATATATAAATTCCCTTAAAAACTTTCAAGGTTAGTGCTCCAGAGAAATAACAATTTTCTATGACCTCATACTCTGCTTTCTACTCAATAATTTGGCACATTTTTCAAAATAATTTTATTTATCTAGTTGTATTAGGCTTATCATTTTGAAATTTCAAAATATATACACATATATCTTAGACTTTCTTGCTGATTGTGAATGCAAATAGTTTAACATGATATACTGATGTGAAGCGAGGAGATTGCTTCTTGCCCTCATAACATCGGCAAATACTTCTAAACAAGTAAATCAATTTGAATTGTAGTGGTTGCTAACAAAAATTTCTGAAATAGTCCACTAAAAACAAGCCTATAGATATTCATTTTCTAAGTGCCAAATTTCATTACAGGGTCCATAATCTATATATATATTTTTTAAATACCAATTACTAAATTATCTAGGCTCTACAGTTTTAGACACTTAACTTCAGCAAATGAGAAATAAGTAATGTGCAATAGTTTTCAAATTAACAAACATGGACAATAAATCAATTTATAAATTTGTTCTTGCCCAAAGTTCTAGCTCTTTTTCTTTAGAGGATTTTAACTATTACAGGCTTGAACTTAAAATTCCAAATGTCTTAATAATTATATCACCCAGAGCATCCCCTTTCTCTGGTTTAATCAGCCAATCTAATTAACCGATAGTTGGAAGGTTCTAGAGATTAACACCCTCATCTTCAGCCATTGTCTGCTGCTCAGGCTGACTGGCTTCCTTCTCCAGCGAATCTTCAACCTAAAAAAATGGCAAGACAAAAAGTGGCCAGGAATGATCTTTTTACACATGCAAATAACTTTAGCTTCCTTTGCCCTCAACTTAGCATGGCAGAAAAGCAGCTGAGATTGGTCACAAAGTCCAGACCTTCTCCAGGACAAATTAGGTCCTGATAGCTATTGAGAGAAGTCTGGAGTTGATGACCTCCCCTCCTGCCACTCTCCACCCTGTCTCTAGTAGAACAATCAGACTTGCAAATTCAAAGATACACAATAAGGCCAACAGAACACACAATTCCTGCTGAACTAAAAAAATAATTCCATTAACACTAAGGAGGGTGGCATTCTCCCAAGAATTTCTTACCATGTTTGACCAGACAAGACAGAGAAACCACAGAATGACAGACATAAAGACAGGGGAAAGAAATGCCACAACACAAATTCCTTTGGTAGATCTAAAAGAAGTCTTTAAAAGATCAATACTGGAGAGATAGCATGGAGGTAAAGCGTTTGCCTTGCATACAGAAGGATGGTGGTTCGAATCCCGGCATCCCATATGGTCACCTGAGCCTGCCAGGGACGATTTCTGAGCGTAGAGCCAGGAGTGAGCCCTGAGCAATGTGGGTGTGACCCAAAAATAAATAAATAAATAAAGATCAATACTCTGAAAGTACTGTCTCTCCGCTGGACTGAGAGTGATCCCAAATGGGGTCCAGGTCCCTTGAGGACTATGAGGGACATCTCCCTCGGTCTCCATCAAGGGATGTTCCAGGGTAGGAGAAAAAGGGGGAAAAAATCAAGCACTTTAAGCCTGGCCAGGACTTATCAAGGCGCTCACATTATGCCTTCCAGATTCTTGCAGGTCTGAGGGACTTGAACCCCAATCAATACTGCCCACTCTGCAGGTTGGAGAGACTTGAATCCCCAATCAACGCTGCCCAATTTGCAGGTCAGAGGGACTCAAACCCTCAAGAATTATCTAGGACCTGGCCAGGTTACTTTTCCTGATAAACCCGAGTTCTTAGTACTTTGGGGTCTCCATTGAGGGGCTTATTGGCACCCCCTACGACCCCCCATAGGTTAGGGTCCATGGAAACCCACTGTCTCAAAATAGAGACTCCACATTCAACAGGAATGCAAACAGCAAAGCAGGTTTATTAATTCTAGCTAACTAGGGCTTCTGGGTCTAACACAGAAAAGAGACCAGAGAGCTCCTATCAAGGAAAAAGGAGGATTTGTATAGTTTAGAAAGGGGAAGTAGGAGGGAGAACAGCACTTTGTACAAGAGTTACACAAGTTTTCCAGTGTGTCATAGGGATGGACCACTCATCTTGTTGAGAGACTTCTGGGGGTCAGCACCTCATGCGTCATAGGGTTGGGTCACACATCTTGTAACAGTTTTGTGGCTGGCAATGATGTTCTTGAAGGCATCCTGTGTACACTCAATGGAGGTTACAATCCCTAGTGTTATGCGGAGTTAGTTTTTATTTAAAACAACAAGAACAGGTTCTGTTTTTAACATGCATAGCAAAAGCACATAACAAAAGCAGTTTGCCACACTCTTGTTTCCCCAAACTTATTTTTCTTAGTCTCCACACTTCCGCCTGTTTCCCCAAGCTTATTCTTTTTAGGCTTCACAAAGGGAGGGTAAGGATGCCAAGGCAGGCGATGAGGGCTCCCCAACATGAGTCCTTCCCCACCTTTCCACCCCCTTCTTCTCTTTCACCCTTCATCTACACCCTGGCTCCCATTTTAATATGGGAATCTCCGTATGGTGTCCCCAAGAGGTACCGTGGGCTTGCCCTTGAGATCAGGGCCATGCTTGTGCAGAGGTTCTCAGAAACCAGATCAAAAGGGTCTCACTGCTGGCTGGCATATTCCAACATTGCCCAGGCCTGGAACCAGACACGTGCCCAGTGGAGGTCATGAACCTTATTTAGTCTATGATAAATTCACCACTTGAAACACTCAGGACCAAAATCTGCTGAATGATTTACTGAAGGTATCACACTCCACTGGAATCAGCCTTCAGTTGGGTGTTAAGTGTGCAGGATGCCAGGGAAGGTGATGAGGGATCCACAACACCAGAGCTCCTTACCCATTTTTCCTAAACTCTGTTTGTTTGTTTGTTTTTGTATTCTTCCTTTCACCCTCAGGCTCCCTTCTCAACATGATGACAACTCTGTCGAGACCACAGAGTACCTTGGACATGCCCCCGAGATCAGGGATGTATTTATTACCAGAGGTCCCCAGAGGCCAGGTCTAGGGGAACTCACTGCTGGCTGGCATTCTCCAATATTGCCCAGGCCTGGCACCACACTGGTGCCCCACTCAAGTCATAGACCTTATTGAGGCTATGATCAATTCAGCACTTGACACACCAACCACCAGGATCCCTTTTCAGTATGGGGATCACTGTATGGAGGCCCTGAGGCATAGCTTGGGCATGCCTCCTATTTTAGGGCCATGCTTGTTACCAGATGGTCCCAGAGACCAGGTCAAAGGGGTCTCAAAGCTGGTTGAATACTCCAACATTGCCCATGCCTGGTACCAGAGTGGTGCCCTGCCCAAGTCATGGACCTTATTGAGTCTACGATCAATTCACCACTTGACACTCTTAATGTCCAAAATCGGTTGAATGAATTACTGGGTGTAGCAAACTCCATTTCTTCTCCTGCACCCTTGATCCAACCATTCGGCTCCCTTTTCAACATGGAGATGTCTGTATAGGGACCCCGAGGGGGACATTGGGCATGTCCTCGACCAAGACCATGCTTGTGCAGAGGCTCCTAGAGACCATATCAAAGGGGTCTGACCTTGCTGACCAAGCTGGCTGTCTGGTCCGACATTGCCCTAGCCTGGCACCATATTCATGCCCAGCAGCAGTCATGGATCTTAATGAGTCTATGATTAATTCACCACATGAAACACTTCAGGACCAAAATCTGCTGAACAATTTACTGAAGGTAGCACACTCTACCAGAATCAGCCTTCAGTTTGGTCAATCTAAAGACCTTAAAGTTAGTGTGCAGGATGCCAGGGAAGGTGATGAGGAATCCACAACACCAGAGCTGCTTCCCCATCTTTCCTCAACTATGTTATTTACATCCTTCCTTCCACCAATAGGCTCCTTTCTCAACATGATGACAACTCTGTCGAGACCACAGAGTGCCTTGGGCATGCCCTGAGATTAGGGCTGTATTTATTACCTGAGGTCCTTAGAGGCCAGGTCAAGGGTGTCTCACTGCTGGCTGGAATAATCCAATAGTGCCCAGGCCTGGCACCATACTGGTGCCCAGCCCAGGTCATGGACCTTTTTGAGTCTATGATCAATTTACTACTTGACACACCAAATTCCAAAATCTGCTGAATAATTTACTGGAGGTAGTACACTCCACCAAACTCAGCCTACAGCTGGGTCAATCTAAAAACCTTGAAGAAAGGAAGTAGGATGCCAGGGAAAAAATGAGAGCTCCTCCAAATCAGAGACCCTTCCACAACATACCTCCCTTATTCTCTTGCACCTGTCTTTCAACCCCAGGCTCCCTTTTAATATGTAGATGTCTGTATCAAGACCCCACTGATATCAGGGGAATGCCTGAGGTAACTCGGGCATGCCCCTGATATCAGTGGGTCTCACAGCTGGCACACATATTCCAACATTGCCCAGGCCTGGCACCAGACTGTTTCAATGTCCAGGTCATGGTTTATTGAGTCTTTGATCAATTCACCAATTTTAACACCTCATAACCAAAATCTGCTGGATGATATATAAAATATAGAACACTCCACTGGTCTCAGCCTTTAGTAGAATCAATCTTAAAGACCTTTAAGAAAGAGGGCAGGATGCCAAGGGAAGGCAAAGAAGGCTCCACAACACCAGAGCATTTACCTCACTTTATCTCCTGTTCCTTCCTTTGTACCCTTTCTACAACTACCAGGGACCCTTTTCAGTATGGGAATGACTGTATCAAGATTTTAAGGGGTACTTCGGGTATGCCCCTGAGATCAGGGATGTGCTTGTTACCAGAGGTTCCTAGAGATCTGGTCAAGGGGCTCTCATAATTGGCCCTCATACACCAACATTGCGTATCCTGGCACCAGACTGTAGCCCCAACCGGGTCATGGACTTGAATCTATAATCAACTTACAACATAATACACCTCAATACTTCTGAATGATTTACTAGAGATAGCATGCTCTACTGTTCTCAGTCTCCAACTGAATCAATCTAAAGACCTTGAAGTGAAGGTGCAGGATGCCAGGGAAAGGAATGAGGGATCAACATCAGAGGCCCTTTTTGTTTCGTTTAAACTAAATTCTTTATTTAAACACCATGAATACAAATATAATTGTAGTTGGGTTTCAGTCATAACAAGAACACCCCCCCCCTTCACCGGTGCAACCTTCCCATCACCAATGCCTTCCCTCCCTCACCCCTGCCTGTATTCAAGACAGGCTTTCTACATCCCTCACTCACTGACATTGTTATGAGAGTTCTCAGTGTGTTTATTTCTCTAACTGCACTCACCACTCTTTGTGGTGAGTTTCTTATCTTGAGGCGATCCTTCTAGTCCTCAACTCTGGGAATGGGCAATGTTCACAGAACTCAAAGAAAGCATAGATTGAGTTGAATGGAACACATAAGAATCAAGAAGATATATTCGAACATTGCCCAGGCTTGGCACCAGACTGTTTCTCCTCCCAGGTAATGGTCTTTGATAATCACCACTTGAAACAATTCAGACCAAAAACTGTTGAATGATTTACTTGAAGTAGTACACTCTACTGAACTTAGCCTCCAATGTCTTGAAGGGAAGGTGCTGAATGACAGAGAAGGTGAAGGTTATACTCCACAACATTAAAGCCCCTTCACCGCCCTTTTTTATGATCAATTCACCACTTGACACACCATGTCCAACGTCTGTTGAGTGAAATATTCAGGTAGCAACTCTACCGGACACATCCTCCAGCTGGGTCAATCTAAAGGCTTTGAAAGGAGGGTGCATTATACTAGGGCAGGCAAAGAGGGCTCCCCAACATCAGAGCTCTTTCCTGCCTTTCTTCCCATTCCTTCTCTTGCACCCTTTTTCCAACCTCAGGGCTACCTTTCCAGTATGGGTATGTCTGTATCGAGACCCGAGGGGGACCTAGAACATGTCCCCTAAATCAGGGCCTACTTGTTACCAGAGGGTCCTAGAAACAAAATCAAGGGGTCTTACAGCTGGCCAGCATACTCCAACATTGTCCAGGCCTACAAATACACTGTTGCTCTGCCCAAGTGATAAACCATATTGAGTCTATGATCAATTCACTACTTGACATATCTAATGTCCAAACTCTGTTGAATGAATTACTCAGGTAGCAAATTCCACCGGACTCAGCCTCCAGCTGGGTCAATCAAAAGGCCTTGAAAAAAGGATGCATTTTTTGTGGCAGGTGATGAGGGCTCCTCAACATCAGAGTCCTTTCTCGCCTTTCCTCTCCTCCCTTCTCTTGCACCCTTCTTCCTAACCCTGGTTCCCTATTCAATATGGAGGTTTCCATATCAAGTACCTCAGTGTACCTCAGCTAGAACCCTGAGATCAGGGCCATGGCGAGGTTCCAAGAGACTGGACCTAAGAGGTCTCACTGCAGGTCAGCATACTCCAACATTGCCCATGCCTGGCATCAGACTGGTTTCCTGCCCAGTTCATCAACCTTATTGAGTCTCTGATGGAATCACCCCTTGAAACAGCTCAAAACAAAAATCTACTGAATTATTTACTGGAGAAAGTACACTCCAGTAGACTCAGCTTTCAGACTTTGAAGGGAGGGTGCAGGATACCATGGGAGGCTATGAGGACTCCACAATACCAGAGCATGTTCCCCACTTTAACTGCCCTCCCTACTCTTCCATCTTTCCTCCAACCACCAGGCTCCCTTTTCAATATGGAATGCCTGTATGGAGACACTTAGAGGTACTTGTTCATACCCCCAATTTCAGTGTTATGCTTGTTACTAGAGGGTCCCAGAGACCAGGTCAAGGGGTCTCAAACTGACTGAACTCTCCAACATTCCTATGCCTGGCACCAGACTGGTGCCCTGCCCAGGTCATGGACCTTATTGACTCTATGATCAATTCAGCACTTGACACTCCTAATGTCCAAAATCTGTTGAATGAATTACTGGAGGTAGCACACTCCACCAGACTCAGCCTACAGCTGGGTCAATCTAAAGGTCTTGAAGGGAGAGTATATATTGCCAGGGCAGGTGATAAAGGCTCCCTAACATCAGAGCCCCTTCACTGCCTAACCTCCCCTTCCCTCTCTTGCACCCCTGCTCCAACTCCAGGCTCTCTTTTTAATATGGGGATGTCATATCGAGTCCAAGGGTTAATTAGGGCATATCAGCAAAATCAGGTCCATACTTGTGCAGAGGCTTCTAGATACCAGATCAAAGGGGTCTCACTGCTGGCGCACATGTTTCAACATTGCCCAGGCCTGGCACCAGACTCATGTCATGGCACTCAGCCCATGTCATGGTTTATTGAGTCTTTGATCAATTCATCACTTGAAACACCTCAGGCAAAACACTGTTGAATGATTTACTCGAGATATCACATTCTATTGGACTCAGCTTCCAGCTAGGTCAATCTACTGGCCTTGAAGGGAAGGTACAGGTCAACAGGGAAGGTGATGAGTGCTCCACAACATCAGAGTCCCTTCATCGCCTTCCTTTCCCTCCCTTCTCTTGCACCCTTCCTCCAACCACAGGGCTCCTTTTTCACTATGGGGATTGTCTGTTTCAAGACCCCAAGGAAAACTGGGGCATGTCCCCTAGATCAAGTCCATGCTTGTTACCAAGGGTCCCAGAGACAAGTTCACTAGATCTTACAGCTGGCCTGGATACTCCAATTTTGCCCAGGCCTGGAACCATATTGGTGCCCTGCCCAGGGCATGGACCTTATTGTGTCTATGATAAATTCACTACTTGACACACCTAACGTCCAAAATCTGTTGAATGAATTACTTGAGTAGCAAACTCCACTGAACTCAGCCTCCAGCTGGGTCAATTCTTAAGGCCTTGAAGGGTGGGTGCATTTTGCTAGGGTAGGTGATGAGGGCTCTTCAAAATCATCATCCTTTCCCTGCCTTTTCTCTCTTCTGTTTTCTTGCACCCTTCATCCAAATCCTGGTTCTCCTTTCAATATGAAGATCTCCATATGGAGTCCACAAGGGGTATTTGGCCATGTCTCTGATATCAGCACCATGCAGAGGTTCCCAAAGACTGATCATGGGATCTCACTGCTGGCCAGTATACTCTAACATTGCTCAGGCTAGTCGCCAGACTGTTTCCCCTTCCAGGTAATGGTTTATTGAGTTGTTGATCAATTCACACCGCTTGAAACATCTCAGCCTTAAAACTGCTAAATGATTTACTTGAGGTGACACACTGGACTAGGCTTCCAGCTGGGTCAGTCTAAAGGCCTTGAAGGGAAGGTACTGTCTGACAGGGAAGGTGATGAGTGCTCCACAACATTAGAGCCCCTTCATTGCCTTTCTTCCCCTCCCTTCTCTTGCACCCTTCCTCCAAATGCAGGGCTCCCTTTTCACAATTGGGATGTTTGTATCGACACCCTAAGGGGTATTCTAGGGCTTGCCCCCTAGAACAGGACTGTACTTGTTACCTAAAAGTCCAGAGTCAGGTTCACAGGATCTTACAGCTGACCAGGAGACTCCAACTTTGCCCAGACCTAGCACCATATGGTGCCCCACCCAGGACATAGACCGTATTGAGTTTATGATCGTTTTACCACTTGACACACCATGTCCAAAGTCTGTGGAGTGAAATAATCAGGTAGCAAACTCTACCAGACACATCCTCCAGCTGAATCAATCTAAAGGCTTTGAAAGGAGGGTGCATTATGCCAGGACAGCCAATGAGAGCTCCTTCCCTGCCTTTCTGCCCCTCCCTTCTCTTGCACCCTTTTTCCAACCTCAGGGCCCCCTTTTTAATATGAGTATGTCTGTATAGAGACCCAAGGAGTACCTGGAACATATCCCCAATATCAGGGTCTCCCAGAGAAAAGATCAAGGGGTCTTATAGTTGGGCAGCATACTCCAACATTGTCCAGGCCTACAAACAGACTGTTTTTCTCTGACCAGGTGATGGACCTGATTGAGTATAAGATCAATTCACTACTTGACACACCTAATGTCCAAAATTTGTTGAATGAATTACTCAGGTAGCAAACTCCACCGGACTCAGCCTCCAGCTGAGTCAATCAAAAGGCCTTTAAAAGAGGATGTATTTTTCAGGGCAGGTGATCAGGGTTCCCCAACATCAGAGTCTTTTCTCACCTTTCTTCTCCTCCCTTCTCTTGTACCATACCTCCAAACACAGGCTCCCTTTTTAATATGGGGATGTCTGCATAGAGTCCATGAGGCCTACTTTGGCTAAACCCTGGAAATCAGGGCCATGCAGAGGTTCCCAGAGACCAGATTTAATGTTTCTCACTGTAGGTCTGCATACTCCAACCTTGCCCAGGTCTGGCACCAGACAGGTTTCCCATCCAGTTCATGGACTTTATTGAATCTCTGATGGATTCAACCTTGAAACAGCTCAAAACAAAAATCTACTGAATTATTTACTGGAGAAAGCACACTCCACTGGACTCAGCCTTCAGCTGGGTCAATTTAAAGACTTTGAAGGGAGGGTGCAGGATGCCATGGAAAGTGATGGGGACTCCACAATACCAGAGCACCCTTCCCACTTTAAGTGCCCTCCCTTTAACTGCCCTTCCATCCTTCCTCCAATCACCAGGTTCTCTTTTCAATATGGAATGTCTGTATGGAGACCCCAAAGGGTACATGGGCATACCCCCGATTTCATGACCATGCTTGTTACTAGAGGGTCCCAGAGACCAGGTCATGGGTCTCACAAAGCTTGCCAAATACTCAAACATTGTGCATGCCTGGCACCACACTGGTGCCCTGCCCAAGTCATGGATCTTATTGAGTCTATAATCAATTCATCACTTGACACTCCTAATGTCCAAAATCTGTTGAATGAATTACTGGATGGAGGTATCACACTCCACCAGAATCAGCCACCAGTTGAGTCTATCTAAAGGCCTTGAAAGTGGGTTTATTATGCCAGGGCAGGTGATGAGGGCTCCCCTATATCAGAGCCCCT
Source organism: Suncus etruscus (assembly GCF_024139225.1). Lineage (NCBI taxonomy): Eukaryota > Metazoa > Chordata > Mammalia > Eulipotyphla > Soricidae > Suncus > Suncus etruscus. The sequence continues at coordinate 105,720,743 of NC_064849.1, read as the reverse complement.
TCCTTGCCTTACTTCTACTTCTTTCTTTTGTACCTTCCTCCAAACGCAGAGCTCCATTTTTATTTTTTGTGGGGGGGGCACACCCAGTGATGCTTAGGGGCTACTCCTGCCTATGCACTTAGAAACCACTCCTGGCTTGATATATGGTGTGATATATGTTGGGAAGGATTACCATTTTAATAATATTAGTCATCCCAATCCAAGAGCAGATGTTTCTTTTTCCTTGTGTCCTCTTTTATTTCTTGAAGTAGTCTTTCAGAATTTCTTGTATAGGTCTTTTCACCTCTTTAGTTTTTTTAATATTTAAAATATTTACTTAAGCACCATGATAACAAGCATGATTGTAGTTGGGTTTCAGTCATAACAGAATGCTGCCCCTTCACCAGTGCAACATTCACCTCTTTAGTTGACTTTAAGGTACTTGATATTCTGAGGCACAATTGTGAATGGAATTGATTTTTTTTGTTTGTTTTTTTTGGGCAACACCCATTTGATGCTCAGGGGTTACTCATGGCTAAGTGCTCAGAAATTGCCCCTGGCTTGGAGGGACCATATGGGACACCAGGGGATCGAACCGCGGTCCTTCCTTGGCTAGTGCTTGCAAGGCAGACACTTTACCTCTAGCACCACTTCTCCAGCCCCTAATTTTTAATATTTCTCTTTAATCTTTCATTATTTGTATATAGAAGAGCCATGAAATTTTTCATATTCATTTTGTAGCCTGTCACTTTACTGCATAAATCTATTGTTTCCAGAAGCGTTTTTTTTTTTTTTTTTCTTTTTGAGTCACACCCAGCATCGCTCAGGGGTTACTCCTGGCTCTATCTATGCTCAGAAAGCATTCCTGGCAGGCTCGGGGGACCATATGGGATGCCGAGATTCAAACCACCAACCATCTGCATGCAAGGCAAACACCTAGCCTCCATGCTATCTCTCCGGCCCCTCCAGAAGCTTTTTTATAGTCTGTTTAAATTTTTCTCTATATAGTATCATGTCATCTGCAAATAGAACTTAACTTCTTCCTTTCCAATCCTGATTCCCTTGTTATATTTTCTGATTAATCGCTATGGCAAATATTTCCAATACTATATTGAATAGAAGTGGTGAGCAGGTGAGCAACATTGTCTCTTGCCAGATATTAGAGTTTTTTCCATTAAGTACAGTGTTTGCCATGGACTTGTGGTAAATGACTTGAACTATATTGAGGAAAGTTTATTCAATTCTCATCTTGTTGAGAGTTTTTATCATAAACAGGTATTAAGCCTTGTCAAATGCTTTCTCTGCTTCTAAGGATAATGACTTCTATGGGTTTTGTTTGTAGATATGGTGTATCATATTGATTGACTTGCATATGTTAAATCACTCTTTCATCTCATGATGTATTATTTTATTCATGAATTATTGGATTTATTTGCTAGTATTCTGTGAGGATATTTGCATTTGTGTTTATCAAGAATATTGGCCTATAATTCTCTTTTTTTATGGTGTCTCTTTCTGCTTTTGTTATCTGGGTGATGTAAGCTTCACATAAAGTATTTGGAAGTATTTCTGTTTCTTCATCTTCCTGTAAGATCCTGAAAAGAATTGCAAGTAGGTCGTTTTTAAAAGTTTGAAAGAATTCACTAGTGAAATTCATCTGGAGCTGAGCTTTTTTATGGTAAGCCTTTTGATTACCATTTCAATTTCCTCAGTAGTGATAGGTTTCTTCAGTTATTACAGATCACCATGATTCAACCTTGGGAAGGTATAGTAGTCCAAGAATGTATCCATTTCATCCAGGTTCTCTTGTTTGGTGGCATAGATATTTTCAAAATAATTTCGATTACTCTTTGAATTTCTGTAGTATTTGTTGTGACATCCCTCTTTTCATTTCTGTTTCTGTTTATTAAGGATTTTCTCTCTTTGTGAGCTTTTATAATGTTCATGCTAATGGAACTTCTCTGATGAGACAGACCTATTGAGGGGAGGCAGATAGTTAAGTTCTTGGCATGACCTGCCCTACCTATGGCCCAAAAGACAGGCTGACTGGCCCAAGATCCAGTCTTGAGCTGCCTCCTCAGCTTCCTGAGGGCAGGAAAATTCAAGAGGAGAAGTAACAAGGCTACAAAGGCCAAAGTGAGTTCACTGTGTGTGGGGAGCCCAGGTTTAAATTCCATGCAGGGTCATTATCCCCAAGCACTGCACAGTACAACAGGAACTGGAACCTAGGGCACCTCAGGGTGTGCACCACCCTCTCCCTGTATCTCCAACAACTGCTAATATTAACAATTAAATAGTGTCAATTATAGAAACATAGATAGAAACATATTGGATCTGGAGAGGGTTCAATTGAATGAAGCAAAATATAGATGAATAGAGCAAAATGATGAGGAACTGGAGAGATGTTCGATGAAAGTAAGGCCACTTTGAACTCAGTTTGATACCAGCACTATATATGGAACCTTCTTGACTGAAAACCTAGGCTTAAACCCTGAGCATTGCCAGAATGATCACAAAGTTTTTCTAGGGCTAAACTGATCTCACAGGAGTTGTGTCATTTGCCTTGTAAGCGGTCAAAACAAATTCTATTCCCATCACCCCATATTAATCTCTGAGCATGCCAGGATTAATTTCTGAGTGCAGAGCCAAGAGTAACTCCTGAGCACTGCAGGGTGTGACTGTCAAAATATTCCCCCCAAAATAAAGCTTTTCTTTTTTTTTATTTTTTTTATTTAATAATATAATTTTTATTTTGATCATAGTGGCTTACATATTGTTGACAATAATATTTTAGGTATATATTTACATAAAATCAGGGGGGATTCCCATCCCTAAATTGTCCTCCCTACTCCTTCGTTTTTGTCCTACCTCCCATTTCCTCTTACCTCACCTCCAGGGCGTCTAGAATATGTGGTCCCCTCTGTATCTAACCTACTACTTAGTAGTCTTGCATCAGTTTGGTCTTGATGCGTCCCTTATTTCCCCCTCTAAGTGGGGGCAGGGCTAGCTAGTTCAAGTTGCGTGGTTTTGCCTGAAAAAGAGAAAATAAATAAACTGGGGGTAAGAGTCTAATACTCCGAAAATGGGCTGAATCCTTCTAGAGGTTCTCATCATCGATTTGGGAAATGAATGAGAAAAAGAAGGTGAAACACTCCACCAGTACCAAAAGAAGTGTCAAATATCCAGTGAGGACTCCAGCTATATCAATAAGCACCACAAAGAAAACAGATAAAATAACAAAACAAAACAATACAAACAAAAAACAAAAACAAACAAAAAAACAAACAAAAAAACACGATTTGTGAAATGAATGAGAAAAAGAAGGTGAAACACTCCACCAGTACCAAAAGAAGTGTCAAATATCCAGTGAGGACTCCAGCTATATCGATAAGCACCACAAAGAAAACAGATAAAATAACAAAACAAAACAATACAAACAAAAAACAAAAACAAACAAAAAAACAAACAAAAAAACACGCCGTGGTCTTGAAATAAGAAACATGGCATAGCACATATCGAAAGAAAAGAAAGGAAGAGAAAAAAAAATAAGGATAATTGGGGACAACAATTTCAATAATCACATCCAAACAGAGAAATCAACCAAAATAGCTAGGTAAATAAAAATAATAATAATAATAAATGAAGGTAATATATATATATAAATAAATGTCCACGGTTTTGTGTTTTTTGTATTTTTGTTTTTTTCCCTCCTGCCCTGGCACAGTAAATATTGGGGTCATTCGAAAAGGAATTCACTTGCCCTATTCGATATGGGGTTTCTCCGTCCTTGGAGTATACTGTCATGGGATCAGCTCTAGTCTTTGCTCGGGATCATTACTCTTCCGGTGGTGGGTGTTTTTTTTTTTGTTTTTTTTTTGTTTTGTTTTGTTTTGTTTTTGTTTGTTTGTTTTTTGTTTTTTTGGTGTGTGGAAGACTTCTGCTCTGTCCAGGGTGATACAATCAGAGCTCTGTGTTTAGAGGTCTCAGTATCTGTACAGATCCTGAGGTGGGTCTTATGGTGAAGTCAGTCTTTGTGAATCTAGAGGTTCTGTTACCTCAGTGCCATTTTAATCCATCTTCTGTGGTTGGTGATCTTGGTCTTTGCCCTGAACCTAGGATGGCATCTAGGATAGCGTCTTTCTTTGTGCTTCCAGAAGCCCCTTTCCGTTACAATTGTCTCTGCCGGACCTTTGGGACTGGGGATCATGCTTATTGTGCGGGTCTTAGTTCAAACCCTAGACTAGGGCTTTTTTATTGGTCCCAAGATGTATACAGTCTGGTTGTGGTTCTAGTATCCAGTCATCTGTAAATCACGATCTTGGCTTTTGGACCTACCAAAGGGTGCCACGTCTTCTGGTTTTGTCTTGTCGTTAGCTGGTGAGGTAGGCTAAACTGCTCTAAGGTCAAGTTGTTCACATTTTCCTCATTGTCGGGATATCATGTTAGAGCTGGCCCTTGTTGTTGACCCTGCAGTAATAAGGCTGTCCCAGATGGAATTTGTTTCTTGCAGCTGTTGTGAAGAGCTGTGCCGTTTCTATGTCTGGGATCCAGGGTTCAAGGCTGGTTGAATGGTATCTAATCACCTGAGGTCTAAGTTGATTCCACATGACATATTTTCAAGGTAGGAGATAACCCTGTATTGTAAACAACTATGAGTTCCCATCTCTAGTAGATAAGAACTCTTTTTTTTTTTATATGTAAGATTTCCCCTTTATTTAGTGTGCCTTTGCAGAGGGAAGTGGTGCTCCATTATATTGTCGGTGTATTTGGGTTGGACAGAGTGGGTAACAGAAATAGGTCGCATACCCAAAAACGATTTAAAAAAAAAAAAGGAAATAAAAGTGTAGTGCCCACAAATCTATATGTAGGGCAAACATTTAACAAAATAAAAAATAAATAAAAAAAAAAGAAATAAAATGAGTTAGCGAAGTTTTTAAAGGACCAAAGTGGTGCAAAAGACTACTTTACATTTGGGGGAGAACAGGTAAAGAGGTGGTGTATTACAGGTCTTATGCCTATGTTGAAAGTACGGTTTTTACCGTTGTCTTTTGGATTTTTCTTGTGGTGTGTGGGTTCCCAGGCATCTTCCAATCACACCCCCTGACCTTCTTCAGACTGGTAAAAATTTGCGGCAGGGAAGTCTTGGAGGAGTTCTTGCATTGGGGATACTATTGGAACGAAGTCCGGTTTCAGGAAACAGTCCGCGTTAGGGGGAGATGGTAGGGAGGGTCTCGTAGCATGAGTCCACAGGGAAGTTGGCTGTCTTTTCTTGCATAGAAACATATTGGATCTGGAGAGGGTTCAATTGAATGAAGCAAAATATAGATGAATAGAGCAAAATGATGAGGAACTGGAGAGATGTTCGATGAAAGTAAGGCCACTTTGAACTCAGTTTGATACCAGCACTATATATGGAACCTTTTTGACTGAAAACCTAGGCTTAAACCCTGAGCATTGCCAGAATGATCACAAAGTTTTTCTAGGGCTAAACTGATCTCACAGGAGTTGTGTCATTTGCCTTTTAAGCGGTCAAAACAAATTCTATTCCCATCACCCCATATTAATCTCTGAGCATGCCAGGATTAATTTCTGAGTGCAGAGCCAAGAGTAACTCCTGAGCACTGCAGGGTGTGACTGTCAAAATATTCCCCCCAAAATAAAGCTTTTCTAAAGAAGAAAATGTATGCCTTTAAAGTACAAAGACCAAGATCACCAACCACAGAAGATGGATTCAAATGGCACTGAGGCAACAGAACTTCTAGATTCACAAAGACTGACTTCACCATAAGGCCCACCTCAGGATCTGTACAGATACTGAGACCACTAAACACAGAGCTCTGAATGTATCACCCTGGACAAAGCATAAGTCTTCCACACACAAAAAAAACAAAACAAAACAAAACAAACAAACAAAAAAAAACACCACCGGGAGAGTAATGATCCTGAGCAAAGACTAGAACTGATCCCATGACAGTATACTCCAAGGATGGAGAATCCCCATATCTCATAGGGCAAGTGATTTCCGTGTCGAATGACCCCAATATTTACTGTGCCAGGGCAGAGGGAAAAAACAAAAATGCAAAAAGCACAAAACCTTGGATATTTTTTATATACATATATATATATTACCTTCATTTATTATTGTTATTATCATTTTTATTTACCTACCTATTTTGGTCGATTTCTCGGTTTGGATGTGATTATTGAAATTGTTGTCCCCAATTATTCTTTTTTTGCTGTTTTTTTTTTCTCTTCCTTTCTTTTCTTTCGTTATGTGCTACACCATGTTTCTTATTTCAAGACCACGGCGAGTTTTTTTGGTTTATATATTTGTTTGTTTTTGTTTGTATTTTTTTTTAATCAGTTTTTTGTGGTGCTTATCGATGTAACTGGAGTTCTCACTGGATATTTGACACTTCTTTTGGTACTGATGGGGTGTTTCACCTTCTTTTTCTCCTTCATTTCCCAAATCGATGAGGAGAACCTCTAGAAGGATTCAGCCCATTTTTGGGGTATTAGACTCTTACCCCAATTTACTCATTTTCTCTTTTTCAGGCAAAACCACCCAACTTGAACTGCTAGCCCTGCCTCCACTTAGAGGGGGAAATAAGGGAGGCACCAAGAACAAACTGATGCAAGACTACTAAGTAGTAGGTCAAATACAGAGGGGATCACATATTCAAGCCACCCTGGGGGGGAGGGAAGAGGAAATGGGAGGTAGGTCAAAAACGGAGGTGTAGGGAGGACAATTTAGGGATGGGAATCCCCCCTGATTTTATGTAAATATGTACCTAGAATATTATTGTCAACAATATGTAAGCCACTATGATCAAAATAAAAATTATATATAAAAAAAATATTTGGTTACTACTGGTGATGCTCAAATTGGGAGAGGGGGTGAGTGCTTCCACCTCCATTTTTTTTGTCCCCCACTACCACAAATTATGCAGTCGAGTTTCCCACATTTGGGGAAATCACAGGGGTCAGCACATCCAGAGTGCAATGAATAAACCACCTTTGTTATCATGGTATCCTCCTACCAGGTAGTATCTCCACTTCCGTTTTTAAAGATAACTTAAGTTTCATTTCTGAGGAACAAACTTATTTACAGGAAATTATCTGTGTAACACATTTTTTAAGTTAGCTTGATTTTTAGCTATCGTGGTTTAATTAAAATGATTTAATTAAGACATATAACAGAAAACAAATCAAACTCACTACTTGATAAATAAAACAAACACTGAAATGAAATTTAATTTATTTTATGGACACTCAGACAGGATCGTCATTTAGACTATTGAATTCATATTCCCACAAATAAAATAAAATTCTCTATTGCTGAGCCACATTTAAGGCTAAAGGGATAAAAATGTCCTGCAAATACTAGGCTCAGGGATCAATGAAGCTCTCCTATGTGCAGGGCAATCTTTTAAAGCACCATTAAATAAAAGACAAAGGGTGGCACAAGGGACAGAAAAACTACCAGAGTAAAATCAAGACCCTGAGGTCCACTGGGGTCTTCTCAAAGAACCCCAAGCTCTGCAATTATTATGTTCATAGATCTCTACAATCTCTATTATTGCTAAGTGTACATAATATTTGATAATAATTATTCATTATTATTTGATAATAATTATTATTTGATAATAATAATTTTAAAATGACACAATGCTAGTGGGGACGTGGATCATTCCAGAGGGGTCTGGCTCTGCACTGCTAACAGAGTTAGTGTTCAGTTATCCTTCTGGCTAGCAGCGTTAACTTCACCTGTTCCTTCTCCCAGGTACAACTTCCTTCCTAGCCTGAGATACTCAATAGAGACCTTCTCTGCTGAGACAGACCTACTTGTAGTAGATTCTGATCCTGATCACTTCTCTTTCTCTCCTTCCCACGTTGATTTTTCTTCTTTTGTGTTCTCCTTCCTAGGCACTTTGGCCAAAGGTTAACTGGGCATCCCCCTTTTGATGCATTACATTTGCTTATCAAGTTATTCTATATACAATAGATAAGTGAAATAATCCTGTGTTTGTCTTTTTCTTTCTGGCTTATTTCACTCAGTATGATATGCTCAAGTTTCAACCAGTTTACAATAAATTGCATGACGCCATCATTTTGCACCTACATAGTGTTCCTTTGTTTTTATGTAACAAGTCTTCATAATCTATTCATCTGTGTTATACAACTAAGTTGATTCCATGATTTAGGTATCGTACTAAATGCTGCAATGAAAAATGGTGTGCATTGGGGCCAGAGAGATAGCATGGAGGTAATGTGTTTGCCTTGCATCCAGAAGGTTGGTGGTTCGAATCCCAGAATCCCATATGGTCCCCTGAGCCTGCCAGGAGTGATTTCTGATAGAGCCAGGAGTAACCCCTGAGCGTTGCCAGGTGTGATCCCCCCAAAAACAAACAAACAAAAAATGAAATAAAAGAAAAAGAAAAATGGTGTGCACACATCCTTTGGAATGAATGTTTTTAAATCCTAGGATTAGGATTTAAAAGTAGAATTGCTGGGTCATATGCATCTCAATTCTACATTTACTGAGAACTCTCCATACCATTTTCCAAGGGCTTGAATCAGACAACATTCCCACCAGCAGTGGATCAGAGTTCTTTGAAACAACCTCCTTGCTAAAACAATTATTTAAAAAATTAAATTCTTTATTTAAATGCCTTGATACAAGATCTTTCGCAACACAGTTGGGGGTTTTTGTTTTCAGATACAAAGCTAGTCATGGTTGCTAGTCATGTGCTAGTCATGCACATTTCTCACCACACTGTCCCCAGTTGCCCTCCAGCCCTCCCCACAGCCTTCAAATGTGGCAACTTGCTTCTCTTTGTTTCTCTCACTCTCAACCCCCTTTTTAGACATGGTGGTTTGCATTATTGTTGCTGGGGGTATCATATCTATCACTTTATCTTCTTTCAGCACCTAATTCTTGTCCAGAGTGAATATTTCCAACTTTAATTATCACAATGGTCCTTTCTGTGCCATAACTGCACTCTCCTGTTATTTCTGGGATGGTTTGTACCATGCACTAGTCTTTCTGGCCCATATCTCTATATGGTATTATTACCATACTATCTTTCGTTTCTCATATCCCACAAATTAGTGAGGTCATTTTGTGTCTATTCCTCTCCCTCTGCTCATTTTTCTCAAAGTAATACTCTCCATACCCATCAATGTGTAAGAAAATTGTGTAAATTACACCAACACAAAGTGTAAATTACACATTTACAGATCTATACATAGTGTAAATGACATCAACACAATGGAATATTATGCAAGTGTTAGGGAAAATGCTCCTACTATTTATGATCTGCACCATTATCACTGGTGTGAGATGATATTTTATTGCTATACTAATTAGGATATCCTTAATAATAATATTGATCATTTTCTTTTTATTTCTGGTCTTTGGTCTTGGAGCCACACCTGGTGATGCTCCTGACTATGTGCTCAGAAATTGCTTCTGGCTTGGGGAACTATATGGGATGCCAGGGATTGAGCCCAGTTGCCTCCTGGGTCAGCTGTATGTGAGGCAAATGCCCTACCAATGTGCTGTCACTCCGGCCTGATGCTGAGCATTTTCTCATGTGCATTTGACCATAAACTTGTCCTCTACTGAGAAATGTTCGTTTCCTCTTCCCATTTATTCAAAGGGTTTGGAAGCAGCCAGGCAGGCAAGTAGGGAAGGGACCTCCCAAACAATGAATTCCTGAGATGTAATAAAACAAAAAAACGGGATTAGAAGATACTTCATCAGAAGCAAGAGTCTCATCTGGCACCCCTACAGGCCCCGAAAAGCTCCATGAGGAACTAATGCCAGAACAGGAATATCAAATTCGATCAACTAATCAGCTACCCCATAGCAACCAACCTAGCAACAGGACTCTTACTGGCTGGAAACCCCAGCTAGAGCAGGTGGGAAAAACCCTAAGTAAGAACAAAGAGGTAGGCACAGGTATTGCCTGTGCACCAGGTGCCAGAGCACATGTGGCCTGAATATCCCTTCTTGAAATGTGGACTTTCCTTCCTCTTGCTGGCTGTGTATCAGGGCTCTCTCTGCCTTTGCACAAGCCCACATACTCTTGAGCACCTTACTCATTACTCTCTCTTTCTTATCCTCTCCCTCCCTTTCCTCCAAACACATTTTGTTTTTACTTCACTCTTCTTCCCTGAAATTCTTTTCTGTTAGGGTTGATGAGGGATTTGAAAATCTGGGAATGACTTTGTCTTTCTTGCCAGATCAGTGCCCACAATCCTAGAAATCCCCAGCCACTTCCCTGGGTGGCAGAGGACCTTAGAGAGAAAGCTGGAGAGTCCTCTCTTGGGGTTGCTGTGTTTCTCCTTCCCACTTTGCAAAGTCATCAGTATTTGAATTTGTTTTTGTTGAACTTTGTTAATATTTTATATATTCTGCATGTCAAGGCTTCCCTGACATGTTAAATGCAGATATTTTTCCTATTTCATTAGCTGTTTTAATGTTGAGCTCATGTTTCTTTTTTTTTTTTTTTTTTTTTTTTTTGGTTTTTGGGCCACACCCGGTGACGCTCAGGGGTTACTCCTGGCTATGCGCTCAGAAGTCGCTCCTGGCTTGGGGGACCATATGGGACGCCGGGGGATCGAACCGCGGTCCGTCTCCTAGGCTAGCGCAGGTAAGGCAGGCACCTTACCTCGAGCGCCACCGCCCGGCCCCGCTCATGTTTCTTTTGCCATACAGAAATCCTTCAATTTTATATACTTCCACTTATTTTTATTTTTGATTTTTTTTTTCTGCCAGCAGTATTAGAGCACTTACAAAGCCTTTGAGATCTAATAGCTCAGTTTGGTGACATTACCTGTGTGCGCTCTCAGACCCTTTGTTTTGTCTCTCCTTACTTGTCATTCTTCCAGTTCATGCCTAATAACTGTGGAAAACATACTCACTGAGTAGATAGAGCCTTGGTTTCCTGCAGGACCTGTTCTTGACTCTGTTTTGTTTCCTTGGTGGCTTCACTCTCTGACCTTACATTTTCCATAACTTGCAGCCTTTCATGATACTTTTATAACTTGGAAGCCCCTTAATTGTGTGCCAGGCTTGCCTTGCTTAAAAAGCTCATTATTCCTGTTTTCCCTTTGTCTCTGAGGCAGTAGGAAAAACGAACTGGTGGGCAATATGATTTCTGAGGAACAGTGTCCTGGCTTTGGGTGACAGCTATCATTTTAGATCAAACCCTTCATGGGGTGTTTTCTATCCTGCTGGGTTAGCTGAGATTCTGGAAGGCACTACATCTCTAGCTGGGCTCAGAATGGGTGAGATGTGCTCAGACCTCTTTGACATGATTGTATGTAGCTTTAGAATTTACTCTCAGTGTTTGTTATTTTTATTTCAGTGTTTATTGCTAACATATAGTCAAAGCCTCTGCTGTGTCACTCTTGGCCAGCAGCCCCCAGATATCCCAGGAACACCTGTGCAACCTCATTAGCTGAGTTCTGCCCTGATAGTAGAGGTGCCTGGCTTGTATCTAGATTTCTGGCAGAAGGAGCATCTCCAAGATAATCTTTAAGGTTTCTCACTGGCTGCTGCACTCATGCATCCTATTAAAAGTTTCTTTAGGGCTTTGGTTGACATGGTCATCACCTGAGACTCCATTGTCAGCATAATATTCTTCATGTTCTCACCCATTAGGCTCAGTCCCTTCCTTTCTGGGATGAGTACTGCTCCTTTCAAGCTGACAGATGTGAGTGAATTGCACTTAGTTGCCTGTATTTTAATTATTAATCCATGATTGAACAAACCCCTGGACCTCTTTGCTCTATCCTGTCCTCTAAAAGAGTCAATTGTCTGGGGGATGCTCTGTACTGGGAAGGGGCTTAAAGCACAGGAGGCTCCATGCATTTTTTAGAGGAAATGATGTCAAAATATGGAGATTTGTTCTATTTCACTGAGGTACATTGGCTCAGCAGGGGAAATGTCCTGAAAAGATTTTTTGAGTTGAGAGAAAAAGTGAAAGCCTTCATGGAGAAGGATGGGAATGCTGTTTCTGAGTTGAGTGATCACAAATGGCTCATGGACTTAGCTTTTCTTGTTGACATCACACATAAGCTGAATGTACTAAACAAGACGTTACAAGGCCCTGGGCAGCTTATTAGTGCTGCCTATGACAATGTGAGAGCATTCTCCACAAAACTTGTGTTATGGAAATCCCAGCTCTCTCAGACAAACCTTTGCCATTTCCCAGCATGCAAGGAACTTGTGGATGCAGGCATACCATTCAGTGGTGAGAAATATGTTGATGCTATTTTTAAGCTAGAGAGGAAATTTGATCACAGATTTGAAGACTTCAAAAAGTGCAGAGCCACTTTCCAAGTTTTTGTGAACCCCCTTTCCTTTGATGTGCAAGATGGTCCTCCTGTGCTTCAAATGGAGCTCATTGACCTGCAATGCAACTCTGATCTTAAAGCCAAGTTCAGGGAGATTAGTGGAAAAGCAGACATGCATGGGCAATTTTTGATAGAATTGCCCCCCAGCTTCCCTGAGCTTTTCCAAATGTTCAATCGTACCATGTGCCTTTTTGGGGGCACATATTTGTGTAAAAAGTTATTCGCCACATTGAACTTCAATAAGTCAAAGTACAGGTCTAGACTTAATGATGATCATCTTCAAGCCATACTGAGGGTCTCAACTGCTTCCTCTCTAAAGCCAAATGTGGTTCAGATTTGTGAGAAGAAGTGCTGTCAAGTCTCTGGCAGCAAGGAATAGGCAAAAAAATGCCATGTTCAAAAGATCTGTTCATGATCTTCACTCAATGTTCTATTCATGTTCAGAAGAAATAATGAAAACTTTTAATAATGACGTTTGAGGACTTTTATTTTGTAAAATCCCTTATGCAGCCCTGCCTCAACCCGACTTTGCCTCCTGCGGCCCCCCCGGTAAATTAAGGTTGAGACCCCTGTTCTAGACTGTAAGTGTTGAATAAGCCACAGAAGTGTGATATCTATATTATCCTTTTCCTCGCAAGACATAGAGTAGCAGCAAATTTCTCTATCACTTTCTCAATGAGCTGTTTCTCATCCAAGGCATTTGGGAGGTCTCTCTTATTCCCAAGGACTAGCACTGAAATGAATTCCTTGCAACTGGGGCTTAACTAGAAGATTATGCAATTCATTTTGAAAAGGTTTTCTCATCACAATCTGCAGCATCTATGGCTTTCACGCCTCTGCAGTACTGCTCCCACATGCTCCAGAACCCGGGCTCCCCTCCGATGTACCAGGTCTTTATTGTGACGTTGCCCTTTGATACTTTCCTCATGTGGAATCCCACCGTGGGGATCATGTCCTCACTGAACTAACCGTGATGAGATTGACAAAGGTGGGTCTTGCCCGAGGACGAAGATCAGCTTCCTATCCTTCCAGAAGAGTGAGAGGAACCAGTCCAGCAGGCAGAAGTAAGCGCCACAGCATGGCACAGCCAGGCGCCTCTTCCAGTAGTCGGATGCGGGGGGTGGCACCCACTCTAACATCAATACCAACGGCTCCTCAGGGCCAGCAGACAGTCTGACACTGCAGCTGCGGCAAGAGCAGGATGCACAGCCAGTCATGTGACCACTCGGCCTACCTACTGGGGTGTGCCAAGTGTTGAATTGATCATGAATTCAATAAGGTCCATGACCTCCGCCAACACCAATCTGGAGCCAGGCCTCAGCAATGTTGGAGAATGCCGGCCAGCTGTGACACCCCCTTGACCTGGTCTCTAGGACCCTCCGGTATCAAGCACGGGCATGCTCACGGTACCCCTCGGGGTCTCGATACAGACATCCCCATATTGAAAAGGGAGCTTGGGGGTTGGAGGAAGGGTGCAAGAGAAGGGAGGGGAGGAAAGGCATGAAGGGGCTCTGGTGTTGTGGAGCCTTCATCGACTTCCCTGGCATCCTGCACCCTCTCGTCTAGGCCTTTAGATTGACCCAGCTGGAGGCTGAATGCAGTGAGTATGCTACATCTAGTAATTCATTCAAAAGATTTTGGAAATTAGGTTTGTCAAGTGGTAATCATATACTCAATGAGGTCCATGACCTGGCAGGGCACCAGTCTGGTGCCAGACCTGGGCAATGCTGGAGTTTGCCAGTCAGCTGTGATACCCCCTAGTAGCAAGCACATCCCTGATCTCAGGGAAATGCCCAAGATACACCTTGTGGTCTAGTTACGGATATCCCCATATTCAAATGTGAGCCTGAGGGTTGGAGGAAGGATGCAAGAGAAGGAATGGAGCTTAGCTGGAGAAGGGGCTCTGATGTTGGGGAGCACTCATCGCCTTCCCTGGCATTCATTCCCTCCATTAAAGGTCTTTAGATTGACCCAGCTGGAGGCTGTCTGGTGGAGTGTGCTGCCTCCAGTAAATCATTCAGCAGATTTTGGAAATTAGGTGAGTCGAGTGGTGAATTGCTCATAAAATCAATAAGGACCATGACCTTGGTGGGACACAAGTCTGGTGCCAGGCCTGGGCAATGCTGGAGTATGATGGCCAGCTGTAACACCCCCTGAATCTTGGATCCCTCTGAAACCAAGCATGGCCTTGACTGTTGGGCAAGACCAAGGTATCATTAAGGGTCTCAAAACAGATGTAATTGTTTTGATAAGAGAGTCTGGGGGTTGAAGGAAGGGTGGAAGAGAAGGGAGGGGGTAAAGGCGGGGAAGGTTCTCAGATGTTGGAAATTCATCAGCACCTTCCCTGGAATCCTGCACCCTCCCTTCAAGGCCTTTAGATTGACCCTGTTGGAGGTAAATTCTGGTGGAGTGTTCTACCTTCAGTAAATCATTGAGCAGATTTTGATCCTGAGGTGTTTCAAGTGATGAATTGATCATAGACTCAATAAGGTTCATGACCTGGGCAGGGCACCAATCAGATGCCATGCGGGGCATTGTTCGAGTGTGCAGTCCAATTATGAGACCCCTTTGACCAGGTCTCTGGGACTCTCTAGTAACAAGCACAGCTCTTATCTCTGGGGCAAGCCCGAGGTACTCCTCGGGGTCTCCATACAAAAAAAAATATTAAAAAGGAAGCCTGGGGGCCGGTGAGGTGGCGCTAGAGGTAAGGTGTCTGCCTTGCAAGCGCTAGCCAAGGAAGGACCGCGGTTCGATCCCCCGGTGTCCCATATGGTCCCCCCAAGCCAGGGGCAATTCCTGAGCGCTTAGCCAGGAGTAACCCCTGAGCATCAAATGGGTGTGGCCGAAAAAAAAAAAAAAGGAAGCCTGGGTATTGGAAGAAGGGTGCAAAAGAAGGGAAAAGAGGTAAAGTAAGGAAGGTGCTCTGATGTTGTGGAGCCCTCATCACCTTCCATGGCATTCAGCACTCTCCATTAAAGGTCTTTGATTGACCCAGCAGTGAGACCCCTTTGATCTGGTCTCTTGGAGCCTCTGCACAAGCATGGCCCTGATCTCAGAGGCATTCCTTAATTAACCCTCAGGTATCAATACAGATATTCCTATATTGCAAAGGAAGCCTGGATTTGGAGGGAGGGTGGGAAGAGGGGATGTGAGGATAGGAGGGGAAGGGCTTGCTCTGATATTGGGGAGCACTCATTTTCTGCCCTGGCTAAATGCACCCTTTTTTCAAGGCCTTTAGATTGACCCAGCTGGAGGTTGAATCCTGTGGAGTGTGCTACCTCCAGTAATTCATTCAACAGATTTTGGACATTAGAAGTGTCAAGTCAATAAGGTCCATGACCTGGGCAGGATACCAGTCTGGTGCAGGCATGGGCAATGTTGGAGTATTTGGTAAGGTTTGAGATCCCTATGACCTTGTCTCTAGAGCCTCTGGTAAAAAGTAGATCCTGATATAGGGGACATGCCCCAGATATCCCTCGAGTCTCTATATAGGAGGTATCCCCATATTGAAAAGGGTAGAGCAAGAGCGGTGGCACAGAGCAGTAAGGCATCTGCCTTGCCAGCACTAGCCCGGGACAAAATGTAGCTCCATCCCCCAGTGTCCCATATGGTTCCCTAAGCCAGGAGCGGTTTCTAAGTGCATAGCCAGGAGTAACCGCTAAGCACCACTGGGTGTGCCCCCTCCCACAAAAAAATAAAAATGGATCCCTGCGTTTGGAGGAAGGTACAAAAGAAAGAAGTAGAAGTAAGGCAAGGAAGGGGCTCTGATATAGGGGAGCCCTCATCACCTGCCCTGGCATAATAAACCCACTTTCAAGGCCTTTAGATAGACTCAACTGGTGGCTGATTCTGGTGGAGTGTGATACCTCCATCCAGTAATTCATTCAACAGATTTTGGACATTAGGAGTGTCAAGTGATGAATTGATTATAGACTCAATAAGATCCATGACTTGGGCAAGGCACCAGTGTGGTGCCAGGCATGCACAATGTGTGACTATTTGGCAAGCTTTGTGAGACCCATGACCTGGTCTCTGGGACCCTCTAGTAACAAGCATGGTCATGAAATCGGGGGTATGCCCATGTACCCTTTGGGGTCTCCATACAGACATTCCATATTGAAAAGAGAACCTGGTGATTGGAGGAAGGATGGAAGGGCAGTTAAAGGGAGGGCACTTAAAGTGGGAAGGGTGCTCTGGTATTGTGGAGTCCCCATCACTTTCCATGGCATCCTGCACCCTCCCTTCAAAGTCTTTAAATTGACCCAGCTGAAGGCTGAGTCCAGTGGAGTGTGCTTTCTCCAGTAAATAATTCAGTAGATTTTTGTTCTGAGCTGTTTCAAGGTTGAATCCATCAGAGATTCAATAAAGTCCATGAACTGGATGGGAAACCTGTCTGGTGCCAGACCTGGGCAAGGTTGGAGTATGCAGACCTACAGTGAGAAACATTAAATCTGGTCTCTGGGAACCTCTGCATGGCCCTGATTTCCAGGGTTTAGCCAAAGTAGGCCTCATGGACGCATAAGTGCAGCAGCCAGTGAGAAACCTTAAAGATTATCTTGGAGATGCTCCTTCTCCCAGAAATCTAGATACATCCAGGCACCTCTACTATCAGGGCAGAACTCAGCTAATGAGGTTGCACAGGTGTTTTTGGGATATCTGGGGGCTGCTGGCCAAGAGTGACACAGCAGAGGCTTTGACTATATGTTAGCAATAAACACTGAAATAAAAATAACAAACACTGAGAGTAAATTCTAAAGCTACATACAATCATGTCAAAGAGGTCTGAGCACATCTCACCCATTCTGAGCCCAGCTAGAGATGTAGTGCCTTCCAGAATCTCAGCTAACCCAGCAGGATAGAAAACACCCCATGAAGGGTTTGATCTAAAATGATAGCTGTCACCCAAAGCCAGGACACTGTTCCTCAGAAATCATATTGCCCACCAGTTCGTTTTTCCTACTGCCTCAGAGACAAAGGGAAAACAGGAATAATGAGCTTTTTAAGCAAGGCAAGCCTGGCACACAATTAAGGGGCTTCCAAGTTATAAAAGTATCATGAAAGGCTGCAAGTTATGGAAAATGTAAGGTCAGAGAGTGAAGCCACCAAGGAAACAAAACAGAGTCAAGAACAGGTCCTGCAGGAAACCAAGGCTCTATCTACTCAGTGAGTATGTTTTCCACAGTTATTAGGCATGAACTGGAAGAATGACAAGTAAGGAGAGACAAAACAAAGGGTCTGAGAGCGCACACAGGTAATGTCACCAAACTGAGCTATTAGATCTCAAAGGCTTTGTAAGTGCTC
Organism: Suncus etruscus; assembly: GCF_024139225.1. Classification (NCBI taxonomy): domain Eukaryota; kingdom Metazoa; phylum Chordata; class Mammalia; order Eulipotyphla; family Soricidae; genus Suncus; species Suncus etruscus. The sequence continues at coordinate 105,703,097 of NC_064849.1, read as the reverse complement.
TAATACTGCTGGCAGAAAAAAAAATCAAAAATAAAAATAAGTGGAAGTATATAAAATTGAAGGATTTCTGTATGGCAAAAGAAACATGAGCTCAACATTAAAACAGCTAATGAAATAGGAAAAATATCTGCATTTAACATGTCAGGGAAGCCTTGACATGCAGAATATATAAAATATTAACAAAGTTCAACAAAAACAAATTCAAATACTGATGACTTTGCAAAGTGGGAAGGAGAAACACAGCAACCCCAAGAGAGGACTCTCCAGCTTTCTCTCTAAGGTCCTCTGCCACCCAGGGAAGTGGCTGGGGATTTCTAGGATTGTGGGCACTGATCTGGCAAGAAAGACAAAGTCATTCCCAGATTTTCAAATCCCTCATCAACCCTAACAGAAAAGAATTTCAGGGAAGAAGAGTGAAGTAAAAACAAAATGTGTTTGGAGGAAAGGGAGGGAGAGGATAAGAAAGAGAGAGTAATGAGTAAGGTGCTCAAGAGTATGTGGGCTTGTGCAAAGGCAGAGAGAGCCCTGATACACAGCCAGCAAGAGGAAGGAAAGTCCACATTTCAAGAAGGGATATTCAGGCCACATGTGCTCTGGCACCTGGTGCACAGGCAATACCTGTGCCTACCTCTTTGTTCTTACTTAGGGTTTTTCCCACCTGCTCTAGCTGGGGTTTCCAGCCAGTAAGAGTCCTGTTGCTAGGTTGGTTGCTATGGGGTAGCTGATTAGTTGATCGAATTTGATATTCCTGTTCTGGCATTAGTTCCTCATGGAGCTTTTCGGGGCCTGTAGGGGTGCCAGATGAGACTCTTGCTTCTGATGAAGTATCTTCTAATCCCGTTTTTTTGTTTTATTACATCTCAGGAATTCATTGTTTGGGAGGTCCCTTCCCTACTTGCCTGCCTGGCTGCTTCCAAACCCTTTGAATAAACAGGAAGAGGAAACGAACATTTCTCAGTAGAGGACAAGTTTATGGTCAAATGCACATGAGAAAATGCTCAGCATCAGGCCGGAGTGACAGCACATTGGTAGGGCATTTGCCTCACATACAGCTGACCCAGGAGGCAACTGGGCTCAATCCCTGGCATCCCATATAGTTCCCCAAGCCAGAAGCAATTTCTGAGCACATAGTCAGGAGCATCACCAGGTGTGGCTCCAAGACCAAAGACCAGAAATAAAAAGAAAATGATCAATATTATTATTAAGGATATCCTAATTAGTATAACAATAAAATATCATCTCACACCAGTGATAATGGTGCAGATCATAAATAGTAGGAGCATTTTCCCTAACACTTGCATAATATTCCATTGTGTTGATGTTATTTACACTATGTATAGATCTGTAAATGTGTAATTTACACTTTGTGTTGGTGTAATTTACACAATTTTCTTACACATTGATGGGTATGGAGAGTATTACTTTGAGAAAAATGAGCAGAGGGAGAGGAATAGACACAAAATGACCTCACTAATTTGTGGGATATGAGAAACAAAAGATAGTATGGTAATAATACCATATAGAGATATGGGCCAGAAAGACTAGTCCATGGTACAAACCATCCCAGAAATAACAGGAGAGTGCAGTTATGGCACAGAAAGGACCATTGTGATAATTATAGTTGGAAACATTCACTCTGGACAAGAATTAGGTGCTGAAAGAAGATAAAGTGATAGATATGATACCCCCAGCAACAATAATGCAAACCACCATGTCTAAAAAAGGGGTTGAGAGTGAGAGAAACAAAGAGAAGCAAGTTGCCACATTTGAAGGCTGTGGGGAGGGCTGGAGGGCAACTGGGGACAGTGTGGTGAGAAATGTGCATGACTAGCACATGACTAGCAACCATGACTAGCTTTGTATCTGAAAACAAAAACCCCCAACTGTGTTGCGAAAGATTCTGTATCAAGGCATTTAAATAAAGAATTTAATTTTTTAAATAATTGTTTTAGAAAGGAGGTTGTTTCAAAGAACTCTGATCCACTGCTGGTGGGAATGTTGTCTGATTCAAGCCCTTGGAAAATGGTATGGAGAGTTCTCAGTAAATGTAGAATTGAGATGCATATGACCCAGCAATTCTACTTTTAAATCCTAATCCTAGGATTTAAAAACATTCATTCCAAAGGATGTGTGCACACCATTTTTCTTTTTCTTTTATTTCTTTTTTTTGTTTGTTTGTTTTTGGGGGGGTCACACCTGGCAACGCTCAGGGGTTACTCCTGGCTCTATCAGAAATCACTCCTGGCAGGCTCAGGGGACCATATGGGATTCTGGGATTCGAACCACCAACCTTCTGGATGCAAGGCAAACACATTACCTCCATGCTATCTCTCTGGCCCCAATGCACACCATTTTTCATTGCAGCATTTAGTACGATACCTAAATCATGGAATCAACTTAGTTGTATAACACAGATGAATAGATTATGAAGACTTGTTACATAAAAACAAAGGAACACTATGTAGGTGCAAAATGATGGCGTCATGCAATTTATTGTAAACTGGTTGAAACTTGAGCATATCATATTGAGTGAAATAAGCCAGAAAGAAAAAGACAAACACAGGATTATTTCACTTATCTATTGTATATAGAATAACTTGATAAGCAAATGTAATGCATCAAAAGGGGGATGCCCAGATAACCTTTGGCCAAAGTGCCTAGGAAGGAGGACACAAAAGAAGAAAAATCAACGTGGGAAGGAGAGAAAGAGAAGTGATCAGGATCAGAATCTACTACAAGTAGGTCTGTCTCAGCAGAGAAGGTCTCTATTGAGTATCTCAGGCTAGGAAGGAAGTTGTACCTGGGAGAAGGAACAGGTGAAGTTAACGCTGCTAGCCAGAAGGATAACTGAACACTAACTCTGTTAGCAGTGCAGAGCCAGACCCCTCTGGAATGATCCACGTCCCCACTAGCATTGTGTCATTTTTAAATTATTATTATCAAATAATAATTATTATCAAATAATAATGAATAATTATTATCAAATATTATGTATAGTTAGCAATAATAGAGATTGTAGAGATCTATGAACATAATAATTGCAGAGCTTGGGGTTATTTGAGAAGACCCCAGTGGACCTCAGGGTCTTGATTTTACTCTGGTAGTTTTTCTGTCCCTTGTGCCACCCTTTGTCTTTTATTTAATGGTGCTTTAAAAGATTGCTCTGCACATAGGAGAGCTTCATTGATCCCTGAGCCTAGTATTTGCAGGACATTTTTATCCCTTTAGCCTTAAATGTGGCTCAGCAATAGAGAACTTTATTTTATTTGTGGGAATGTGAATTCAATAGTCTAAATGACGATCCTGTCTGAGTGTCCATAAAATAAATTAAATTTCATTTCAGTGTTTGTTTTATTTATCAAGTAGTGAGTTTGATTTGTTTTCTATTATAAGTCTTAATTAAATCATTTTAATTAAACCACGATAGCTAAAAATCAAGCTAACTTAAAAAATGTGTTACTCAGATAATTTCCTGTAAATAAGTTTGTTCCTCAGAAATGAAACTTAAGTTATCTTTAAAAACGGAAGTGGAGATACTACCTGGTAGAAGGATACCATGATAACAAAGGTGGTTTATTCATTGCACTCTGGATGTGCTGACCCCTGTGATTTCCCCAAATGTGGGAAACTCGACTGCATAATTTGTGGTAGTGGGGGACAAAAAAAATGGAGGTGGAAGCACTCACCCCCTCTCCCAATTTGAGCATCACCAGTAGTAACCAAATATTTTAAAGGCATACATTTTCTTCTTTAGAAAAGCTTTATTTTGGGGGGAATATTTTGACAGTCACCCTGCAGTGCTCAGGAGTTACTCTTGGCTCTGCACTCAGAAATTAATCCTGGCATGCTCAGAGATTAATATGGGGTGATGGGAATAGAATTTGTTTTGACCGCTTACAAGGCAAATGACACAACTCCTGTGAGATCAGTTTAGCCCTAGAAAAACTTTGTGATCATTCTGGCAATGCTCAGGGTTTAAGCCTAGGTTTTCAGTCAAGAAGGTTCCATATATAGTGCTGGTATCAAACTGAGTTCAAAGTGGCCTTACTTTCATCGAACATCTCTCCAGTTCCTCATCATTTTGCTCTATTCATCTATATTTTGCTTCATTCAATTGAACCCTCTCCAGATCCAATATGTTTCTATCTATGTTTCTATAATTGATACTATTTAATTGTTAATATTAGCAGTTGTTGGAGATACAGGGAGAGGGTGGTGCACACCCTGAGGTGCCCTAGGTTCCAGTTCCTGTGGTACTGTGCAGTGCTTGGGGATAATGACCCTGCATGGAATTTAAACCTGGGCTCCCCACACACAGTGAACTCACTTTGGCCTTTGTAGCCTTGTTACTTCTCCTCTTGAATTTTCCTGCCCTCAGGAAGCTGAGGAGGCAGCTCAAGACTGGATCTTGGGCCAGTCAGCCTGTCTTTTGGGCCATAGGTAGGGCAGGTCATGCCAAGAACTTAACTATCTGCCTCCCCTCAATAGGTCTGTCTCATCAGAGAAGTTCCATTAGCATGAACATTATAAAAGCTCACAAAGAGAGAAAATCCTTAATAAACAGAAACAGAAATGAAAAGAGGGATGTCACAACAAATACTACAGAAATTCAAAGAGTAATCGAAATTATTTTGAAAATATCTATGCCACCAAACAAGAGAACCTGGATGAAATGGATACATTCTTGGACTACTATACCTTCCCAAGGTTGAATCATGGTGATCTGTAATAACTGAAGAAACCTATCACTACTGAGGAAATTGAAATGGTAATCAAAAGGCTTACCATAAAAAAGCTCAGCTCCAGATGAATTTCACTAGTGAATTCTTTCAAACTTTTAAAAACGACCTATTTGCAATTCTTTTCAGGATCTTACAGGAAGATGAAGAAACAGAAGTACTTCCAAATACTTTATGTGAAGCTTACATCACCTAGATAACAAAAGCAGAAAGAGACACCATAAAAAAGAGAATTATAGGCCAATATTCTTGATAAACACAAATGCAAATATCCTCACAGAATACTAGCAAATAAATCCAATAATTCATGAATAAAATAATACATCATGAGATGAAAGAGTGATTTAACATATGCAAGTCAATCAATATGATACACCATATCTACAAACAAAACCCATAGAAGCCATTATCCTTAGAAGCAGAGAAAGCATTTGACAAGGCTTAATACCTGTTTATGATAAAAACTCTCAACAAGATGGGAATTGAATAAACTTTCCTCAATATAGTTCAAGTCATTTACCACAAGTCCATGGCAAACACTGTACTCAATGGAAAAAACTCTAATATCTGGCAAAAGACAATATTGCTCACCTGCTCACCACTTCTATTCAATATAGTATTGGAAATATTTGCCATAGCGATTAACCAGAAAAATATAACAAGGGAATCAGGATTGGAAAGGAAGAAGTTAAGTTCTATTTGCAGATGACATGATACTATATATAGAAAAATCTAAACAGACTATAAAAAAAGCTTCTGGAGGGGCCGGAGAGATAGCATGGAGGCAAGGTGTTTGCCTTGCATGCATAAGATTGGTGGTTTGAATCTCGGCATCCCATATGGTCCCCCGAGCCTGCCAGGAATGCTTTCTGAGCATAGATAGAGCCAGGAGTAACCCCTGAGCGATGCTGGGTGTGACTCAAAAAGAAAAAAAACAAGCTTCTGGAAACAATAGATTTATGCAGTAAAGTGACAGGCTACAAAATGAATATGAAAAATTTCATGGCTCTTCTATATACAAATAATAAAAGATTAAAGAGAAATATTAAAAATCAGGGGCTGGAGAGGTGGTGCTAGAGGTAAAGTGTCTGCCTTGCAAGCGCTAGCCAAGGAAGGACCGTGGTTCGATCCCCTGGCGTCCCATATGGTCCCTCCAAGCCAGGGGCAATTTCTGAGCACTTAGCCATGAGTAACCCCTGAGCATCAAATGGGTGTGGCCCAAAAAACCAAAAAAAAATTAATTCCATTCACAATTGTGCCTCAGAATATCAAGTATCTTAAAGTCAACTAAAGAGGTGAATGTTGCACTGGTGAAGGGGCAGCATTCTGTTATGACTGAAACCCAACTACAATCATGCTTGTTATCATGGTGCTTAAGTAAATATTTTATTTTTTTATTTATTTTTTTTTGTGTCTTATCAAGGTCTCGCTTTATTGGAGGGTACAGGCTCTTTTAAGCACGATTAAACAGGGTGTGGAGAGGAAGCAAAATGGAACAGCCAGCATTACAGACAGTTTCCACAGGGAGCATCCTGTGAATAAACTTTGTATGCTATCTTTACACAGGAACCATTTTCACCCTAAGATAGTAAAGCTTCAAAGATGTCTCAAGCTTCCTGGAATGTGTGGTTGATAGGATGTTGCAGCATTTCTTTGAGCTCTTGGGCTAGTTAATAGCAAATGCCTAGGTTATGTATTCAGGCCACACAAAGTAGCTTGTCCTGCAGAATTCCATAACAGGGTTTGGTCTCTGGCAGTCTTTGACATTTTTTTTAAATAACATTTTTTTTTATTTTAATTATGACAACAAAGATGCAAAGAAAGAGGACAGGTTAAAGTTACAGTGGAAGCACAATCACCCATAAACAGAATTCTCGGTAGTCCCATCGATGATATCCCAGCCTTGAACTTTCAGCCAAAGAACATTAAGAAAAACAAAACTGAACCCATGTACAATACAGTTACTTTGTCCCTCAAATCCCCAGTTGTAGTACACACTATTTCTTAGCAGCACACAATATAATCTAAAGACATTAGACTTATTTAACTCCTTAAACATTGAGGGCGAAGTACATTTATCTAATTTCATGCACATGCTTACTAGTTTAAGTTAACCTCAACAGTTTAGTGGGTTGTTTTCTTAAGCACTGGAGTCAAGGGAATATAGTAAAAATGGTATTAGAGTGGCATTTGTTTGCATAGGCCCACCAAAATATAAGGGACATGGAAAGAAAAATTATGGTCTAAATACAAGGAGACCCTACCCCTGACGTTTCCTGGCACAGGACTGACTCTAGGCTCCAGGCAAACTAGTTTGTCCAATCCAAGTCATCGTCTGTAGTGGCAATATACCTCCATTCCTCTCATAGTCTCTGTTGTTGGTATCATGCTTCTGTATTAAAGATCCTGGAGTCTGCATATCCCATATTGCAGTCAGGATGGTGCAGAGCATCCTCTCGTTTCACCTCACACGTAAGGGGCAATAAAGAGAACCATGTCCTGTAGAGCAGGTCATTGTTGTTATCAAGTCTTCTCAGTGTAAATGGAAGTCTCTTTTTAGGAAGTCAATGTCAGACCCTTGGTAGTGTCATTCCTGGTTGACGACTGCTTCCAGCTGTTGCTATAAAAGGCCTTGGATGTTTTGTTGATAGCTTGCCTGGTTCCAGCATCAATGGAGGATGCCCATTCTACTGAGGCCTGTGCCAGGTCATCATATCAATGTTCAGGGTGTAAGGTACATTGTACTGAGATTTATTAGATAAGAACTTATCTATATGTATAGTGTTTTCCCATTTTAATGTGTCTATGCAAACAAGAATCAATGCCATGAAGCATTATTGGTGCATCTGGAGGCAATAGGAACAAGATAAGCAATTTCCATGATATAGTTCAATCATAGGCATCAAACTGAGGGACAGTTCCACCAACAATCCTTACTGAACAGCTTACAAAGAAAAGACAAGATGAAAAGTGGCTAGAAGGGGCCGGCGAGGTGGCGCTGGAGGTAAGGTGTCTGCCTTGCAAGCGCTAGCCAAGGAAAGGACCACGGTTCGATCCCCCGGTGTCCCATATGGTCCCCCCAAGCCAGGGGCAATTTCTGAGCGCGTAGCCAGGAGTAACCCCTGAGCATCTAACGGGTGTGGCCCGAAAAACCAAAAAAAAAAAAAAAAAAAAAAAAAGAAAAAGAAAAAAAAAAACAGAAAAGTGGCTAGAAACATCATGGTAGAAGAATATATAGAGAGTTACAGCAGTTAAAGAAAATACCCATAAAATATTCAAAAGATATATGTGTTCAATATGTGTTCAATTTATGTCCTTCTAGATAGCTCTGGGTTTTGTTAGATCTACTGTATGTCTTTGGTCAGAGATTAGAACTGTATGTTACTAGGGTTAAGAAGGGTAAATCTGCAGTACTAATGGTTGGGGGAGTATATGTTCGCGCGGGGGCGCGCGATTTGCAAAATGAAGACTGGTATGAAATTGCCAGTGGCTGCCTGAGTATATCTGAGCAGCTATCTGCCACCCCCCAGATCAAACTCCACCCACTAAGCCAACGTCTGTAGCCGGCCTGGGAGTGGGGAAAACCAGGGTGCCCCATGTCCGAGCCCCCCTACCCTAGGCCGGGCCAAGATGCCCCAGGCACATGCAGAGGTCTGCCTGGGAACTGCCCATGCCGGCTAGAAATCCTGCTCCAGGAAGGGAGAAAAACCCTCCCAGGCCTGCAGGAGGGAGCTCAAACCCCAGCCTAGGCCAGCCTCTGTAGGCGGCCAGGGAGTGGGGAAAAACCAGGGTGCCCCATGAGCTCCTCCCTGGAACCCACCTGGAGATCCGGAGGAAAGGGGGAGAGGGGGGTCGGGTGACCCAGGTCCGAGCTCCCCTACCCTAGGCCGGGCCAAGATGCCCCAGGCACATACGGAGGTCTGCCCGGGAACGGCCCATGCCGGCTAGAAATCCTGCTCCAGGAAGGGAGAAAAACCCTCCCAGGCCTGCAGGAGGGAGCTCAAGCCCCACCCTAGCAAGTAAATATTTTAAATATTAATAAAAACTAAAGAGGTGAAAAGACCTATACAAGAAATGCTGAAAGACTACTTCAAGAAATAAAAGAGGACACAAGGAAAAAGAAACATCTCCTGCTCTTGGATTGGGATGACTAATATTATTAAAATGGTAATCCTTCCCAACATATATCACACCATTTTAATCCATTGCCATCTGGGAGTCGGGTCCCTTGTTGGGCCTGAAATCCTCCCTCTGGGGCCCCATCCCCGGAGCCTTCACTGTCCAATGGGAACTCAGACCACTCAGAAATAGAAAGGTGTGTCCAAAATGGGGGTTGGGAAAGGGAACCCTGTGCAGCAACCCCGCTCATCAAGCGGGGCCTGGCAGCTCAGGTAGTCTAAGTCTGGCCTGGTTTCTGGCTTCCAGTGTCACACCGTTTGAATCCATTGCAGCCTGGAAGCGATGAGTGCCTATGTTTTAACTGCAAATTAGGGGGTCGTCTTATACGCCCAGTCGTCTTATACGCCCAGTCGTCTTATACGCCCAGTCGTCTTATACGCTGGCAAATACGGTACTCCAAAAATAGTTATTATATAACCCTGACAACCAGGCAATAGCAATAGTCTGCTTTTAGGGCAGGATTCTCTGCAAAGTTAACTGATGGAGAGACGGAACCAGAAGACACATCACACTACCCGGTCTTTGACACAGGACCTGTACAGAAACCAGGATAACCAGGATCTATAACTACAGAAATCTGACAGCAACAACTATGAGACCGAAGAGCTGACCACCGAGAATGACTGGGGGTTGGACAACCGGGTATGCCTGGAGCTTTGAGTTGGTGTTATGCCAAGGTGCTTTGGGGGTAAGATCTCCCTGTTTTTTAGGCCAAAGGCATTTATTTCCAATGTCTTCCATATTTTGCTATTGCCTCTGCAACCGACAATTTCCACACACACATTTTTAAAATTTATTTCTCATCTCTGGAGGAAAAAATGGGAGCATATTAAATCTTTGGCTATTGCAGTAATGACTTTATAACTGATACAAGAAGTTTCACAAATATAAATGCTACCAAATTCTCTCCCCTTCTTGTATATTTTTAATTCTCTGTTCTCTTTTTATTTCTAAATAGCTTTGCTTTATGTCATCCTAAAACAAATGATTATGATTAGTTATGTCAACATTGTGATACATTTTCTTTAAATAAGTAATTCAAAAATATTAAATATTATTAAATTAAATATTTAATATTAAATCAAATATGTAAAATTAAATTAAATATTTAATATTAAAATAGATTAAAGATTTTAATATCATACCTGAAACTATAAGGAAAAACATAGACAGAATACTCCATGATATTGAAGCTAAAAGCATCTTTAGGGATGAAACAACACTGTCCAAGCAAGTAAAAGCAAAGATAATTAATTAATAAATAATTGGCTACATTAAACCAAGAAGCTTCTGCACTTCAAAGGATATGATGACTAGACTATAAAGACTGCCCACAGAATGGGAGAAACTAATCACCCAATACCCACAGATAATGAGTTAATATATATGATACAAATATATATAACACAAAGTACTTGTAGAATAGCAAACAAAAAATAACTAACCCTATCCAAATATGGGAAGAAAAAATGAACAGACATTTCCTCAAACAAGAAATGCAGAACATGAAAAATGTTCCACATCATTAATATCAGGGAGATGCAAATCAAAACAACAATGAGATATTATCTTACACCACAGAGTTTGGCATACATAAAGAACAAGATCAACTGGTGCTGGTGGAGATGGGAATGTAGATTACAGCCTTTGGGGAAAAACAGTATAGATATTTTCCCAAAAACTAAAAATTAAACTTCCACATGATCCAGCAATACCATTCCTAGTAACCTAAAAACCCATGCAGAAAAGTCCTCTACATTTCTATATACATGGCAGCACTATTCACAATAGCCAGAATTTGGAAACATCCCAAGTGCCTGAAAACAGGTGAATGAATAAAGAAACTGTGATACATTTACACAATGGAGCTGTGAAGCTATGTAGCTGTTAGGAGTAAGGAAGTCATGAATAATCACCCATTGCTGGATATAAAATAAAAGATAGTATTTCAATAATATTCAGAAATGATAGAGAGGAGGTCCAGGAGGACCAATACTAAGAAGCTTGCCACAATAGCAGGGAGTAGACTTATGGTAAAGAAGGGGCCATTATGATAATATAGTTGGAATTGATCACTCTGGACAAGAACTGGATGCTGAGAGGAGGTAAAATGATATGCATGATACCTCTTCAGCAACAATACTGTAAACCACAATATCTGAAAGGAAAAAAAAGGGAAGAAAGAGAAAGATATAAGAGAGGAGAGAGAGAGAGAGAGAGAGAGAGAGAGAGAGAGAGAGAGAGAGAGAGAGAGAGAGAGAGAGAGAGAGAGAGAGAGAGAGAGAGAGAGAGAGAGAGAAGGTCTGCTCCAGAGGCAGGCAGGGGGAAGGACAGGAGGGAAATTAGGTACATCCATGGTTGGCAATGTGCTCTTGTGAAAGGTCTCACATATTGTATGACTGAAACTCAATCATGAAAAGCTTTGTAATTGTGAAAAAAATCATCTGTATTTATGAAAAACCTTGTAACCATAGTGTTTAAATAAAATAATTAAAATTTGGGTGTGGGTTGGAGAGATAGCACAGCAGGGAGGGCATTTGCCTTGCACACAGCCAACTCAGGTTTGATTCCTGGCATCCCATAAGGTCCTCTAAGCCTGCCAGGAATAATTCCTGAGCACAGAGCCAGGAGTAGTCTCTGAGTACTGTTGGTACCAGGCGTGGTCCCACAAAAAAATTTTTTATGTGGTAGTCAGGTGATTTCTTTTCATTTCTTTGTTTCACAGAAATGAAACTTGGGCTATCTTCAGATACAGGAAATTGAACCACTAGTCCCCACCCTTTGGAAATCCCTGTAGTAATAACCAAATAATTTAAAGGCAAACATTTTTTAAATAATTTTATTGGGACCAAAGTGAATTAAGAATCGTACACAATAATATTTAAGGTACATAGTTGTTGCCCCATCCCCCATTCTTCCTGTGTAACCTGCCCATTTCTGGGAGGGGTTCTTGGTAGGTAACAAAAGGATTTCCTGAGGGGCAGGAAAGGGATTATTTCAGAAGATTGAGGATTCAGATAATTGATTGATTCTACGGATTGATTTGGAGGATTGAGGATGGAGAGAGATTCAGCGAGAGAGAAGCAGAAGATGCTGGCAGGAGAGACAGGTTGAATGCAGGGCTAATAATGTAGCTTGCTTGAAAAGTTATGATAGAAGCCACACCTGTTGGCTAGGCCTTGAATAAAGCTTCATGTCTCCTGAAATCTGATTGTTATGAGTCTTTTCCTCACCACCATGCACCCATCCTCACCACTTCCATGCACCATGAACCACCTCCATGCATGCACCTCACCACCATGCACCATGCACCCATCCTCACTGTCTCCACCCATGGGCTGGAGAGAGTTGCAGGCGCGTGGCCTGGGCTAGAGGAGAAAGGCCTCTCCATCCATGTCACCATCATCCACCTCCATCCAGCACTCCATAATTAATCTGTTATTCTAGAACTGAACAGTGTTTAAATAAAATAATTAAAATGTGGGTGTGCGTTGGAGAGATAGCACAGCAGGGAGGACATTTGCCTTGCACACAACTCAAACTTGATTCCTGGAATCCCATAAGGTTCTCTAAGCCTACTAGGAATAATTCCTGAACACAGAGCCAGAAGTAGTAGTCTACTGTTGGTGCCAGGCGTGGTCCCACAAAAAAATTTTTTTTATGTGGTATGCAAATGATTTCTTTTCACTTCTTTGTTTCACAGAAATGACACTTGGGCTATCTTCAAAACCAGGAAATTGAGCCACTAGTCTCCACCCTCTGGAACCATCTGTAATAATAACCAAATAATTTAAAGGCAAGCATTTTTTTTTGTGGTTTTCGGGTCACACCCGGCAGTGCTCAGGGTTTTTCCTGGCTCCGTGCTCAGAAATTGCCCCTGGCAGGCACGGGGGACCATATGGGACACGGGGATTCGAACTGATGACCTTCTGCATGAAAAGTAAATGTCTTACCTCCATGCTATCTCTCCGGTCCCGAAGGCAAGCATTTTTTAAATAATTTTATTGTGACCAAAGTGAATTAAGAATCTTTCACAGTAATATTTAAGGTACATAGTGACAATAAATCAGAGCCATTCCCATCACCAGTGTTGTGCTCCCTCCTCCCCGTTCCCAGCATGCATCCCATATCTCCTTCATTTATCCCCCCCAAAATGCTAGTGTAACTGCTCCCCTCTGTATAGCTTGTTGTAGATTGGGTATCAATTCTCTTGTTGTTGACTTTAGGTTTGGTGTTTTAGTCTGATCATTTTTTGTTTCCACTCAATGTTCATATGACTGTTTGGTCCTGGTACTCTCCAATTCCCACCCCTCCCCCCAATTCGTGAGGAAGAACAAGATGATGTGGTTCTGTTGGGAAAAAAAGAAAAAAGAAAAAAACAAACAACAAAAAAACACCAAAATTGGGAGGATTCCGTCTAGACGTAATAAATATCAATTTAAAAGAAAAGGAAAAAGAAGAAAAACAAAACAGCAACTAAAAAAAAGCACCCAGCTACTAAAAACAACCACCATCATATAACAACCACGAGAGCAAAAGAAAAAATATAAATAAAATAAATGAAAAAGAAAAACAAAGGAAAGAAAAAAATAGAAAAGAGAAGGAAAAGAAAAAATAATAAACCCGAAGGAAGGAGGGCTGATGTAGCAAGGTTTTGTGCCTTTTTTTTTTTTTTTTTTTTTTTGCATAGGCAAAGTAAGTATTGGGGAAATAAAAAAGGGAATTCCCTTGGTCTAAGATACAGGGTTTCTCCACCTTTGAAGCATACTGTCATGGAAACAACTACAGGCTCCATACACAACTCCTTTTCACACCCCAAGGACTTTTTATGGTGCCAGGAAATTTTCCGCTCAGTTGTGGATGATAATATCACATAAAGGCAAACATTTTTTGTTGTTGTTGTTTAGGAAACCTTTATGTGATCACTCTGGCAGTACTCCAGGCTTCTTCCTGGGTCTGCAGTCAAGTAGGGCTCAGGGTTCCATGTGGTGCTGGAATCAAACTGTGTTCAGATTGGCCTTACAACCTGGGACTGTCTCTCCAGTTCCTCATCATTTTTCTCTATTAATCTATTTTTTGTTTGTTTTGTCCAAACAAGTGAAAACTCTATTAATCTATATTTTGCTTCATTCAATTGGACAAATTTCAGACCCAACATTTTTCTGTCTGAACACAATTTCACTGTTAATGTGGTGCCCTGAGATCCAGTCCCTGTGGTGCTGCGCAGTGCTAGACAATGACCCTGCTGGTAGATTTTAAAGCCATGTTTCCCACATACAGTGAACTCACTCTGGTTCTCTCAGCACTGTTCCTTCTGCTTCTGATATTGCTGCCCTCAGGAAGCTAAGGAGGCAGCTCAAGGCTGGGGTTCAGGCCAATCAGCTCATCCTTTGGCAGCTGGAGCCATAGTGCTTTTCTCAGCATCACTTTCTCCAACTGATGGAGGTCTCCAGGTCTCTTAGGTCACCTTTTTCTGTTAGAATTCAGGTTCACAGACACCTTAAAGTTGCTGTCCTCAAAGTTCCTTAATATCTCCAGTACTCAAAGTATCCCTTTTGCTTTTCCTGGGCCATACTTCATGGTGCTCAGCTGCAACTCTCCTTCTGTGTTTGGAGGTTATCCAGGTCTTTAAGCAGATTCTGGACATCCAAACTGGAGCCCGAGCTCTGTCACTGGATCTGTTTTTTCTGCTTCAATTCAAAGTGCTTTAACCATCTAGAGCTCCAGAGATTATATATGAAGTAGGGTGTTTGACTTGTGGGTTCTATCCCTAGGAAGTCCCTGGAACTTCTGCCTAAACTGATCCCTGAGCACAGGAGTAAGCTTTGAGCACCTCTGAACATAGAACAAACAAAACAAAACAAAAAGTGTCCTAAGCCTCTATAGAAAGGGAAGTTGTAGAGTAGATACCATTTCTGGGTTTTGTTTGCTTGGTATTATGCTTTTTAATTTTTGATGGAGCACTAAACTGCAATATGTCCATAAATCTATGCAAACATGTAAACTATGGTTCCGGCCAGTTTCGCCCTTCACGCTCGCACGAGCTCCCGCCGCTGAGATGCAGGCTCTGCTCCGCTGGGGGCCCCGCGCCCTGGGCCCCGCCAACCTCGGCCTCCGTGCTGCTGCCGCCCGCGCCTCGGCTCTGCGTCCGGCCTTTCGGGCTGCTCGGGGCGCGCGCGGGGTCGGGGCGCAGGCTCGACCTCCTGCGGCCTCAAGGACCCTGCGGCTGCGGCTGCGGCTCGCTGCACACTGAAGGAGATAAAGCTTTTGTTGAAGTTTTGAACGATGAAATTTAGGAGGAAAAGAAGATACAGAAACACAAGTCCCTCCCCAAGATGTCCGGAGGATGGGAGCTGGAAGTGAATGGAACTGAAGCGAAATTAGTGCGGAAAGTTGCTGGAGAAAAGATCACTGTCACTTTCAACATTAACAATAGCATCCCGCCGACATTTGATGGAGAGGAGGAACCTTCCCAAGGACAGAAGGCAGAAGAACAAGAGCCTGAATTGACTTCTACTCCAAATTTTGTTGTTGAAGTTACGAAGATATTAGAGAAGTGAGTTTTCAGTCCACTGGTGAATCTGAATGGAAGGACACGAATTATACACTCAATACAGATTCCCTGGACTGGACTCTGTATGACCATCTAATGGATTTCCTTGCTGACAGAGGAGTTGATAACACATTTGCAGATGAATTGGTGGAGCTTAGCACAGCCCTGGAGCACCAAGAATATATTTCTTTCCTTGAAGACCTCAAAGGTTTTGTCAAGAGCCAGTAGAGCAAAGATGACACCTTAAGGGCTGGAGCAATAGCTGGAAGCCTTCCTCAAGGCTTAGGAACCCCAGCTGAACTCTGGCTTTCCATTGGATCACCTGAGCCTGCCAAGAGTGATTCCTGTGTGCAGAGCTAGGAGTAACCTGAGAGTCATTGGGTGTGTCTCAGAAGCAAAGAAAGATAACACCTTAACTTTATGGCTAGCTTTGGCCAGTGAACATTTAAGTAGGTTTTCATCCTAATATCATGGAAAGTAATTGAAATTTATATTATTTTTTTCCCCTTTTATTTGCTATTTATTTGTTCTCTACCAGTCTTATTTCTAGATTTTTATATAGTGTAATTATGAACAATACAACTGAATTTTATTTCCTCCAAAAAAAAAAACAAAAAAAATGTAAACTATAATTATCATTAGAATTCTTCTGTAATTTTTTTACACAAAAATAATAATAGTGAGGGGGCCTGAGTGATAGTACAAGTTAGGACACTTGTCTTGTACATAGCCTTCTTAGATTCCATCCTCTATGTTCCCCAATATGTTTCCTGCCCTGCTAGCAGTGGTTTCCGAACTTAGATCCAAGAGTAATCCCTGTGAATTTCCAGATGTGACCAAATAATAATAATAATGATAACAATAGCAATAATATTGAGCTCTAAAGTGTTTAAAATTTTAGTGCATCTTCCCTTGCAGTTATTTCCATCAATTCCTTCCTTCACCTCAGTACTCTGGTTTGGGGAACTCTGGTTTGGGGAACTTTGGTTTGGGGAACTGATTTGGGGAACTCTGGTTTGGGGAACTGGTTTGGGGAACTCCATTACCTACCTTTTATTCTTTTATTGTCAGGACAAATGTGCATGTGTGTGGGTGTGTGTGGTGTGTCTGGTATCTAACACATGTCTAGTGTTTGCAAGGCATGTTCTTTACCACTGAGTTTCATATGATCTCAGTGGGGGGCTTGAAGGGATTCAAGAAATATGTAGGTGCCAGGGATAGAACCTGAGACAGCCATGAGCTTATCTCTTGATTCATCTGCCCATTTTTTGTTTGTTTCTTTTTTTTTCTTTTTGAGTGATCAATACCTGCAATACTCTGGAATTACTTCTGGCTTTGCACTTAGGAATCACTCTTTGAGGTTCTCCACAGATCATATGGGGTTCAGTTGTTCTATCTCAGGTTGACTGGATGCAAGGCAAGTGCCCTGCCTACCGTAAACTACTACAGCCCCCATATGTTCATTTTTAATATTTTTAGTTTGTTGTTGGTGTTGAATTACATTAGTTCTTTCCTTAGAACTAATTTCTAATAAGGTTTCCCTTATATTAAGCTCATATCAAATATGCTTGTGTAAATATTTTCTCCCATTTATTGGCTGCCTTTTTGTTTTGCTAGTTTTCTTCAGCTGCAGTAGCCTATAGTTTTATGTGGTCCCAATCAACTAATTTTACCTTATTACCCTTGATATTAAATTTGAATCTATAAAAGCATATGAAGCTTATACCACAGATTGGGACATTTCACCCATTATCTTTTTTTTTGGGGGGGGGGTCACACCCTGCAGCACTCAGGTGTTACTCCTGGCTCTATGCTCAGGAATCGCTCCTGACAGGCTCGTGGGACCATATGGGATGCCTGGATTCAAACCATTGACTTTCTGCATGC
Organism: Suncus etruscus; assembly: GCF_024139225.1. Lineage (NCBI taxonomy): Eukaryota > Metazoa > Chordata > Mammalia > Eulipotyphla > Soricidae > Suncus > Suncus etruscus. The sequence continues at coordinate 105,685,739 of NC_064849.1, read as the reverse complement.
AAGGCAAACACCCTACCTCCATGCTATCTCCCCGGCCTCACCTGTTATATTATATTATGGTTTCCAGTCTCAACATCCAGATCTCTCTCTCTCTCTCTCTCTCTCTCTCTCTCTCTCTCTCTCTCTCTCTCTCTCTCTCTCTCTCTCTCTTGAATTCATGGCTGACCAATTGACCAGCACCATTAGTTGAAGGGTTTGTGTTGAAGTAAAGTTTCCTTTATCCATTGTATGGCAAGGACTCCCTTGTCATGGATTTCTATATAGTTCCAATTTTAGGATAAATGCTGCCAAATTAATAACTTTTTTATTTTTTTGTTTGGGTCCATACTCTACTGTGCTCAGTGCTTACTCCTGGCTTTGTGCTCAGGAATCACTCTTGGAATGCTCAGGCAAACTTTGTGGTGCTTGAGATGGGATCAAGGTGGACTTATGCCAGAACACTCTTTGTCTGTTTTATGAATTTATACAAATATTATTCTATTTATTCTTTGTCTTAAGTATAATGTTGGAAATTTCTTGAGTTGCACTAATCTATCTAATAGTTTAGTAAAATTGCAATATGTTGAATATATTATATTGCACATATATTGCAATTATGTACATATGAACCTCCCTATACATCAACATGGAAGATCTTTCTATTTTTTGTTCTATATATTTTATTTTATTGTTTTATGAATCTTTATTTAAACACCATGATTACAAGCATGTTGTTTTATATCTTTCTAAAGTCTCTAATAGTTTTCCTTTGTAAACAACTGGTCTTCATTCTATCCCTGTCATTACATATGTATCCACTGTATTTTATATGTATTTAAAAAATACATTGCTTAGGAAAATGACATTGGCATTAGAACCCGAGAGTTGGTTTACAGAACTGTGTTTACTGGGGTTGAATATGGGTGGCAAGGAATCCTGATACATTGGTGGAGGGACGCTGACACTGGTAGTGCATTTGATGTTGGAACATTCTATGCCTGAAACCTAACAGTGTTGTCAATCAGAGTGGACATAAAAGTGTGGGGTAGCATTTAAAAACAAACCTAAAATGCCCGTTTCGAATATAGGCGGGTCAGGTAGGAGGGAGATGGAAGCATTGGTGGTGGGAATGCTGCACTGGTGACAGTGTTTTTTTTTTTTTTCTGACTGAAACTCAACTACAATCATGTTTGTAATCACAGTGTTTAAATAAAGATATTATTAAAAGATTTTTAAAAAATGTATGTGTTCTATTTCTTTGCTCTAGTGCTCTCTGCAGGAAATGCAGGTGAAGAACAAGCTTACAGAGAAAGTAGAAACTGGGCCACTCCCAGTCTTCACTAGCCAACCTGGTTCAGTATGAGAAACTGAGGGTGTGTGTGTGTGTGTGTGTGTGTGTGTGTGTGTGTGTGTGTGTGTGTGTGCAGGCAGGCATTTTAATGCCAGTACTATTCCTTTTAAATGTTTGTTTGCTTTTGGGACATGTCTGCCAGTGCTCAGGGGTTATTACTGGCTCTGCACTTTGGAATTACTCATGTGGACTTCATGAACTGTATGAGATACCAAGGATCAAACCCTGGTTTGCTAGGGGCAAGACAAAAGTCCTACTCACTGTACTGAGGCTCTGTTTCCCAACTCCTGTCTATTTCATTGCTGGGTCTTTTGGGGTAAAGAGACCACATTTGGAGTATACTTGGTTTACTCTCGGCTCTAAACTTCTGTATCACTTCTGGAAGTGGTGGGGGGACCAACTAAGATATCGGGGATCAAAGACAGATCAATTACATGCAAAACAAATGCATTTCCTATTTTCTGGTCCCCTAATTTGGTTTATATTTTGGTGGTGTCTCTTTGTGTGGCGTCTTGAGTCTGATTTTGTGGGGAAAAGGTATGGAGCCTTAATTTAGTTTTATTTGGGGGGATTAAACCCAGCAGTGCTTAGGGCTTATTTTTGGCTTTGTTCTCAGTGGTCATTCCTGTTGGCACTTGGGAAAACAAATGTGGTCCCAGGGATCCAACAAGTGTTGGCCCTGAATAAGGCAATCAACCTACCCATTGTACTATCAGTCTGCCCCGAGCCTTGCAAGGTATGTGAAAGTTTCTTTTCTTTCCTTATTTTGGGGGGGGGGCATACCCTGTGATGCTCAGGGGTTACTCCTGGCTATGCACTCAAAAATTGCTCCTGGGTTGGGGACCATATGAGATATCGGGGTTCGAACCAAGGTCAGTCCTGGAATCGGCCACATGCAAGGCAGATGCCCTACAGCTGTACTATCACTCCAGCTCCTGAAAGTTTCTTTTATGTCATATTTTTGAGCCTCAAAAATAAGAGAGTACAAAAGATAAAGAAGAATAGCATACATTGACATTGTATGCCAGATAGAACAAGTTATTCTCAAAAACAGGGTGCATGAAACAGCAAGTGTTTATCCACAACAGAGCTATTATTTTAATACCAAAAGGCAGATTATTGAAGGACAAATATTTAATTGATATCACAATTGTTTATCAACATAGACAGGAAATTAGCATAAGAGGGAATTGAAATGACATCAGAACAACATTTTTTTATCCATTTACACCCAAAATCACCTTTTCTCTATTGTTGATAAAGGGGCACATGGAGCTATGGAGCCGTGAGAACTGTCAGCAAAAGATGAGTGGGCAAGAAGAAGAGTTTCTGATTTTTCCCACCTAACAGTAAGCAGAAGGATGGACTTTCTGCTGAATAAAGGATTGAGTAGAGCATCAGGGGAAAGGGCTAGAAAGCTAGGAAGGAACAGTGTGTGGTTAGGGGCAGAAACTGTGAGCAATGACTCAGCCCATTTCCTCGTAAAGCTTAGAGCTCCCTAATCAGCAAGGCTGTGAGCACCATTGGGTTGGGTTCCCTCTGGTCTTTGGTCAGCCCAAAGTGAACCAAATAGGGCATATCACTGAATGGGACAAAGAATCTGGAAGAGACCAGAATAGTAGGCCATGGACAACATGCCCCACAGGGCAGCCACATAGGGAGGGTCCAGTTCTGCCTCCTGAGTAGCTTGCCTCAGAGCTTCCTCTCCTCTTGTTCAGAATCAGCTGCAATCCCTGATGCTTCAGTGAGGCTACCAGGAGACATGAATGGGTTTTTGGTCTGGACATTCTGCCTCTCTTGGAAAAGAAAGTTTTATCTTTATAAATATAAAACATAGAACATAACATTCCATTCATAGTTTTTTCTTTTGGATTTTTTATTATTAATATCTTTATTTAAACATCTTGATTACAAATATGATTGTAATTGGGTTTCAGTCATGTAAAAACACCTCCCTTCACCAGTGCAACATTCCCATCACCAATGTCCCAAATCTCCCTCCTCCCCACCCCACCCCTGCCTGTACTTGAGATAGCCTCTTTACTTCCCTCATTCATTCACATTGATAGTAATGATAGCTGTCACTGTAGTTATTTCTCTAACTGGACTCAACACTCTTTGTGGTGTTTGTTTATAAATACCCAGTGATGCTCAGTACTTACTTCTGGGTCTAAGCTCAGAAATCACACATGGTCCTGGGATTGAAAGTGGGTTTGGCAGAATGCTAGATAAATGCCTCTAGCTCCTACCTTATTTCTACAAGGATTTTTATATTTGCTTTTGAACCACCCTTGGTGGTGCTCAGGGGATACCCCTGGCTCTGTGCTCTGCAATTACTCCTGGCAGGGTAGGGGAACCAGTTACCAGGAATCAAACCCAGGTTGGCTGCGTGCAAGGAAAACATCCTACCCACTGTGCTATCGTTCTGCCCTTTCTAAGGTTGTTTCATTACACATAAATCAACATTAAATTCCACATTTTTCTTTTGGGGGGCACACCTGTGACACTCAGGAGTTACTCTAGGCCAGTGGTAGGCAACCTGTGGCTCCCGATTACTCTTTTTTTTTGTTTTGTTTTGTTTTTGGGTCACACCCGGCTCTTTACACTTTTAATTTGGCTCTTCTGTGTGCCAGCGGCTCCTCCAGGAGTCAGGACTCTGCTCCTAGCCTCTGTCAGTGCACACCCTGTGTGCAGCCCCAGTGGGCGGCTGGCTCCAAGAGTGTAAGATGATACCCCATATCAACCCTAAACAAAGGTGTTCCCCCAAGGTCGGCATCCTTTCTTAAACCTCTTCCTTTGATATGTAAAAGTCCACTGAATATGTACTTTTGTCTCTCTCTCTCTCTTGACCTGAAGCCTCCTGGTATTGGGAATTGGTTTTAATAAAGAAAGAGGTGTTCTAGCTTTTGGGGCTTGAGGCAGAGAGTACAAGGTAAAAGGCCATGGACTCCATGATCATCCTTTCCTGGCTAGCATATTTTATTATTTCTTTTCCGCTATCCTGCTTCTTCAGACCAGGTTGGATGGGGTTTAGAAATACAGTGCCTGGAGTGATCTTAAAACACATATTTTATTTTGCACAAGAGTGGGCATCTTCCATGAAGGGATTCTCAACCCAGAGTTTTCTTTTCTATGGTTTCTCATGTTCAGAGTACTCCTGATGAAAGTTGTGAGCTAATGCCCTTAAATGCTGTTTTTCATATTGATTATGACTTTCTGCATAATATAAGTGCCAATCAGAAAGTTTTTTGCAAGAGTGGAAACATTTCAATATCTCCTTCTCAGACACAGCTATCCCAGAATTCCAGAATCAGATTCTTTTTTGAATACATCCATCTTACGTCTCACTGTAAAAACTACTTGTGAAACTCCCCTGCAGAGAAATATTAAATTCATAAAGAAAATGAACAATGTCTGCCAAATACACAAGCTCAGCTACCCATTCCTTGTCCAACTGGGGCTGTACAAAGTTAGAGTTCTGCTCTCACAGGAACTGCACTACTTCTTCCCTCTTGCCAACAAGTCGAGAGAGCACCCTTTCCCTGAACAACCACTTCACTTCCTCATGAAGATGCTAGTAGTGGGCATCTATACTCTCATCCAGGGTGGTGAATAGCCTGGATTTGATCACAATTGTGAATTTCACAAATTATCTTTACTGTGTCATTTGTCACAGAGTTTAGTTCAGCAGGGAGTTTTTTTTGAATCCAGTCTATCATACAATGAGTGGATAAAATGTATGGATGTGCAACTTCTATTTCTTGTGACTACACAAAATCACTGAGCCATGCACAGTGCATCATCTGTACATACATCAACACATCAGATTATTATTTTGAGTGAAATGAGTCAGAAGGAGAGGTGTAGACACAGAACAATCATTTGTGGCATATAAGAATAATAAATAGCAATATGGTAATACTATCTATAGAAAATAGGGAACAGGGACAGGAGGACTAGTCCATGATAGGAAGCTTGCCATAAAAAGTGCTGAGTTCAGTTAGAATAGAGAAAGGTACATTATGACATTGACAGTGGAACATATCACTCTGGACAAGAACTGGATGCTGAAAATGGATAAGTGACATGCATGGTACCCTTTAATTAACAATATTGCAAACCACGGTGTCATAAAGAAAATTTTGCAAACCTCAGTGTCATAAAGGAAAAGAGAGATAAAGAGAAAAAAGCAAAATGCCTGCCCCTGACATAGGCAGAGGAGGGTGAAGGGGAAGGAAACAAGGAACATTGGTGGTGGGGAAAGTGCACTGGTGAAGGGTGGTGTATATTCTATGATTAAAACTCAAGTATGAATAATTTTGTAATAAATATGCTTAAGTAAAAATTATTTTTAAGGGGCCGGGCGGTGGCGCTGGAGGTAAGGTGCCTGCCTTACCTGCGCTAGCCTAGGAGACGGACCGCGGTTCGATCCCCCGGCGTCCCATATGGTCCCCCAAGCCAGGAGCGACTTCTGAGCGCATAGCCAGGAGTAACCCCTGAGCGTTACCGGGTGTGGCCCAAAAACCAAAAAAAAAAAAAATTATTTTTAAAATGTTTCAGGTACTCTATCATAATTCTTTTATGATATATCATATACCTTTAACAAAGTGCCGTTTTTGTTTTTGTGTGTATTTTAGTTTGACTACTTGCAGCACACACTAAAGTGTCAATAGATTTTTTTTCCCTTTCAGTGAAATCACTACTTTTCTCTGGAACACTGTCATTGCTTTTAAAGATTGTTTAAAGGTTTTCCTTTTTTACCTGTTTCATCTCCATATTTTCATCTCCAAATTTTCAGCACATTTTGGTTATCAAGAGGAAACGTTTTGAAATGTTTTGCTTCCTTATTATCAGAAATCAAAGCATTTTTTCTCAAGAAGGGTGTTCACTATCCAGAATTAACAATTAGTGGATTCAAAAACTGCATTTCATGATGGATGTTTCTTCATATCTAAATCAGCTTAATCATAAACTACAGGGGAAAGGAAACAATTTTTTTATGTTAGAAGAAGTTATTTCGTTTGAAAAAAAATTTTCTATTTTTGCTCAAGATTTTAACAGAGAAACTTTGATTCACCTTCCAAGTCTGTTGAAACATCGCCAAGAAAATAATTCTGATATTGACATTACCTATTTTAAAACAGCACTTTTTTTTTTTGGTTTTTGGGCCACACCCGGCTGTGCTCAGGGGTTACTCCTGGCTGTCTGCTCAGAAATAGCTCCTGGCAGGCACGGGGGACCATATGGGACACCGGGATTCGAACCAACCACCTTTGGTCCTTGATCGGCTGCTTGCAAGGCAAACGCCGCTGTGCTATCTCTCCGGGCCGTAAAACAGCACTTTTAAATATGAGGGAAGCTTTTCTCAAGAGGTTTCAGGATTTCAGAAACAGCAAAGCGACATTGGCCTTTGTTTAAAAAAAAGACAAAACCTCTGGATGCCACTGTAACGGAATTAAATTTGTTTCCCTTTAATATTGACATTGGCAACTTTGAAATGCAATTTATGAATTTATAAAACAAAGAACAGTGGAGCTTGAAATTTGAACGTCTTTGTGCTAATTTAGAAAGATTGGAGAAACACATATGTGAACGTAGTTTACAGCACAAGTGGTCTGCTTTGAAAGACCTGGAAAAGGGAGATATGTTGATTTTTAACACCTGGAATAGTATTACTGACTCATATAATCAACTGAAAAAGCTAGCATTTGCTGTTCTTTTCTTGTTCGGGTCTACATATTTATGTGAACAATCATTTTCAAGCATGAATCGTATCAAGAGTAAATTGAGAAATTGTGTCATCAATGAGAACCTGAAATCGTGCCTAAAATTAAAAACAACAACATACAAACCTGACTTACTCAAACTATCCAAGAAATGCAAGACCAATGTTCACATTAGTGTTTGTGACTTTGTCAGTCATTGTCAGTTTGTAATTTTCTCTACATTGTAAGGCAAATTTTATGGAATTTAATGTTATCAATAAATAATATCATTCTAAAGTTTTTGTTTTATTAGTTGTGTTATTTGTATCCTCCTGACCTATGTGCATACTTGCATGCAGAATATTCTCAAAAAAACTTATTGAAACCAAAAACAGTGTACCATCCTATGTATTTTCGGTTTTAAAAATGTGGCTCTAGGGGCCGGGCGGTGGCGCTAAAGGTAAGGTGCCTGCCTTGCCTGCGCTAGCCTTGGACGGACCGTGGTTCGATCCCCCGGTGTCCCATATGGTCCCCCAAGCCAGGAGCAACTTCTGAGCACATAGCCAGGAGTAACCCCTGAGCGTTACCGGGTGTGGCCCAAAAACCAAAAACCAAAAAAAAAAAAAATAAATAAAAATAAAAAAAAAATGTGGCTCTTGGGGCCGGAGAGATAGCATGGAGGTAAGGCATTTGCCTCTCATGCAGAAAGTCAGTGGTTCGAGTCCCAGCATCTCACATGGTCCCCTGAGCATGCCAGGAGCAATTTTTGAGCATAGAGCCAGGAGTAACCCCTGAGCGCTGCCACCCCCCCCCCCAAAAAAAAAAAAACCCTAAAAACAACCCAAAAAATGTGGCTCTGAAAAAAAATTTCAATCTTGGTTTTGGCAAGATTTGGCTCAGTTGAAAAAAAAAAGGTTGCCGACCACTGCTCTAGGCTATGCACTCAGAAATCGCTCCTGGCTTGGGAACCATATGGGACATCTGGGATTGAACTGCAGACCATCCTAGGTTAGTGTGTGCAAGGCAAATGCCCTACAGCTTGTGCCACTGCTCTGGCCCAACATTTTTTTTATTGAGAGTTAGTTTTAGGAAGGATGGAGAAAGGAAAGGAAAATGTGTTTTAAAAAAGTAAGAAAAAAGAAAGGCGATTTTTTGGGTATTTGGTTTGGTTTGGTGGCTACAGCCAGTGTGCTCAGAACTTACTCCTGGTTCTACACTCATGGATAACTCCTGGAAGCCTTAAGGGACCATATTAGATGCTAGGGATAAAACCTGGGTTGACCACAAACAAAGCAAAAGCCCCTACCTATTGAATAATGTTCTGGTCCCTGTCAGTTGTTGTTTTTCTTTGTTTCTTAACCACAATAATCTTGCCTGGTGATTTAAATGACTCCTGTTGGAGTCATTTTCTCAAAGTACTTTTCCATAAATATTCAAATTCACTCCTGAGCATGCCCAGAGTAGCCTCTGAGATCATGGGCTATGTTCAACAAAAGCCAGCAAAACAAACAAGTAAGAAAACATACAATCCACACAAGCTGCAAACACAGTGGACCTTATGCTTATCAGCCCCCAATATTGTCTCAGTCATGGGATGAATATATGCAGTTCCCAGAAAGGCTTAGGTACTGGGAAGTCTTCAGAGTAAATCTTGGGCACAAGGCAGGAAAAAAAGGTCCCCAAGGGGAGAGGTCTGGTATAAGGCTTACTCTCTGGATAGCTTCTCGGGGTAAAGGGAGACTGTAGGATGAGGGGAGTTTCTGCTTGGGTGTTCGACAGATGACAATTTTCCAGTTCATTTCCAGGCACCAACCAATCTTGTAAAATCAGCTTTCACTTAAGCCCAAACAATTCCTTGGCTGGTGTCTCCCTGATGAGGCCTAACATATCACAGCCTTCTTTTCTGCAAGCCTAAAAACATTCTTCTCCAGGAAACTAAATTTAAGAATCAGCACAACTACAGATTTTCTGGTATGCGTTAATTCACTGTTTTGCCACTAAGTGCTGTCACCACAGAACTTCTCAGCTTCAGCCTTCTCTGCTGTCCATGCCTTTCTTTTCTTTATATAATATGTGTGTATGTATGTATATTTCTTCTGGGCTTACTTCCTGTCTTTTGGGGATTTTACCCCATCTCATTCTAACCTCTAGTCATTGTCATTTTTCTCTGTGAAAAGAAACTAGTAGCCATGCAGACACCACACACTCCAGAGACAATCTTTCTTGACTTCTAATTTCCAGCAGAATGAAAAAGAAAAGACCCATCACAGAGGCAACCACAGACCTCAGACCCTGAAGCAGCCATAGATGCTAGAATGATGTGACAGAATGAAAAAGATTCTTAAAGGCAAAAAAATAGATACTAGAGTACTACTTCCTTTACCAGTTTTCTTTGCTGAAAAACACCTTTTGCTTGTTTATTTAATTGAACACAGGAAGCAATACTGAACTTCATTCCAATCTCAGAGATTATTCATGGCTCTGTTTCAATCAGCCTCTCAGAAGGCAAAGCATGAGTGTCTGATGTTTGAGACATATGTCCTACCCATAAATGTTCCTCCCCCATTGACTTACACATATATATTTTTTTTACCTGGAGAAGTAAAATGTCTGGCTCTTGAGTATTTTAGTACCATGCATACATGTTCCAGGTGCACCTTCATAGACCCCAGGTAAAACCCTGCCAGGGGTCACAGGGACAACTCAAGGTTTCCAGGGAGGACATAACCAGAGCTTGAAGCCAGGAGTGGTGCCCAGTAAATAAGTGTCCCTACTGTGATTCCAGTGCCCTCAGATATGGGTCACTCTTTTTACCAATCTACACCTTCCTCAATTGACTCCTGCTCAGTCCAGCCAAACAAACTTCAAATCATACACCCTCTCCAGGGAAAGGATGAGCATAAATAAAAAATAGGGAAACACAGTTTATTCCATTGTAAGCTACAAGAAGACAAGAATCCACACACTTCTGGGCACATAGCCACGGAACAGCCTCTGGAGCTATTGATCCCATGAGAAAGTCTGTAAAACCCTCAGGGGGCCTTAGACAGGAGAGGAGGGACAGTTCTCCAGGGCTCCTGGGCAGGCAGGACTGGTCCCAGTGGGCCACAGACTCAGGGATGACCCCACACAGGGGCTGATCTCAGGCTCCCTCAGAGGCAAGTTAGATGGGATGGGTGTTGTGGGGGCTGTTTCAAGGGACCCCTTCCCACTCCCATTAACCTGCCCTTCTGGCTTGGATTACTCAGAAGTCTGTGAGGATGGGTAGAATCTGTCCAGCTCTTCTGGCCACTCCTGAATCCTCAGGACAGTGTGGGTGTGTGTCAGGTGTCAGGAGATTGGTCTTTTTCAGAGGTCACTGTACCTCCATGGATGGTTCAGACTTTGGCTACTAGTCATGCTGCTCTCCCAAGAGACATGGATTCATGTTGACAGTGGATATTCTCACTCAGTGTGAGGAACACAGGTAGCCCAGGGCTCAATCTTGGTAAAAGGTGGAGGGATAGAAGAGGCAGAGGCAAAAATGGATTTGACCAACTGGGATCTTCACTGGGTGGGTGCTCCTGCACAAGGTCTTCAGCTTCGCAGAAGCTGCTAAAGTTGCACCCACCCACAGCTTACAGTAGAATTATGTAGCTCACATCTCAGGTGAGGGGAGTGTGAGAAGAGTTATGTGTTCTTAAATCCTTAGTGAGCTTAAAAAGTCCCCATCTCCTCCACAAGCTAACTGGGTAGGTTTCTGTGTTATCCTTATCCTTCATGGAGGGGACTGACATCCTGTTATGTTTTTGCAATCAGTCCTTGTGCCTTATGGAATTTTTTTTTTGGGGGGGGACACACCCGTTTGATGCTCAGGAGTTACTCCTGGCTAAGCGGTCAGAAATTGCCCCTGGCTTGGGGAGACCATACGGGATGTCGGAGGATCGAACCGTGGTCCTTCCTTGGCTAGCGCTTGCAAGGCAGATACCTTACCTTTAGTGCCACCTCGCCGACCCCGTGCCTTATGGAATGTGCTGACACCTGATGTCTTCCAATCTAACAGGCCCTTCTCTTGGTGGAAGTGGAGATTGCCTGATTTTTCTCTGCAACAAGCTTTACACTGGGGATTCTGGCAAGAGTGGCAACGCAAAGTGAAGAATTGTTCATGGCCATAGCCCAGGCCTGCTCTCTGTTCAAGTCCCAAGACATCTTGGGCTTTGGTATTTAGCTTCCAAGTTTTCACCATTTTCTAACATTAGCCTCTTCATGCTGGTAATAAACACTGGGGGAATAAATTTGGGTGCTGGGGATACTCTCACAGGAGCTGCAGCACAGTGTGAAAAGTTGTCTGTGGCCCAGGCCCAAATTGGCTCTGGGTTCAGGTCAGTTGGCATCTGGGACTCTGGACACCTTGGTTTTCAAGGACTCTCTACCAGCAGATGTGCCGAGCCTCGTGTCTCTGCTGCAGACCTCCACAGTGAGGGAGTCTCTGATGTAAGGAAGAAGAAAATTAGCCCACCCCACTCTGCTTGACCTTAATAGATTGGGACCACCTCCTGTGAGATCAGATACACACCCTACCTAGGACCTTCTGTGAGGTCAGAGACACACCCTACCTGGGGCCTGCTAGGAGAGAGAGACTCGCGCCCTCTCCTGGCTCAGCTGTGAATGACAACTTGCCTGGAGGTGCTTAGGAAGTTGTAGGCAAGGTTCCTGGAGTGCTTCTGGGTGAGTTTGGGGAGAAGGCAGCAAACAGTGAACAGGGCAGCATTGTCTGCCCCTTTCCTCTCACCCTGTGGTCAGTCTCTCACCCTGTCTTGTCCCCAGAACTCAGGAAGGGAGAACCTGCTGCTGAGATGAGCCCATACTCTATAGACCTGCAAGACCACAAGCCAGAGGACACTGAATGTAAGGTGGAGATGTATCAGGTCCCAAAGATGGTCCATTGGGAAGGCAGCATCCACTGAACTCTGAGGCAGCTCGGGAACACCAGAGTGCTTGGATGGCTCAAGACCAGATGCTTTCCTGACACCTCTTATTAGGGACCCCCACTGAAGCTTGTGGCATTCAGACGAAAACAAATGAACTCTTTTGTAAAAAGTTCTTTTTTGATTTATTGAGGTTCAAATATTGAGAATGACGGTGCTATCCTCAGGATAGCCTTAGTGCTGTGTGCAAGAAACCTCTCTGACTCTGCTGTGCTGTTTAAAACTCCATCAACATGCTTTATCCACAAGGAACTGCTTTGCTGACTCATCAAAGAGCTACCTCTTATTAGAAATTCTGCTGTTTTGCACCATTGTGCTGTATTCTAATGACTCTGACTTGCAAATCAAAAGCATCACAGTGCACCGACTTTGCTTTGACTTAGCAGACCAGTCTTCTCAGAGCTCTTATCTCACTTGTCAATGCTTGTTCTTCAGAATATATCTGGTGTTTGAAGAGCAAGTTGATGATAAAGATCAGGTGCAAGATGTGGAAACTTTCATTCTCGATTCTGCAGCAGATGCTCCTGAAACTTCCACATCTAACAGAATCTGGGGGACTCTGCCACACTTTTTAAACACTTCATCTGTCATGCTGTGTTCACAGGAAACTCTGTCAACCTGCTGCCTCGAGATAAAAAAAAATTCTGTCCACCATGATTTCTGCAATAAACTGTTGATCTTGTCATATTCAAAAGAATTTACATCAGGGGCAGAAGCAATAGCACAGTGGTAGGATGATTGCCTCCATGGAGCTGATCTAGGATGACCCTGGGTTCCATTCCTTGCTTCCCATATGGTCCCCTCTGCCTGCCAAGGAGTGATTTCTGAGACCAGAAATGAGTAACCCCTGAGCGCAGCCGGGTGTGGCCCAAACCCAAACCCAAACCAAAACAAACAAAACAGAATTTAAGTTAACTGTGCAGTCTCTGCATTAGAAACTGAGCCTACACTGCCACCTAGGAATACCATCTGCCTTGCTGTTTTGCTCTTCCTTCTCCACTTCTTATTCACTTCCCTTGTCCTTTCAATTCTAGGACAGGTGAAAGGGAGGTGGTGTGGACCCCTGGTGGACAACATGGGATTTTCCTTTCTGGATTTTTTCAGAAGAGGCATTGACTCTAGAAACTCTTACCACCTTGTCATGTCCAATTCCTAGGACCTTGCTGCTTGGATGAGCAGAGCCGCCTCAGACCCAGCTGTGCCGCTTAGCTCTGTGCTTCCAAGCCTGCTGATTCCTGCACCAAGCCAGGGGCAAGCAAGAAAGATGCAAAACCAGGGAATACAAGACCCGAGTTGGCTCAAGGGGAATCTACCCTAAATAGAGAAAAGAGCAATCACCACATGCTACGAACCCTAAGCACATTTTTATTCCGTTGGGCAGGGAGGTTGGAAGAGAGACCCTTTCTCTGGTTAAAGTTCACCTTGAGGTCCCTCCATGTCCTCAGCGCAGAAGCCAAAAGAGCAGCACCCACAGGGCACAGACAATACTGCAGGTTGAATCCACCTGGAAGGGCACGGGAGACACCTTGGTGCAGAGAAGGGGCTTCAGGGGTGATTTGGAAGAAGCGCAGTGGTTGGTGGGTGGCCTGTGTGTCCCCCGCCAATTGTGGTTGACGTCCTGGGTGGCTGCTAAGGTCCTGGCTTCAGGGAGTGAGTTGGGCTTCCTGGCAGCAGGTTCCAGCGACTCTAGCACCCCAGGTTTCCTTTCAGGGGTCAGGACAGGGCATGTCTGATGGGCTCTCTGCTCCTGTGCAAACTTGCAGCTGTCAATCCAGAACTGCAGTCAGGGGCGATACAGAGCAACTTCACACTTTATCATCTCCAGGACTTGCAGCCTCCCACCCAGCACAGGGTAGAAGGAGAGTGGCCATGGAATGTGGCAAGTGCTTTATTCTCCAGACCCTATGGCCCAGTAGCTCAGTTTTGTGACTTCTGTTTGCTCTTAATGAGTTGCTTTGTTTCTTCCCACTCCTTACCTTACCCTGCCCTTGCCTGACACCACTTTGCACATTGTCCTCACCAGGCAGAACCTCAGTTTTCTGCAGGACCTGTCCCTGACTCTGTGTTGTTCCCCAGCTGGTCTCCTTCCCCACATTACATTTCCCATTATGGGCAGCCCCCCAGCCCCTTGCTTGTTGTGCCAAGCCTGAATGCACGTGAAAATTGCATTTTCCCCCTTATTCGTCTTTGGTAGCAGTAGGGAAAGCCAATTGACAGGCTGTGGTTTCTAAGTGATCCTTGTTTTAGGGAGTCGTGGATCTGGGGATTGAACTAGGGCTAGCTACTTGCAAGGCAAGAGCACCCTACCTTCTGTACTATTCCTCTAGCCCCCTCTTTATGTTGTTTATGTTGTTTATGTTTCTTTCTTTCTTTCTTTCTCTTTCTTTCTGTCTTTCTGTCTTTCTTTCTTTCTCTTTCTCTCTCTCTTTCCCCTCCCTCCCTCCCTCCCTCCCTTCCTCCCTCCCTCCCTCCCTCCCTCCCTCCCTCCCTCCCTCCCTCCCTCCCTCCCTCCCTCCCTCCCTCCCTCCCTTCCTTCCTTCCTTCCTTCCTTCCTTCCTTCCTTCCTTCCTTCCTTCCTTCCTTCCTTCCTTCCTTCCTTCCTTCCTTCCTTCCTTCCTTCCTTCCTTCCTGACCAAATCTGCAATGCTACGAGGATACTTCTGGCTTTGCACTTAGGAATCACTCCTTAAGGTGCTCCACAGATCACATGGGGTCCAGTTGTTCTATCTCAGGTTGGCTGGATGCAAGGCAAGTGCTCTGCCTACTATAAGCCACTACAGCCCCCATCTGCTCATTTTTAGTTAGTTTATTGTTGTTATTGAGTTACACTAGTTCTTCTCTTAGAACTAATTTTTAATAATGTTTCCCTTAAATATGTACCTAAAGTATTATTGTGAAATATTTGTAATCCACTTTAGTTAAAATAAAAATTATTTAGTTAAAAAAAGATATTAAGCTCTTATCAGATATGCTTGTGTAAATATTTTTTTTACCATTTACTGGCTGCATTTTTGTTTCACTAAAGTTTTCTTCAGGTGCAATAGCCTATAGTTTTATGTGGTCCCAATAAACTAATTTTGCCTTCTTACCCTTGACATTGAATTCAAATCTATAAAAGCATTTGAAGTTTATGCCACAGATTGGGTTACTTCACCTGTTATCTTGTTTTGTGGTTTCCAGTTTCAACAACCCACTCTTTAATATTCTTTGCCTTTTTTTAAAATTTAAAGTAAGTGGGGTAAGAGAGAAATACCCCCCTCTTTCTCTCTGTCTCTCTGTCTCTCTGTCCCTCTGTCCCTCTCTGTCTCTCTGTCCCTCTCTGTCCCTCTCTCTCTCTCTCTCTCTCTCTCTCTCTCTCTCTCTCTCTCACGTTTTTGCCACACACAGTGATGCTCAGGGTTTTGTGCTCAGAAATCACTACTGGCTTGCGGGACCATATGGGATGCTGGGGGATCAAATTGTGGTCCATTCTAGGTCAGCTACATGTAAGGCAAATGCCCTACCACTGCACCACCACTCTGGCGGCTCTTTTTTTTATTTATTTATTTTTGCCTTGAATTGTGGTGGCTCTTAGCTGACCAATTGACCAGTACCATTATTAGTTGAAGGGTTTTGTTGTTGTTGAAGTAAATTTCCTTTATACATTGTATGACAAGGGTTACTTTATCATGGATTTCTATATAGTTCCAATTTTAGGATAAATGCTGTCAAATTAATTACTCTTTTATTTTTTTGTTTTGGGTCTGTCCTCTACTGTGCTCAGGACTTACTCCTGGCTCTGTGCTCAGGAATCACTCCTGGAGTGCTCAGGTAAACTTTGTGGTGCTTGAGATGGGACCAAGTTGGACTTATGTCATGACACTGCTTTTATGTTTTATGATTTTGTACAAACCTTATTCTATGTATTCTTTGTCTTTTGTTTTGCTTTGTTTTTGCTTTTGGGTCACAACCGGCAGCACTCAGGGGCTACTCTTGGCTCTACTCTCAGAAATCACCCCCAGAAGGCTCAGGGAACCATATGGGATTGCGGGATTCAAACCATCATCCTTCTGCATGCAAGGTAAACTCTCTACATCCATGCTATCTCTCCAGTCCTTATTCTTTGTCTTATGTATAAAATTGGAAGTTCCTTGTGAGTTGTACTAATCTATGTAATTATTTAGCAAAATTTCAATCTATTGAATATGCTTTATTGCACATATTTTGCAATTATATACATATATTCTCCCATACATCAACATGGAATATCTTTCTATGTCTTGTTCTATATCATTTTAAAATCTCTTATAGTTTTTCTTTGTAAACAACTACTTTTGGTTCTATACTTGTCATCACATATAAATACACTATATTTTATGTGTATTTAAAAATACATATACTTATACACAATGGAATATTATGCAACAGTCAGGAGGATGAAATCATGAAATTTTCCTAAACATGGATGTACATGGAATATATTATGCTGAGTGAAATAAGTCAGAGGGAGAGGGATAGACACAGAATAGTCTCACTCATCTATGGATTTTAAGGAAAAAAAGACATTCTTGCAATAATTTTCAGAGACAAAAGAAAGGAGGGATAGAAGTTCCAGCCCACTACATGAAGCTCACCACAAAGAGTGGCGAGTGCAGTTAGACAAATAACTACATTGAGAACTATCATAACAATGTGAATGAATGAGGGAAGTAGAAAGCCTGTCTAGAGGAGGGGGAGGTAGAGGAGGGAAGGAGGAAGATTTGGAATATTGGTGATAGGAATGTTGCACTGATGAGGGGAGGGGTATTATTTTCATGACTGAAACCTAACCACAATCATGTTTGTAATCAGGGTGTTTAAATAAAGATTTTAAAAACTACATATTTTAAGAAAACCACAATTTTCTTTGAGTTTTCTGATTAAAAATGCAAGAGTTGGCTTATAGAACTGAGTTTACTGGGGGTGGCAAGGAATCCTGAGACAATGGTGGAGGGACTCCGACACTAATGGGGCATTTGGTGCCTGAAACTTAACAGTGTTGTCAATCAAAGTGCACTTACAGTGTGGGACAGCATTTAAAAACAAACCTGAAAATATAATGTGCTCCTTTTCCTTTGCTCTAGTGCCCTCTGCAGGAAACACAAATGAAGAGCAAGCTTTCTGGCCACTCCCAGTCTTCACTAGTCAACCTGGTTCCGTATGAGAACTTGAAGGGGTGGGGGGTGTTAGTGCATGTGCCTTAATGCCCCAATACTATTCCTTTTTAAATGTTTGTTTGCTTTGGGGCCATGCATGACAGTGCTCAGGGGTTATTTCTAGTTCTGCACTCAGGAATTACTCATGTGGGCTTGATGGATTGTTTGGGATGCCAAGGATCAAGCCCTGGTTTGCCTGGTGCAAGACAAATGCCCTACTCGCTGTACTGAGGCACTGGTTCCCAACCCCTGACTATTTCATTTTGGGTCTTTTGGGGAAAGAGACCACATTTGAAGTATTCTTGTTTTACTCCTGGTTTTGGACTTAGGTATCACATCTGGAAGTGTTTAAGGGACCATAGAAGGTACTGGGGATCAAAGACAGAGCAGTACCATGCAAAGCAAATGCCTTTTCTACACTCTGGTCCACTATTTTGGTTTATATTTTGGTGGCACTCTATTTGTGTGGCTTCTCATGTATTTTCATTTATTTTTGAGGGTTGAAGCCTTATTTTTGTTTTATTTGGGGGATTACACCCAGCCTTACTCAGTGCTTATTTTTGGCTTTGTTCTCAGTGGTCACTTTTGATATTTGAAAAATGACATGTGATTTCAGAGATCCAAACAGTGTTGGCCCTGAATAAGGTAATCAACCTACCCAATATACTATCTCTCTGGCTGCCCAAGGGTATGTGAAAGTTTCTTTTATGTCAAATTTTCTGACCCTCAAAAATAAGAGAGTAAAAATGATAAAGAAGAACAGCATACACTGACACTTTGTGCCAGAATAGAACAAGTTCATTCTTCAATACTGGATGTGTGAAGTAGCAAAGTGTTTATCCACCAGGGAGTTATTATCTCAATACCAAAAGCCAAATAATTGAAGGACAAAGACAAATATGTAACTGGTAGCACAATTGTTTAGCGATTTAGATAGTAAATTAACATAAGAGGGGATTGGAATGACATCAGAACAACTTTTTTTTTTTAGAACAACTTCTTTTTATCCACTTCCACCAAATCACCTTTTCTCTATTATTGATGACGAAGCACATGGAGCTGTGAGAATTGTGCGCAAAACCTGAGTGTGCAAGAAGAGTCCCTGATTCTTCCCAACTCACAGTGAGCAGAAGGATGGACCTTCTGCTGAAAAACAAAAAGATTGAGCATAGCATCAGGCATTAGGGCTAGAAAGCTAGGAAGGAACAGTGTGTGGTTAGAGGCAGGGACTGTGGGCAGTGACTCAGGCCTTTTGGAGCTCCCTGCAGCAGGGTTGTGATCTCCATTGGCTTCCTTCTGGTCTATGGTCAGCCCACAGTGACCAAGTAGGGCAGCACATCACTGCAGTGGGATAGAGAATCTGGAAGAAACCACAGTAGGATGCCATAAAGAACATGCCCACATAGGGTTCATGCAGGACAGGGTTTAGTTCTGCCTTTCTCTGGACCTCCTGAGTTGCTGCTTCAGACATTCCTTTCCCCTTGCTCATTTTTTGTTTTTATTTTTTGGGTCACACCCAGCAGCACTCAAGAGTTACTCCTGGCTCTACACTCAGAAATAGCCCCTGGCAGGCTCAGGGGACCATATGGGATGCCGGGATTCTAACCACTGTCCTTCTGAAGTAGCTGCAATCCCTAATGCTTTAGTGAGCTTGCCAGGAGGCAGTGGAAGGATCTCTGCTCTGGACATTTAGCCTCTCTTGGATTAGAAAGTTTTATCTTTCTAAAGATAAAACATAAAACATGGTCTTCCATTCATAGTTCTTTCTTTTGGGGTTGTTTGTTTTTAAAATACCCAGTGATGCTCAGGGCTTACTTCTATTGCGCTGAGCTCAGGAATCACATATGGTCCTGGGGATTGAAATTGTTTGGCAGAATGCTACACAAATCACTCTAGCTCCTACGTTCCATTTATTTCTAAGGTGGTTTTGTTTGTTTGTTTTTGGCCATACCTGGTATCACACAGGTATTACTCCTGGCTCTGCACTCAGAAATTACTCCTGGTAGGCTCTGGGAACAGTTGGGATAACAGAATCAAACCCAGATTGACTGCATGCAAGGCAAACATCCTACATGCTGTGCTATTGCTAATGCCCTTTCTTTTCTTTTTCTTTTTTCTTTTTTTTTTTTTTGGTGGGGGGGGTCACACCCGGCAGCATTCAGGGGTTACTCCTGGCTCTATGCGAAGAAATCGCCCCTGGCAGGCTCAGGAAACCACACTGGTATGCCGGGACTCGAATCACTGCATGAAAGGCAAATGCCTTACCTCCATGCTATCTCTCCGGCCCTTCTATTGCCCTTTCTAAAGTTGCTTCATTACACAGAAATCAATAATAAATTTCACAACAGTTTTCTTTTTTGAGAGGCAGTTTTAGGAAGGATTGTGAGAGAGTAGGAAAAAGGCACCTTAAATAAATAAGAAGAAAGGCAATTTTATGGAGTATTTAGTTTGGTTTGGTAGCCAAAGCCAGTTTTACTCAGAATGTACTCCTGGCTCTACATTCACAGATCACTCCCAGAAAAATAAGGGGACCATAGACAAAGCTGTGGATTAAATCCAAGTTGGCCACAAGCAAAGCAAATGCCCTACCTTCTGTACTTTGTTCTGGTCCCCTTGGGTTGCTGCCTTTGTTTCATACCACAATATTCTTGCCTGGTGATTTAAAATGTCTATTCACTCAGCTAGTCCTATTTGAGTCTTTTCATTTTCCAGAAATCTTTTCAAATTCATTCCTGAGCATGCCTGGAATAGCTCCTGAGACAATGGTCTATGTTCCACTAAAGCCAGAAAATAAGCATACAACCCCACAGAGACCAAGCTGCAAACACAGTGGACCTGGTGCTCATCAATCCCCAATATGTCTGAGTCTGATGGGATGAAGGCATGCGGTTCTCAGAACTCCTTAGATAACTGGGAAGATTTTCCAGTGAATCCTGGGCACAAGGCAGGAAAGGAAGGTCACTAAGGGGAGAGGTCGGGTATAAGGCTTACTCTTTATTTATTTATTTATTTATTTATTTATTTTTGGTTTTTGGGTCACACCCAGTGATGCTTAGGGGTTACTCCTGGCTCTACGCTCAGAAATCGCTCCTGGCTTGGGGAACCATATGGGATTCCAGGGGGATCAAGTCACAGTTTGTCCCAGGTCAGTTGCATGCAAGGTAAATGCCCTATCGCTGCGCCATTGTGCCGGCCCCAAGGCTTACTCTCTTGATGGCTTCTAGAGGTAAAGGGAAGTTGCAGGATGAGGGGAGTCTCTGCTTATGTGTTTGACAGATGACAACTTTCCAGTTCATTTTCAGGCATCTACCAACACTTGTGAAATCAGCTTCACAAACAGTTCCTTGGCTGGTGTCTCCCTGATGAGGCCTAAAGAACATCTGTTGTTGAGTCAGCATGTACATGTCACACCCCTCCTTTCTGCCAGCAGAGAACATTCTTTCTCAGGAATATGAACTTGAAAACCAGCTCAACTACAGATTCTCTTGTGCCCTGTTTTGCACTAAGGGCTGTCACCACAAAACTTCTAAGTTTCAGCCTTCTTTTCTGCCCACGCCTTTCTATTCTTTATATCAACATCTCTATCTTTCTTCTGGGTTTACTTCCTGTTTTGGGGGGATTTTACCCCCATCTCATTCTAACCTCTAGTCATTGTCATTTTTCTCCGTGAAAAGAAACTAGTAGCCATGCAGACACCACGTACTCCAGAGACAATCTTTCTTGACTTCTAATTTCCAGCAGAATGAAAAAGAAAAGACCCAGCACAGAGGCAACCACAGACCTCAGACCCTGAAGGAGCCACAGAGTCTGTGCTGATGTGACTGAATGAACAAGATTTTTAAAGGCAAAAAAAGGTATCAGAGTATTACTTACTTTCCCAGTTTCCTTTACTGAAAAACACCTTCTGCTTGCTTGTTTAATTGACCATAGAAAGCAATACTAAATTACTCATGGCTCTGTTTCAATAAATTTAGCCTCTCAGAAGGGAAAGCATGAGTGCCTGATGTTTGAGACCTATGCCCTACCCATAAAAGTTCCTCCCCCATCAAGTTACACAAACTTCTTTTCCCTAGAGAAGAAGAATACCCGCCCCCTGGTTATTTTATTACCATGCAGACATGTTTTGGGTGCATCTTCATAGATCCCAGGTGAAGCCCAGGGGTCACGGGGACAACTCAAAGTTTCCAGGAAGAGTAAAATCAGAGCTTGAAGCCAGGAGTGTTTCCCAGTAAAATATGTGTTCCTACTGTGATTTCAGTGCCCTCAGATATGGGTCACTCTTCTTACACATCTACATCTTCCTCAGTTGATTTCTGTGCAGTCTAGCCAAACAAATTCCAAAACACACCCCCTCTCCAGGAAAAGGATGAGTGTAAATAGGAAATAGGGAAACACGCTTTATTCCATTGTAAGCTACAAGAAGACAAGAATCCACACACTTCTGGGCACATCTCCAGGGACCAGCTTCTGGAGCTCCTGATCCGATGAG
This sequence comes from Suncus etruscus, assembly GCF_024139225.1. Taxonomy (NCBI): domain Eukaryota; kingdom Metazoa; phylum Chordata; class Mammalia; order Eulipotyphla; family Soricidae; genus Suncus; species Suncus etruscus. Next base: position 105,664,074 of record NC_064849.1, on the reverse strand, counting down.
AAAGTCTGTGAAACCCTCAGAAAGCCTGAGACTAGGAGAGGACGGAGAGTTCTCCAGGGCTCCTGGGCAAGCAGGACTGGTTCCAGTGGGCCAAAGACTCAGGGATGAGCCCACACAGGGGCTGATCTCAGGCCCCCTCAGAGGCAAGGTAGATGAGATGGGTGCTGTAGGGGCTGTTTCAGGGGAGCCCTTCCCTGCCCCAGTTACCTGCCCTTCTTGGGTTATCCAGGAGTCTGGGAGGATGGGCAGAATCTGTCTAGCTCCTCTGGCCTCTCCTGAATGTTTAGGACAATTTGGGTGTGTATCAGATTGGTCTTTTCAAGATGTTACTGAACCTCCATAGATGGCTCTGACTTTGGCTTCTGGTCATGCTGGTATCCCAAGAAACAGTCTCAGGTTGACAGTGGGCTCCCTCACCCAGTGTGAGGTGCACAGGCAGCCCAGAGCTCAGTATAGTGTGAAAGGTGGAGGGATTGAAGAGGCAGAGGCAGAAATGGATTTGACCAACTGGGGTCTTCATTGAGGGGTGCTCCTGTACAGGGTCTGACAGTCTTCACAGAAGCTGCCAGAGTTGCACCCACCCACAGCTCACATCTGAGGTGAGGGGAGTGTGAGAAGAGTTATGTGCTCTTAAATCTTTAGTGAACTTAAAAAGTTGCCAACTCCTCTACAAGCAGATCAGGTGGGTTTTCCATGTGGATCCTTATCACTCATGCATGGGAACAACATTCAGTTATTCTCTTGCAATGAGTTCTTGTGGCTTATGGAATGTGCTGACATCTGATGTCTTCAGATCTCACAGGCCCCTTTCTTGGTGGAGTTAAGATTGCCTGATTTTTCCCTACAATAAGCCTTACTCTGGAACTCTGGCAAGAGTGGCAACCCACTGTAGGGAAAAGTCCACAGACCTGCTCTCTGTTCAAGTCCCAAGACATCTTGGCTTTGGGTATCTGGCTTTCAAGTCTTTGCCTTTTCCTAACATCAGCCTCTTCATGCGGGTAATAACACTGGGGTAATAAACTTGGGTGCTGGGGTTGCCCACAAGAGGTGCAGCACAGTGTGAAAAAGTTGTCCTTAGCCCAGGCCCAGGTCTGCTCTGGGTTCAGGTCAGTTGACACATGGAGCTCTGGACACCTTGGCTTTCAAAGATTCTTCACTCAGGCAGATGTGCAGAGCCCCACGGTCTTTGCTGCAGCCCTCCTCTTTGAGGGGTCTCTGGTGCAAAGGAGAAAATGAGCCCACCCCATTCTACTCTGCCTTAATGAAGTGGGACCACCTGCTGTGAGGTCAGAGACACACCCTACTTGGGGCCTTCTGTGAGGTAGGAGACACACCCCACCTGGAGCCTGCTGGGAGGGGGAGACTCGCCCTCTTCTGGCTCAGCTTGCCTGGAGGTGCTTAGGAAGTTGCAAGCAAAGTTCCTGGAGTGCTTCTGGGTGGGTCTGGGGAGAAGGCAGCAAACAGTGAGCAGAGCAGCATTGTCTGCCCTTTCCTTTCACCCTGGGGCCAGCCTTTCACCCTGTCCTTACCCCTAGAACTCAGGGAGGAAGAATATGCTGCTGAGATGAGCCCACACTCTGCAGACCTGCAAGACCCCAAGACAACACTGGAACCAAGGTGGAGCTTTATCAGGAACTAAACATTGGGAAGGCAGCATCCACTGGACTCTGAGGCAGCTCGGGGACACCAGAGTGTTTGGATGACCCAAGACCAAATGCTTCCCTGACATCTCTTATTAGGGACCACACTGAAGCTTTTAGACATCAGGACTAAAACAAACGAACTCTTTTGTAAAACGTTCTTGTGATTTATTGAGGTTCAATGATATAAGATATTGCGAATGATGGTGCTGTCCTCATGATATTAAGTGCTGAACTCACAGTCTTAGTGCTGTGTCTGCAAGAAACTGCTCTGACCCTGCCAGGTTTAAAACTCCATCTATATGCTTTATCCACAGAAATTGCTTTGCTGAGCCTCTTATTAGAAAATCTGATGTTTTGCCTCATTGTGATGTAATCTAATGACACTGGTTTGTAAATCAGAAGCACCACAGTGCACTAACTTTGCTTTTGGCTAGCTGACTTGTCTTCCCACTGCTCTGAACTCACTTGTTAATGCTTGTCCTTTAGAATATATAGTGTATAAAGAACAGATGGTTGATAAGGAGCAGGTGCAAGATGTGGAAGCTTTTATTTTGGATTTTGCAGCAGATCCTCTTGAAAAAGCCTCATGTACAAGATCCTGGGGGATTCTGCTACACTTTTAAATACTCCATCTGCCATGCTGTGTCCACAAAACTCTGTCAACTTGCTGCCTCAAAATAAAAACAATTCTGTCTACCATGAGGTCTGCAATAAACAGTGTTGACCTTGCCACATTCACAAGAATTTAGATCAGGGGTCCTAAGCAACAGTGCAGTGATAGTGCTTTTGCTTCGCACGAAGCAGACCCAGGTTGGACCTGGGTTCCACCCCCGGCATCCCATACAGTCCCCCAAGCCTGCCAGGAGCGATTTCTGAGCACAAAGCAGGAGTAAAGCAGAGCAGAGCCAGGAGTATCCCCTGAGCGCAGCCGGGTTTGGTCCCAAACTCAAACCCAAACCAAACCAAACGATAACAAAAAAATCTAAGTGAACCTTGCAGCCTCAGCCTTAGAAACGGAAGACTACACTGCCACCTAAAAACTCCATATGACTTTATTTTGCTCTTCTCTCTCCACTCCTCATTCACTTCCCTTGTCCTTCAAACTCTGGTACAAATGAAAAGGGAGATGGTATGGACCCGTGGTGAGCAATGTTGGATTTCCCTTTCAGAGTCCCCCAGAATGGTCTCTTCCCAATAAAGACCTCAGGGAGAAACTGCTTTTGGTTTCATTTCCAATCTAGTATTTCTTTCTAGTGAGCAAAAGGCTTGTGGTGGAATTTCCCTGAACCCGTTTTATTACCTTCAATTTATGTGGATTATTTTCTGTATTGTTGTTTGCTTCCAGAGATGCGTTTCCCCATCTCTTGAAAAGCTTTGCATGCAGGATGCCTGAGCAGTTGAATGTGGATCCAAATTTCAAAAATAAATGAAAAGAGTTACTTATGGTGAGAAAATTTCAATAGGATATGTATCCATCCATGTGCTTTAGAGAAAGTGTAAACCTGTTCTGAGTTTGTTGGTATGATTTCAGAGAAAAGCAGCATTTTCTCTACAAGAAAAGAACCTGAGGATTCTTGAGTGTGCTTTTTCTCCACCAGCTCTTGAAGGACATGGTACAACAGAAGCCACTTTCTGGGCAGTCACCTGAGTTGACACTTTCTGGTTTCTGCTAGTGTCTCTCTGGTGAGTCAAGTCACAGTGTGATTCTCAGAGTTATTCTGCCCTGTTCAGCTAAAATATCTGTGCTTACCTGTATTCTGAATTTTAAAATCTCTTCATTTGTTTTTATTCTTCAACTGTTGACTGTGCTGTTTCTGTTGCTAAAAGCCAGAAAGAATAACATTGATAACACATTCTGTTTGCTATTTAAAACAATTATTTCAGGGATTAGGCATAGTACATAGGCCACTTGCTTTGCACACAGCTAACCAAGTTTCAATCTCCCTATATAGATCTCGAGACAGCCAGTAGTAATACCTCAGTTTAATCCTTGAATATTGCCAAGTGTGGCCTCAAAGCAGAACAGCAAGAAACTCTCCTCCCAAATCCAAAAAATCCAAAAAATTATTGCAAGTTTTTTTTTGGTAAAACACTGATAGGATGAGTCTCATAAGACATTTTCACTTTTAGTGTGGAGCCTTCCAAACTGTCCTCAGAATGATTGGAAGCTCCTCTTGTGACATGCAATCAACAAGGCCATTGGTTCAGTGAGGACCAGAGGATGCTGAGCTGCTCTTGTCCTGCAGTTCTGGTGCCACTGGGGCACTTTGGTGGTGCATGAGGGACCTCCAGAGCTGCCCTAACAGTGCTCAGAGGACCATGCACTGCCGAAGTTTAAACTCAATTTGTAGGCATACTACAGCTGAGTTATTTGTCTCTAAAATTTTCTTTCTGATCAGACTCCATTTTTAAATAATCTTTTTTTTTTATTTTGTTATTTGGCAATGCTGGGGTCTATTCCTGACTCACTGCTTGGGGGAAACTCCTGGTGGAGCTTGGGGAACAATTTGGTGCCAAGGGTTGAACCTAGGTCTCCTGCATGCAAAGCATGTCCTCCAGCCTATTGAGCTATCTCTACCTGGTTTCTAGACATAGTTGATCTTTTGTACAAGTGTCAATTTCATTAGTGCACAGATCATGGAACAGAAACTAGAGAGGCCTATTTAAGGGCCCCCTCTGATGTTGGTTCAGAGTCAATGTGGTTAAAACCTGGAGGATCATTGTATTGATCATGGATGGGGTTGGTGTGTCAGAGAAATTGAAGACCCAGAAGTTTAGCTAAACCCAAAAATCCTTCACCAGACTCATCACCCACTGCTGTCATTCTTATACATCCTCATCTCTGAAGACAAATGGTGTGAGAGTCTACTGGTGCTCCTTTGCCACTAGCCCTGATGAACAATTTCTACCTCCATTACAAGACCAAAAGGGAGAATGCTAAATCTCAGCTTAGGTCTATGGTTAGTAGAATAAGATCAGAGGTTTTCTTTTAGTTTTTGTTTACTTTGGTTTGGTTTGCAGCCACACCTGGCAATTCACAGAGGATACTCCTGACTCTATACGTCTTCATTATTTTTTGAAAAGTCTATTGACATCACTGTCCTTTATTGGATAAACACAAAGTATAGGCTTTTACTTTAATTTTTAAAGCAAAGCCAAAGAGATTAAAAATCAAGTATATGTTTTAACAGGCACTCAAAATGTAAGTGTAAAACAACATGTTAAAGTACAAACTATAGTTACTCCTCCGAAGTCCTCCTGAAATGTTTTTTTTTTTTTTTTTTTTTACAAACATAAAAGCACAAGCACGGGAAACAGCTATGAACAAAGATAGTTTCCTCTTCAAAGCAAAATAACACAGGAAGAAATGTATAATTAACAGAGGAATCACAGATGAATGATTTTGTCATTGTGTGAAGATTAAGAACGTAATTAAACAAATCTAGAAGATTTAGCCTATTACCTACAGCATTCACTTGAGGCCATTGAGACTACATTGTTATGCTGTCCATCATTCACTGAAACATCCAAGCAAGACTTTCTTTCAAAGTTGTAGGGAGAGAAAAGGTACTTTCTATCATATGAGCTCTTCCTCTTGCCTTTCCCTTTTCTCTTAATAGCATCCAGTAGTGAAAGAGAACAAGACATTTACAAGGGCCTATAAAAACAACCTTTATTATAAGTAAATGAGACAAAAAATAAAAAAAAATATTACATTTCTTGGAAAGAGGGGGGATAAATAAAACTTCTCAAGTGAACATTTATGTACTCCAAAGTCCTAGCAGTCATGGATCAGAGATTCAAGAGCAGCACATGCCTGAGGTTGCGGCCGAGGTGGTGGTGGATGAGGCGGAGGACGACGAGGATGACAGCGATGAATACAACATTTTGGAAATCTCCACCATAGATCTCAGTGTCCAGATAGCTGGGTCTCCGGCAGAACGTTCTTTGTTGAGAGGCTGACTCTTGAATCCTTTGATGCATGGTCAGAGTTGAGACCTCGTTTCAAGGTGCTCTCAACAGCTGTTTTGTGCTTTGGGCAGGCCCAGCTCAGCACTCCACAGGGAAAAGGAAACAACTCCCAATATAATGAGGGTGAGTCCAAGGCAGGCTTCCCCAATGAGGGGTAGAAAGGAAATGGGTTTGGTTCAAGATTATGTGAGATAAGAGATAATAGATATGGTTCCAGGGCCACCTCTGCAGAATCCCAAGCCTGCTTCACACAGGTATTGAATAGCTGGCTTGTGAATTCAGCCTCTAGTTGACCGAAACTGAGGTGTCTAGGCTGAGAGAAGCCAATGGACTGGGCAGCTGTCAGGCATTTACACTGTGTGGCCTCTTGCATAGTATCTAGATGAAGTGCACTTAGTGGATTAGTGACATTACTTTTGGACATAACTGATTTTCAGAAAGCTGAGTCTCTTGGTCCGATGATATTAAGTTCTTAAGTTCGGTCAAGGTGGCTATAACAACATAAAATTAATTAGAGTTAAAAAAATAAGAACGGCTGTATAGGGGTTTACTAGTTATGAAAATCCAGATCCTTTGTTTTCTCACATATATATGATATTTGATGATCCCAGTACTTTCGTAGGCAGAAATCTCTGCTTATTAAATCACTGCTTTACATAAAAGCACAAATTGTAGTAGAGCTATGATGGAAATATGGGTGGGTCTTCAAGAAAAGATCTCATGCCTAGGACAATTGGAGAAGTGATAGAAATAAAAGTTGGCCGATTATCAAGTCTTGATTTGGACTTTCAACTTTTTGTTCTTTCTCAGTTTCCTGGATCCTCTGTTTTTGAATTTATAAAGACTGAGGTTGAGGGAAGAAGAGATAAAAAGGAGAGAGAAATTAGATATCAAATGGTGAAAATATTCTGGATTTCAATTCTTGCTTTATCTTTTAATAAATCACATGCTGTTGACCTTTCTAAGACACAGTTTCTTTTTAAATCTGTAAAGAACAAAATGACTAGTTCAAAAAGTAGTTCTGAGGATTCAGTGAAATAAGTGAAATGGTGAGAGTTCTTGCTACATAAAGCAAACATTTGTAGAAGTGTACTCATTATTTGATCAATGCTATTATCTATTATTCTGGGACCAGAATAATAGATAGTACAAGGGACAAGGCTTTTGCATTTCATGACATTGTTGATTCTATCCGCAGCACCACATACTGTTCCTAGAGCCTGTCAAGAGTGAACAAATCCTGAACACAGAGCTGGGAGTTACCCTGAGCACTGATGGGAGTGGCTAAAAAAAACCCCAAAACCAAAAAAAAAAAAGGGGCAAATCAGAAATTCTTGTTTATATTTACATTCTTGTATCAGATCAACAGTAAATAATAAATGTAGCTATCCTCTACTTATATACTTTCTTATATACCCACTTTTGTCAAGGCCTAATGCTTTCTTTCTCTTATTTTTAGGCCACACCTGGTGTTGCTCAGGAGTTACTCCTGGCTCTGCACTCAGGAATCACTCCTGGCAGGCTAAGGGAGGGGGAATCAAACTGTGTTGGCTGCATGCAAGGCAAATTCCTTACCTGCTGTACTATCTTTCTGGCCCCTCCCACCACCACCATGACCCTCCCTTTTGGAGGGGGCAGGGGCCACACATGTTGGTACTCAGGGCTTACTCCTGACTTAACGCTTAATAGACCATATATGGTTCCAGGAATCGAATCAGGGAGTGCTATGTTCAAGGCAAATGCTTCAACCCATGTATTCTTTCTTGGGCCCCTCTAATGTTTTCTTTACCCTCAGTGTCACATACTTGGTATCACATCAATGTAATGAGTGGACAACATTTCCTGTAGCCAGATGCTCTGAAATGAGCTATTTAAAGGAACTCATAGCTGTGGGCTTTGCTGCCTCCAGGAAGCACTAAGCATATGACCTCATGTGTCCTTCCTGCAGGCTGCCATGTGGACTGTTTAGGGACATCCTCACAGTAGTCAGAAGAATGAAGCAGGGCAATTTGAACTCCCAGCTCCAGTGCTGTCCCCACAGTTGGAAACCTCCCCAGGAGGGAATGTGGAGGCTTTTAGGGCAATTCCCTGGCATTTTCTTCTTCTGAAAGTTTCATTCTGTCAAATTGACCCTTTGTGTCCTGTCCTGCCCATCTGTTTCAGGAACCCAACTGAAGCTCTCCAGGCTCCACATATGTCTTTTGAAGAAGGCATAAAGTGGACTCAGCACTGGAGAGTGAAGTGTGTGTGTGTGTGTGTGTGTGTGTGTGTGTGTGTGTGTGTGTGTGTGTGTGTTTGTGTGTGTATACTCAGCACTGGAGAGTGAAGGGTGTGTGTGTGTGTGTGTCTGTGTCTGTGTGTGTGTCTGTGTCTGTGTGTGTGTCTGTGTGAGAAAATGGACAAAATTGAAATCAACACAAGAATGGGAACATACAAGAATAGATCTTTAACCCCACACACTAATAGGAGTGATGCCTATCCTAACTAGCTTGATGGTAGGAGTCATCTCATAGCTATGCAGTATATCCAGTCAATACATTGTCTATCTTTGAAAAAATCCAAGAGTGGGGAGCATTGAAAGCATTTAGACCAGAGATGCTTTGTCCAGAGAAGTAACTCCATTCCATCCTTCCCCTTCTTGTCATTCACTATTTCCCACAATACAAACCATCCAGTATGCCTTCTAGCTCACGAATCCCACACAACCAGTTCTGAATAACATTTCCAACAACACTAAGTACAATTACCTAAAATCAAAATCAGGTGGGGGACACTAAAAAGAAACCAGCTTTTATGTCTATCGCAGGAGAAAACGAATAAAATTACCATTTTTAAAGATTGCTTGAAATGGTTTCCCCCTGTGTGGTTATGATACCAATGTCTCACACTTTAAGGCTAAGGTTTTGTTTTTTTTTAAATAAACTTTATTTATTGATTGTTTTTGGGCCACACCCAGGGGCACTCAGGGGTCATTCCTGACTCTGCACTAAGACATCTCCCCTGGCAGGCTGGGGGACCATATGGGAAGCCAGGAATCGAATCAGATCTCTCCCAAATGAAAGGCAAATGCCCTACCGCTGTGTTCTCTCTCTGGCCCCAAAGCTAAGTTTTGTTAATCTTGGTTGTTTTTCATATTTATTTTACATGAAGCAGTTCTAAGTATTAAAATTTCTCAAACCAAGACCACAAATTACATTCAGAGCTTCTACCTAAATCTCTTCTGCTCTGCTCTTGTGTGTTTATACACACAGAGAGATAAAAGACGGATCCACAAACATCGACTAATTCCTGCCTTGTTTTCATTACCATACCAACATCAGCTTCTTCTAAACTTTTTTACTATATCCTCCCATACCTTACTGGAGTTGCTCCAGGAATTCTTATTATAATGCAAATTGCTGGTTTTTGTCTTCCAAACCAGTTTTTAATAAGTGTGAGAAAGATTGGTGGGATAAGGACAAAGGGTGGAGTAGAGAACAGAGGAATCCACTTTTGATTGGATCAGTGGATGCTTCTCTTCTGTTTTCTTACCCCCTAAGGTGAAGAAATAGCATCTCCAGTTGGTATGAGAGAAATTTTGATCTTGGAATACTCTGTAGGGTCCTCCAAATCTGCTAGGTGTGATTCCAGGGCGCAGCACCAGGAGCAAGCCCTCATCACACAAAACAAAACAAAAAGACTCCTGTTGGGCACTGGAGAGATAGTCGAGCAGGGAGGGCACTTTTCTTGCATGTGGCCAACCCAGATTCAAACCTCAGCACCCCAGTTGGGAGTGATCCCTGCGCATAATTGGGAATGGCTCACCCCACCCCCTCTCTCCTGTTGTTAGAATATCGAAGTTTGTGAAAAGATATTTTAGAAAATACAAAAAATTTTAAAACATTAGAGAATAATCATTCATAAAATGTATTTAAATTATCTAGAACTCACTGAACCAAATTTAAAATTGTTTCAGAAACTGCCTAAAACTGGAGTTTTATGTTCTTACAAAAAGACCTGAGAGACCGGGGTAAGGGAGAATCTAGAGAGGGTAAAGCACTTGCTCTACATGCCACTGACGGGAATTCAATCTCCAGCCTCCCATAAAGTCCCTATTTTCATCTTCAGTGCCCTTAGCACATTTCTGGGAGTGATTCTGGAGCACAAAGCCCTGGTGTGGCTCCGAGCCAAACAAAATAGACTTCAGAATCCATTCATAAACTTGAAAATGCTGTTTACTGTCTGTACTAGGGTCCCAAAGACAAGTTTTTGATAAATTGTGTAGAAGAAAATAGGGCAGAGCTTCCATTTTTTAATACTTAAGTATTATCACTTTTCTTGTGCCCAACTGCCACACTCAGAACACATCTGTTCCTACCTCTCCAGTCACAGCTTTCCAGATCCTTCTCCAGCCCTCTTCAGCATGGGCAAACGTGTCCTGCTACAACCAGCAATAAGGGACTGATTGATTCACGAGAAACAGAAAAGACTTCTGGGTCCCAGCTCTTGCTGCTCCAGACTGCCTAATGGCTGCTGCCTGATCTGTATTTACAGGTGGGCAACAGAAGAAGCAGAGCTTCACCTGCGAGCTTGTTAGTAAGGAACACAGTGGTGTCCTGCAGTGCTGCCCAACAGAATCTCATTGACAAGTGATCTAGTGGTCTGCAGCTAATTTACGTTCACCTGAAAGTTTGAGAGAGTAATTAAGAGCCTGCCCAGATTTGGGAAATCTGTTGTATTTCAAGAGGCTGTATGGGAGTATGCTGAAGTGCTGCTGGAGCTCCATTCCTGGCACTGTGTGTGCCCCTGAAGCTCTTCCTCCTCTTAGAACCCTCCTTCTGCCTGCTCCCTACTCTCTCTCTTGTCTCTCTCTCTTTCTCTTTCAGTCACTGCCATCAGTTACTTTTCTGTTGTTGAGGTGATTGTGGCGCTATTAGTTTATAATTTTTTACTTACAAAATGGTTTGGTTCTTGGACAAACAAAAATGGAGGATCCAGGAATCAGAGAGCTAGTACAGCAAGGAAGAAACTTGCCTTGCATGCAGCTGAGCCGAGCTTGGTCCCTGCACTACATATGATCCCTCAAGAAACACAGCTGCAGGTATTAAACACAGGTGTAACTGAGTATAAAACTCTCAGCATAAAATGGAGAGATAGTATAGTGATCCTGCCAGGAGTGATCCCTAAGCAGAGCCAGATGTGAACCAAAAATCCAAATGTATCTTTGTATGTATCTATGTATCTGCTTATGTATCTAGCTCTGTCTAATTATATCATCTACAAACATACATACATACATACATACATACATACATACATACACACTTCTCACAATTCTCAATTTGAGGCAGCATATTTGGGGAGAAGGATGGGTTTATAAGTCTCACCTGTAATTAAAGGGTTCTGAGCTGTGATGACCTGTGTGGTAGGAAGAGTAGAGATTCTCTACAAAGAGCCAGATAAGGTGCCAGAACCCTTGCATGCAGCCAACCTGGGTTCCGTCCCTGGCAACCCACATAGTTCCCTGCAGACTGCTAGGAGTGATCCCTGAGCACTGTCAGGTGTGGCCTCAAAGCAAAACCAAATCAAACTGAACCAAACAAAAAAGATAACTATGACTTAATCCCTAGAATTTAGAGGCATGCTACTTTACATGGCAGAAATGGACTTTGTAAATATATCAAGGATCTTGAGAATAAAGAATCATACAAGATTATTTGGTAGACCCACTATTATCAATGTATTTGGTGGTCTTTTATAAGAAAAAGATACATTATTTATATAGTATTTATTGTGTAATCAGTTATGTATAAATCTAAAAAAAAAAAAAGAGAAAGACAGAAACAAAATCAGAGATCCAGAGAAAGGATTGGTGGTTGCCAGAGGGATGTGGGGGAAAGGCGGGTAAAAATGGGTGAACAGAGTCAAAAGGTAAAAATTCCAGTTACAAGTCATGAAAAGTCATGAATATAATTGTCCACAAGAGAAACATCATTTTGTGACAAAAATAAAAAGCAGTGATGGGAGGTAAGGATTAAAGAAGGGAGAGAGAGAGAGAGAGAGAGAGAGAGCAAAAGAGAAAGAGAAAGAGATAGAGAGAGAGAAAGAAGAGAGTGCAATCTATAATGTTGACCTTGAATATGAGGGGCAAAATTGAACTCAGCAGTGCGGTGCTCAGTGACTCTAGAAGCTGGGCTGGACAAGTCTGCCTCCAGCAGGAACACAGGACTCCCAGCACCCTAATTTCAACTTATTTCTTTTCTTTCCTTTTTTTGGCTTTAGGTGCTCAGAGTTTACTCTGAGTTTACTCCTCTCTCTGAACTCTGGGTTCATTCCTGGCAGGGCTTGGGGACTACATAGGATCTTGGGATTAAACCTGGGTTGGCTGTGTGCAAGAAAAATACCTTATTTGCTGTACTATTTCTCCTTTCTGATTTCAACCTCTCATTGCCAGACTATTAGCACATTGATGTCACACTGACTTTGTGGTAGTTTGTCAGAGCTCTAAGAGGACTCATATTAATGCACTCATGCTAATATTGGTTCCTTGATCTCTTCTTTTAATTGCATGACCACTGAACTCATGGTCATTTCTGAAAGAATGATGACCAGTCACTCAAATCTGGAATATACAATATCTAACAGGAAATTGTAATATGGAGTTTCTTCAGTAGGTGTACAGAGGAAAGAGGGAAAAACTATGACAAGAGATATGCTGACTATCTTTTGGTTTCGGGGCCCACCCTGACTTTGCTCATGACGTACTCTTGGCTCTGTGCTCAGGGATCTCCTGGTAGTCCCCATCAGCTCTGTGCAAGGTAAGTGCCTTACCTGCTGTGTTATTGTCCAGTCCCAACCCATCACTTGGGCTCTTAAGAAAGCAGAGACTGAAGTAAGGATTAAAATGGCAACAATTATTGGGGTTGTGCAGGGCCTGCTGATGGAGAGGGAAGAAAGAAAGTGAGGTAAGGGTAGGCAAGGGCATGCTTTCTACTAACTGCTTTTCCATGTGCCAGAAATACAGCAAAAGACTCAGCAGAAGTGACTTGGCTCAGGACATGTTCCCCTGGACAGCAGGAAAAATATATATTGTGTGTTGTTCACAGAAAACAAAACACACTGCACTTGATTGCCAGGGGAGCTAATGTTTGTAGTTTATCCAGCATTAGTGGGTCAGAGTTTTAGCCAAGACTTTATGCCAACCAAAAAGAAGGAAAGAACAGTCTAAAGTATGTAATAAGATTCATTTGTTTGTATCTTAAAGTAGTTTAGTTAAATTTCCACTCAGATCCACTCAGAACTTTCCAACTCATCCTTTTCTTAAACTACGATATACTTTCTTTATTCACCTTGGAAACAGTGTTTGGACTCTGTGTCCTCCTCCCCATCCTTTTGTCTTTAAGGAAGAGTTCAGGTCAATTCAACCAGATTTTTCTCCAACCAATAGTCATGATCTTCTACTTAAGGAAAGTAGGAATTTATTGTTTGTTTGAGTCACACTCTAGCTTTTTCAGAAGCTAGTCCTAGTTCTGTTTTCAGGAGTGATCCCTGGTAGCACTTGCGGATCTATATGAGGTAGGATCTATATGAGGTACCAGGGATTAGAAGCAGAGATACAAAGCAAGTGCCATCTGTCTGGTCTGGGAAAGCAAAACTGCAAAAGTTAAAAAGATATTTGTAAGTCACTTTGATTTATAACACTTTTGTTGGAACTTCATGTGTACAATGCTCCAGCACCACTAGAGTGTCAGCTTCCCTCCGTCTTTGTCTCAGGCCCCCCAGCCCCCAGTAATCTCCCATCCTCCTTGTCTCCCCACAATAGCTCAGTTATCTAGATCAATTTTCTTTTTTTTTTTTTTTTTTTTTTTTTTTTGGTTTTTCGGGCCACCCCCGTTTGAGGCTTAGGGGTTACTCCTGGCTAAGCACTCAGAAGTTGCCCAGGCTTGGGGGGACCATATGGGACGCAGGGGGATCAAACCGTGGTCCTTCCTTGGCTAGCACTTGCAAGGCAGACACCTTACCTCTAGCGCCACCTCGCCAGCCCCTAGATCAATTTTCAAGTTCCATATCATTGGGCATTTGCTATTCCTTTTCTATGTTCCTTTATATTTCACATAGGAGACATCATTCTGTCTGTCCCTCTTCTGACTAATTTCACATAGCATGATACTCTCCTGATGTGTTCACATAATGGCAAATTGCATGATTTTATCTTTATTTGATAGGTATGATATATCCCATTGTGCATATATTCCAGACTAACATTATCCAATTATCTGTTCTTGGACAATTGAGATGGGAAGCAATGATGTATCGATTGATTTGCTTTTTTATTTTTTGTTTTGGGACCACATTCAGCAATGCTAAAGGGTTACTCCTCGCTCTGCACTCAGTAATTGCTCCTGGTGATACATGGAGACAATATGGGATGATGAGGATTGAATCCTGGTCCAGAGCATGCAAAGCAGGAAACTTTACCCCCATTGTACTATTGCTCTAGTAACACAATGCTGCCACCAGGTGATGCTGTTGGTTTGGGCCGGATTTCTCATATCAAGAGAAAAGACTGGATACAAAGCAAGATAATACAAGATAATAACAAAAAAACTTCAGAAAATATTTCCAAATAAGGATGGCATATTACTAAAGTGTCACTGGCAAACTATCTACTTCCAAATCTTTAGGTTTGTGATAGGAGAAGATATTCAGGAACAAAATGTATTTTACTGATTGTGAATGACTTAAAGTCCTTTTTAGCAGATTTATGAGAAGCCTATTTCCTGTACTTAAAGCTAGGAAAACAAATAAGACATCAATGTGACCATAAGCAAACAAAACACACAGAAAGACATTCACAATAGGGTATTTATAGCAAAAACAAGAATTTCAGGTAGATATATGTGACAGTGACATGGAATCCAACACAAGCAACAACTCAAGAACAATCCTCAGAGTAGATGGTATCAGAATTGATCAGAATTTCAAGAAAGACAGCAGCATAGCAAAAATATGAAGGAACCAGATACAGGTGGTCTGGGAGGAGGTGGTCAACTAGAGTGCATATATAACCCTCCAACTACTGCCTCATTTTGCAGCTTCCCTTGATACAAAAGTTTCTGCACAGGCATCTCACCTAGAGATTAACCAGTTCTGGATGGAGGCATGAGGATCCATCTTTGTTGAGACCTAAGGCCCCTTTAGGTACATGCAGGGGAAATGAACTAGAATGACTAAAGGAAAACTCGATATTTTAGTATTAGTACTGCATTAATACTGGGTCTATATGAGAGTTGATGAGTTATCCACACAGCTTCTATAAGCCAGGGTGATTTATCCTGTTAGGGAACCAAGAGCCAAGAGCAGGCATATTCAGTCCCTAGTCTAGGACCTTTCTCTCTCTCTGGATTTGTGCACAGAGTAGGAGGTCTTGAGCAAAGATAAAAATTTCTCTTGTGAAGTGAAATTTCCTTTAGAATGGTTGGCTTGTGGATGGAAGCTTGCCTAGTTCTTGAGAAAACAGGCCTGAGGATCTAGCCTGTACCTTATCATTTTTGTCTATAGTTTGTGTTAGAGTATGTGTGTGGATGCTGGGAATTAAAACCATTTCTCACAGTTTTGGGGGTTTGTTTTGGGGCCACACCTGGTGGTGCTCAGAGATTATTCCTGAAATTACTTCTAGTAGGGGTTGGAGACCATGTGAGATGCTGGGGATCAAACCCAGGTTGCTTGTCTGTGAGGCAAACACCTTACCTGCTGTACTGTCATGCTCACCCCTTGTTTTTGTTGTTGTTTTTTTATTTTTATTTACTTTTTCTTTTTTAATTAATACTTTTTATTGTGGCCAAAGTGGATTACAAATCTTTCACAGTAATATTTTCGGTACATAGAGACATTGAATCCAGGGCATTCCCACCACCAGTGTTGTCCTCCTTCTAACCCTATTCCCAGCATGTATCCCATATACCTCTCCTTTGTCCCCCGGCTGCTAGTATAATTGGTCCCCTCTGTATCTAGCTTGCTGTAGATTGGGTATCGATTCTGTTGTCGTTGACTTTGGTTTGGTGTTTAAGACTGACTTTTTTTTTTTTAATTTCTACTAAATGTTCATATGACTGTTTGGTCTTGGTAGCATCCATTCACCCCCCCCCCCACCCACCCAATGTATGAGTCAGAACAAGATGATTCAAGTTATGTGGTTCTGTTTGAAAGGAAAGAAAAAGAAAACAAACAAACAGAAATAGAACAAAACAAAAACAAAAAGGCAAAAAACAAGCAAACAAAAACATCCGGGAGGGATCCATCTAGAGGGTTATACATATCAATTTAAAAAAGAAAGGTGAAAAGGAAGAAAAGCATCACAAAAAGACAAAAAATTAAATAAAAAACACCACTGCAATACGGACAACAACCAAGTAATAGTCACGAGTCTGAAATAAAAAGGAAGAAAGAAAACGAAAAAAATTGTGCTTCCCTTTTTCCTCCTCTTTTGCATAGGCACAGTAAATATTGGGGAGATTAGAAAGGGAATTTCCTTGGCTTAAGAGATACAGGGTTTTTCCGCCCTTGAAGCAAACTATCATGGGAATAACTACAGGCTCCGTACATGCTCTTTCACTCTTTCCTAGGTGTTTTTATGGTGTCTGTAAACTTTCTGCTCAGTTGTGGATGGTAAAATCAGGCCTCTGTAACTAGAGATCTTGGTATTTGCACAGGTCCTAGGATGGAGCCTTTTTTTACGGTTCTAGAAGTTCTGTTCCAACACTGATGTTTTAATCAGTCTTCTGATCACCCCTTGTTTTTAATTTTGTATTCAGCTTTTAATTATTTGGGGCTGGTTTTAAAAGCACACAGATGTGAATAGATCATTCCAAGTATCTTTTTTTTTTATTTAAACACCGTGATTACAAACATGATTATAGTTGTATGATTACAGTCATGTAAAGAACACCCCCCTTCACCATTGCAACATTCCCACCACCAATTTCCCAGATCTCCCTTCTCCCCAACCCCCTACACCTGTACTCGAGACAGGCTTTCTACTTCCCTCATTCATTCACATTGTTATGATAGTTTTCAGTGTAGTCATCTCTGCAACTGCACTCATCACTCTATGTGATGAGCTTCATGTCCTAAGCTGCACCTACCAGCCTTCATCTCTCTTGTCTCTGAGATACTGTTAAAAATCATTCCAAGTATCTTGCATTGTGGTGAAAGTTGTGCTAAATTGGAATAGTGGTGGAATCTTTACTGTGTTACTATACTATTATTGTACCAAATTTCTTCACTTATAAAATAAAATAGGGGGAGAGTATAAGACAATATCTAGTCTCATTTGCTCAAAGATCACCATTCCCTAATGTGTACACTTTGGAATCACCATGTAAGTAAGGTGTAGTTCTCAGATGCTATTGGAGTCATCCATATTGTTTTGTTGCTGTTTGTTTTGATTTTGTTTGCGGCCACAGTTGGCAATGTTCAGGGGTTACTCTGCATCAGGAATTACTCCTAAACGTCTTGGGAAACCATATGGGATTCTAGGAATTGAACCTGGATCAGCATGTCAAGGCAAAAGCCCTACCCATTCTATGGCTCTAGCCCCAGAAAATACTTTTTAAAGTTAATTTTCTTCCATTTCCTTTTCTTCTCTGTCTGTGTATCTATCTCTGTATGAAAGGTAAGCACCTTACCCAGTATCTCTCTGGACTGTTTTTTATTTGAGGGGGGGGTTTACACCTGGAAATACTCAAAGATTAAACCTGGCTCTGTCCTCATAGTGGGCTTATGGAACCATATGGGGTGCCAGAGATCAAACCCAAGTCTGCTGCTTGCAGGATAACAATCTAATCCACTGTACCACTGCTCCCTACACCTGCCCCGCTCCAAGTGTTCTGAAGCACTGGAGGCAGGTATCACATCTGTTGTTCCTTCAGCTCCTCAGGTGAGTCCAGTACAGGTGGGGTGAGAAGCTCAGGGAAACCATGGCTGGATACCTGGCTGAAACTTGGTATGCAAAGCTGGCTATTTAACCCTTTGAGCCTTTTTGTTTGTTGTATAGTTATTATCAGATTGTATCTACAAAATTATACCTGTTGTACTATTGTTCGAAGCCCACACATTATTTTTCTTTTTTTGTTTTTTTTTGGGGGGGGGTCACACCCAGTGGTGCTCAAGTGTTACTCTTGGCTCTGCACTCAGAAATCATTCCTGGCATATTCATACAGGATGCTGGGATATAATCCAGGTCAGCTGGGTCCAAGGTAAATGGCAAATGACCTACTCACTGTGCTATCACTTTGGTCCTACACACATTTTCTTCTTTTTTCCTCTTTTTTCTGTTTTTTTTTTTTTTTTTGCCCACACATATTTTCTAAATAAACAATTAGTCTAGGAAGAGGACATCAGGGCACTATTTGCCATGAGCAGCTCAATGTAAATCTGCCTGGTAATTGGGATAATATGTGTTAATTGCCTTTATTAAGAGGAAAAACAAACTTCTCATGCCTTTATGGTAGTTTTATAATTTAAAGCAAGGCACCTCCTGAAGTCTCTTCCTCAATGAATCTGATGCAAACACAAGGCTCCCACATCAGTAAGAAAAACATTTTTGCTCACAAAACAAGAAAAAGATTGCTGAGTTTTCAAAGTATTTAAACATATATCAGGAGATCCTGGGCACAGCCAGGAATGATTCCTGAGCAAAAAGCCAGGAGTAAGCCCTGAAGCACTATTAGATGTGGCCCAACTCCCCACCACATAAACAAAGCAACAACAACAACAATAACAACAACAACAATAAAAGTTTCTACACATGGGGACTGAGTAACTGTGCTTTAAATGTTAGGGTGGGGGGTACTTCAAAATTTGGTTGCTTCACTAACTGGAAACCACAAATCTAGGCAGAACCACAATTAGCATTTGGTAGTCTTTAACGTTTTCTCTGCAAATAATTATAATTATTTTTGTCTTTTGGGTCACACTTCATGGTGCTCAGAGCTTAGTCCTGGCTCTGCTCAGACTTTTGGCAGATCTTGAAGGACCAAAAGAGGTGCTGGGGATCAAATCAGGTTGGCCATATACAAGACAAATGCTTTACCACTGTACTGTCTCTCCAGAAAACCCCCCCCATTTTATTTCTTTTCATAAATATTTGTTTTTGATTGTATACTCCTCACGAGAGAACTCAAACACCAATTAGTTTAAGCTAAAAGAAATGTTACTGGCTTCTTCGTGAGAAGACTGAAGTCAGCCTGACTTTAAGGACTATTTAGTGCAGATTCTCTGATGCTTTTTACCATCTTTTGTTTTTAGAAGTTAAGGCCCTTTTGTCCTTTAAGAACTCGAGGAAGAAAAGGTCCAGGAGTTGTTTCATGATGTGCCAAAAGAAAGAGATGCTTACATGCTATTCAGTCCCCCGTTTTGATCTCTGTGGGCTGGAATCAGCTCCTCTCTGAACACATAGTGGTGTTTCCCTTTACAAAAGGGAAGTTTCCTGGGTGGAAGAAGGGGAAGGACTCACAGATCACACAAAAACAACAGCTGGGCAACACATTTTCACAGCTAGCTCTGCTTACTGCTGTTTTCACTTAATATTGTTAACTCATCAATTTTTTTCATGTCACTAAACAGAAAATTTTCTTCTGTGTGGAAATTTGTTTTCTATCCTGCACCCTCAGTTTTTCCTCTCTGCCTTCCTCATTCTGTCCTTCTCTTAAGTCCTGGGAGCTTGTCTGATGGGTATAAGGGCCTCAGAGTTGCAAAGGTTTAAAGACTCTGGGCAGTCGTTAGAGAAATGGCATCAAAGGGTCTAGTCTACTTTTTTCCAGTTGTACTGATTTTTGGATGAAAAAATTTTGAGCACAACGCAGATGGCCCTGCAGGACTGAGCTACAGCAGAGTCTTTATCAAAGACTTTGACCCCTATCTCTGTCTAACTCCAAGTTCTCTTACTCCCACATGCTGGTATAAAAATTCAGGACAACAAATTCTTAATTCAGGCCTTGATTTCAGGACATAATAAATAAATCAGCATGCTAAAAAAAAAGATAATGATAGAGCAAGACAAGGCCATGGATTCACTTCACCCCTACTTGAAGCTGCATCCTTGTCTACTGTATATTTTGGGATTTATTAAGATCTACAATCTCTTTTTTTTCCTTTGCTAAAAGCTTTATAGAAAGGTCTACAATAGATAATACTAGGAAGCATTACATGCTAGATAATGCATTTCTAAATATCATCAAGATTTTTCCTCTAAGAAAAAGTGGAAGTAGCTAACATTGTACAGTGGGGTAGAGTGCTTGCCTTGCACGAAGCTGATCCAGGTTTGATCTCCAGCACCACATGTAATCATTCCCTCGAGTTCCTCCAGCTGTGATCTCTGGGCACCTAACCAGAAGCAAACCAGGTGAGGCTCTTTGCCCCAAAGTAGACATATTTTGCTCTGGAAAAATTAATGCCTCTAGCTACTTTGGCAGGACAGGGCCTAGTGGTAACTCAGCTCCACCATTACCACTGGAATAACTTATAAGATAGGAGACCTCCTATCTACTTAGGACCTCCTATCTACATCTACTAAACTTACCACTCAAGACACTCTTCAGTGCTTTGATGTGTCAATTCTACAAGAACAAACTGAGTCTCTTGGACTAACCACCAACCAACTGCTACCACTTCAGGCCGACTTCAGGGGCTCTCCTCAAATCTATACTACTTTGGATACAGAAGAGGGGACAGTAGGCATTGCCATTCCTCTACTTGTACCTTTATTTTTTATTTTTATTTTTACAAATTATGGGTATTCTCATACTTTTTCTTGTTTTGTATTGATATGTTAGTTTTTCACTTTAGTTTCCTTCTCTTTTTTCTTCCACTTTTCTCATTCTTTTTCACTCTTGTGGTTGTTATTTAGAGATTTATTTTTATTTTTATTTGCCGGGTCCATTTTTTTTTCTTTTTTCTTCCATTTTTTCTTTTCTTTTTTTTTCTCTCTCTCTCTCTTCTTTCTTTTTTGGTAGTTGTCACCAAATTTTTTCTCCCCTTTTTCTTATCCTTTTTATGTCCAATGACGGTGGAATAGATGCTCAATCTACAACAAGCTGTAAAGTGGAGACCAGTTGTACTAGCATACTGGGGGGTAGAGGAGGGAGATATGGGATGCATACTGGGAACAGGGGTGGAGAGAAGACAGCACTGGTGGTGGGAATGTTCCTCATTCATTGTCACTATGTACCATAAATGATGCAGTGAAAGATTTGTAATGCACTTTGGTCACAATAAAAATTAAAAAAAAACAAATTATGGGTAATCTTTATGCAATGGAAATCTATATTAAGAAATTCTGTTATAAAAATACTAACATGTGATTGCTGGTTGAAACCACTACCTTTGTCCCTAAATGCATAAATTGTCTAGTATATAAAAATAAAAAATATGAGGAGTTAAAAAGATAATTTATTGCACAGTGATGAACAGAGATTAGACTTTCGTTGGTGCTCACACTGAAAAATATGCAGATGCCAAATGATACAGTTTTACACGTGAAGGTTATGTTATGTTACAAACCAAAGTTACCTCAACAACAACAAAATTATTGAATAATTGGAGAAGAAGATGTTTTCATGCAGAAATGGGATATCTTTTCAATCAGACTTCATTTTATTTTTGTGAGGGGAGCCACACCCAGTGGTGCTCAGTTCCTTGGCAACTCCTAGCAGTAGAGGAACACGAGGAACTGGGCTTGAATCCAGGCCTTTCACTTGTAAAGCATGTGCTCAGTTTTGCAGAGTTGTCTTATTTGAGAAACAGGGTTAGTTTTGGCCTCATTAAAATCTCCAATCTACAATGTTCAAATAGGATGCCAGACCTCCCAATACAACTCCCTGTTAAAATATTTGCATCAGAACTTGATTGAGAAACACAAGTCTCAAGGGACTTGTCAGAACTGTAACTCTAAACTTCCTGTGACTGAAGTATTCAAAGGTGAAGGTGAAATGTGTAAGAAACAGTAATATTTGAACATTGTAAATATTTTAGTCAAGTAAAAGCAATATTTCTTGTTTTGTTTTGATTTTGGACCATATCCTCTAATGCTCAGAGATTACTCTGGCTCTGTGCTTAGGGATCACTCTTGGCAGGCACAGGAAATCATATAAGGGGTCGGAGTAGTGATGGAAGTGGTAGAGTGTTTGTCTAGGACGGACCACGGTTTGATCCCCCTGCATCCCATATGGTCCCCCAAGCCAGGAGCAATTTCTGAGCGACACTGGTTGTGGCCCAAAGAGCAAAAAATAAATAAATAAATAAAAGAGAGAGAGAGAGAGAGACTATATAGGATATTGGGGATAGAACCTGGGTTAGTTGCATGCAAGACAAGTGCCTTACCTGCTGTACTACCTCATCAGCCCCCAAAACAACTATTTCTAGAATGATCCGGGAGTAGTTTAAGGGTTGGAAGCATGCTTTGCTTGTTGGAGCCTGAGGTTTTAGTTTCTAGCCCTCCTTCATCTCCAAACATTAATCGGAATGACCCCTGAGCACAAAACGAGGGGTAGTTTCTAAGAACCACCAGTGTGGGCCACACACACAACTACCATGTAAAGAGCTGCTTTGACTTATTTTTCAATTTTTCACATATAGTTTTTATGAAGACTCACAAATTATTGTACTACTAAAATGAATTGACGTAATTTTAGCTAAGAGCAAAAATTCTCCAGAGAATTTAGTATGTATAGCATTAGAGTTGGCAATTGAAGATATTTTCCTTGAAATACAATCTTAAAGAAAATTCTCGGATTTTCATTACAATTTTAATGAACCTTGAATAAGTTAAACAACAAGAGCAAGGAAACAACAAAGAAAAAGGGATTAAAAATAAACAAGCAAACAATAAAAGAAGAATGAGTTAGTTCTTCTGTTTCTTAGAAGTGCGTCTGGGTCATTTGGTACAAACCAGTCTTAGACTTTGGATAATCTGAAATCAAGCTTTCAGCCGTCCAAAGTCTAGATAGCTGCTAAAGTCTAGATATTTGAAGATCATAAACCAGTCTGAGAGGGCCTTAACCTCTGAGAGATGAGTTCATAGTCAAAGTCTCCTGAAAGTGACTCTCAACTGTGGATGCTGTGGAGAAAGGTTTGGTAAAGCCTCTCTCTCAGAAGCTGTGTTTGGTGAAAGAAAACAGGCCTCACTGCAACATCAGCCTCTGCCAGCTCTTTTTTTTTTTTTTTTTTTTTTTTTTTGGTTTTTGGGCCACACCCAGCGGTGTCAGGGGTTACTCCTGGCTGTCTGCTCAGAAATAGCTCCTGGCAGGCACGGGGACCATATGGGACACCGGGATTTGAACCAACCACCTTTGGTCCTGGATCGGCTGCTTGCAAGGCAAACACTGCTGTGCTATCTCTCCGGGCCCCTCGGCCAGCTCTTGATTAGGAATCAGCCAGTCATAACAGAGCCTCACTTAAAGCTCTAGGACAGAAATCTTGGTCTTTTTGCTTTCTGCTTTACCCCTCCTATCTCAAATACAACACCACAGTCACGCTCCACTCATATAACATACACATACTCCACTCACACATATGATTTTCTCTCTCCAGTACAAGGATATAGGCAAGAAATCCCTCAATCCTTCTCCCTCTCTCTCCCTGTCTTGGCTTTTAATTAGTAGTAAGTCCCAGCAATGTTCAGGAAACGAATTATAATAACTTTTATTTATTAATTTTCTTATTTTTTCCCACCCCCTAATTTCTTATTTTTTATTTCTGTTTTTGTTTGTTTTTTTCTGGATCATACCAACTAGTACTCAGGGCTTACTTCTGGTTCTATGCTCAGGTGTTCAGGGGACCAGATGTGGTGCTGGGTATCAAACCTGAATTGGTTGTGTTCAAGAATTACTTATTGTATCTTACATAGTAAAGTTGATTAATATATTGTTTTAAATTGTCTCTTATACATGACTGTTCTTTAGAAAGAAGGCTGGCTAATGTCCAATATTTTTAGTTCATTAAAGGAGGTTGCTTTCAAATATTTTTAATTAATTGATAAAAGAAAAACATCATTTATAATTTCAAAGCAGTCCTTATCTTGTTTTGTTTTGGGGCTACATTAGATAATGCTCATGAGTTACTCCTAACTGCACTCAGGAATTACTACCAACAATACTCAGAGGACCATATGGGATGCCAGATTAGCCATATTCAAGACAAATACCCTCCCCACTGAATTTTTTTTTTTTTTGTTTTTTGTTTTTGGGCCACACCCGGCAGTGCTCAGGGGTTACTCCTGGCTGTTTGCTCAGAAATAGCTCCTGGCAGGCACGGGGAACCATATGGGACACCGGGATTCGAACCAACCACCTTAGGTCCTGGATCGGCTGCTTGCAAGGCAAACACCGCTGTGCTATCTCTCTGGGCCCCCCACTGAACTTTTAACTCCAGACCCAGCAATCCTTTATTCTTAACAGAATTAATATTGTATGTGGGCTTGGAAAGATGTGAGGTAAGAGGAAGTTATTTGAATCTGTTATCCTAAAGGACCTTAAAGAAGTAAGGGCCTAATCATGCTATCTTTTGTTTCTTCTAAGTTTTGGCACTTTATCCAATGGTACTAAGGACTTACTTCCCATGTGTATTCCAGTATATTGGAGTTTCTTCCTAGTTTTTTGTGTTGCTTCTATAAGGCCAAAGCAGTTAATTCACAAGATTATTTAATCAGCGGTGTTTCATTACCAATATTTCCTTTGCTATGACAAATTAAACTTTATTGAAAAATTTTATTTGATTGGGTTGCTATATATTAGAATAAAATACAAGTGTAATTCAACTATTGCATTATTTATATCTTTACAATAAATAGCTTATCAATAGCATTGAAAATATTGTAATTCAAGCATACACTGAAACAAAAACTGAAATAAGTTAATGTTCAAATAAAAGTGTGAAGCGAATTGGTTTTGGTTAGAAAAGATTGGTTGGAAAAAAAATACCAGCAGATGTGTCCTTATAAGGACTTTAAGGTGTGATTCTGACATGATTTTGCTAAGAATCTGAATGAAAACTACTTTGAGACAAAAAGTAAGTGGTTAATTATTGGCACTCTCTGAAAACTGCTTATTCAAGGTAAAGAAGTAGCAAGAAAAATACTTCACAAGAAGTAGCCAGCGGGATTTTGGCAACATTCCTGCTGTTTATAGAGAGCCCTGGAGAGTGCAGAGGTTTTTAAAGAGCAGTGCTGGCAACCTCACACTGCAAAGCCAAACCATACAGCAATGGCTTTACACAGCTCCTTTCAGAACAGCCAGCTAGACAATGTGATCAGAAAAGTCTGTTTTGAACATAGCCTGTTCCAGTTTGACTTTAGAATCTGATGCTTCCATTCACCTAAGACTGTGCTTTAAGAGTGTGCTCTGGGTACAGGGCTCAGCAGGGGTGAGAGGCAAAGGGCTGCTAAGGTCTGGTGAACAAAATACAAACAAGTAAGTGCACACAGGAAGAGAAATGGCAAGGCTGCAAATCTACAGGCAGACAGTGGGGGCCCAGTTCAGCTCCAGGTCATCAAAATGTGATAGGAATGAGGTCCTCTGTTTCTGAAGGAATAGTTCATGAACAGGTCAGTCTGTCTTTTGAGGTTTTTAAATGAGTGATCAGAAACAGCATGCTGATAGTTTAAGCCTTGCTTGCCTGTGTAAACATTACTTTTTTTCTTTTAAAGTGAGGTTTAAAGTATTGGTTTTATTAAAGGCAGATGGAAGGATGTTGGGCCACAAAACACAAACATCCTGCTTTTTTCTTTTCCCCTTTGAATTTACTTAACCCACTTAGCTACTGAGAGATTAATAGCTGGCCAGAGGAAGGCAGGTAGGAAAACATGGGAGAGGGAAAATGAGGGCAAGACAAGGAAGGGAAAAGGAAGGAGGAAAAGGAAAAGGAGGGGAAAGAGGAAGAAAAATAGCAGGAGAGGGAAAGGGAGGAGGAGGAAGAATAGAAGACCTGGTAGGATGGGGGAGGAGGGTGTGGGAAAGGAAGAAGGGGCAGGCAGGGCCTGTGGAGGAGGGGAAGGAGAGAAGGAAGAGGAGGCATAAGTGTCTTTTTTTGTGCACAAAGAATCTTGTACATGCATTTGCACATGGTTAGACAAGAAAACAAATCTTCTTCCCTTAGTAGCAAAAAGCCACTATGCAGAATTTTGTGATACCTTCCATCACCCACCAATTACTAATGTGTGCCTGTGCAAGTTACTGGACTTCTCTTCCCTCTAAGAGCAGGTGGGCCTTTCATTCCAGGGATAACTGTGGGGACTGACAGGATCAGTGATTACAGGGCACATCAGGGTTTAAACTCAGTTTAAACTCACAGCTCTGTCTGGCAAGCACCTTAAGTCATTGAACCACTCTGGAAAATGGCATACTCTGTTTATTCCATTTGGTAGGGCACCAGCAATGCTCAGGGCTTACTGCTTTGTTCTGTGTTCAGAATCTCTCCTGGAGGTGCTCTAAGTACCATGTGGAATGCCTGAGTTGAACACTGATAGGCTGCATGCAAGGCAAGTACCCTGCTGTGCTATCACTCCAGCCCTAGTTTTTTCCATTTGTAAGATGGAAATAGTTAAGGCCTTAGGCATTCTGAGGTTCCACAGCTAACTCACTTAAAGTTCTTAGTACTGTGGAATTTCTCAGTGAAATGCTCATAACAATTGTAGGTTTTTAACAAATGCTGATAAAATCTATCAGATATAAAATATCTAATATAAAATCTGCTGAGTGCTTTGAATTTCCCCTAAGACTTCTATCTTTGGGGTGTGGGAGGCTTTGAGCACCATCAACTAACTGGGAAAAGAAAGAGAATGCTGAGTAGAATACGCTTCCTCCTGAAAATTCTCAAAATAGTGAGTCAATGTTAACAGTTGATTGGAACATCATCCCCCAAGTATTAAAGATCTCAGTTGAGGAATTCTTATTCCCATGAATGCTTTTGCTGTGCCTCACAGAGCTGCTTCTTACACCAATAGTTCTGTACTAGTGATAGGTAAGAAAGAATTATTCAGCTTGGTGGAAGAAGAAAAGTGTACACAGTAAAGGGGAGACAATGGCTAGAATTAGTATCAAATCTCTCTCTTTCTCTCTCTCTCTCTCTCTCTCTCTCGCTCTCTCTCTCTCTCTCTCTCTCTCTCTCTGTCCCCTCTCATTTTGGGGCCCAGAGCTTACTCTTGCCTCTGCACTTAGATATTATTCCACTCATCTCAGTCACAGGGGAGGGAGCCTGGATCAGTTGTGTGAAATTGACCCAGAAAAAAAAAAGGCATCCCTAATCTCTGTACTATTCCTCAGGCCTCAGTACCATAATTTTGACTTGTAGAAGTAATTCATTTTGCTTTAATCTGAGACTGAAGCAATGAATTTAAGTCCTCCCAAGAAACGGAAACTTGAGCAGCGAGCAAACTGGGAAGAGTGGGAGGACTTGGGAGAAAATATTGGATGGAAAGGATTAGAACCAGAATCATGTAGAGAAAACATTGTTGGCACTTTCTAGACAGTAGAGGTATTGACAGATGTATTGACAGATATTTCCTGATGGGAGCTTGTAAAGAGCTCACTGATTAGGACTGGGTCTTTAATTTTTCTAGATCTAAATGAGAAAATTCTACTATTCAGCCTGGACAAGAAAACTAGGAACATCTGCACTTGCCCTTTGTGGCCAAGTGGAAAGCACGTCTTGGTTTAGAAGGTTCATGGATAGAAGGGTTTGAGACTAGGAACTCCTCATGCATCCAAGTAATCTGAGTTTAATCTCCAACATCCCAGATAGTTTGCTGAGTCTGCCAGGAGTAATTTCTGAGTGTAGAGTCAGGAATGACGCCAGGAATGACTCCTGAACATCACAGGTGTGCCCCCCACCAAAAAAAGTTGTCTCCATACTTTAATTTAGAATGGCTTGTAAAAAGGAGACCATACACTAAATGGACTCAGGTGAAGAATAGGGTGAGGGTTAGGCCTGTGGAAATGTGAACACATCTGATGAAAGAGACAGAGTTGATAGCAATGGAGAAACAGATAGTAGAGCAAAAATTTTGTGGTCAGCTTCTGTGCTTGTTCTGGCCTGAATCTGTAAATGAATGAGTAATACATGAGCTGAACAATGAGATCTATTCATTGAGGCAAATTACTTTTGAGTTTTGCGAAAATAGAAGTCACATTATTCCTAGAACTGACTTGGAGGAAAAAAGCCATACATTTTAAACTTGGTTCTTCAAAGCTATTTTAGGTCTTTTTTATAGACCTTTTTTTTTTCTTTTTGACATACAGATCTTTTTTAAAGAAAAAAATAAAGATTTCTACCATTTTCTTAAGCTACTTTTACTATAATAAGTGCTGTCTGCCTGCCTGTCTGTCTGTCTCTCCCATTCTTTGATTTTCCCCCCCTTTCTTCCTTTTGGTGTATTTGGGACTCACTGGGATTCTTGGATCTTAAGGTTTTTATTTTTTGTTATTGTTTGTTTTTTGTTTTGTTTTTGGGCCACACCAGGTGACACTTAGGGTTAAATTTGGCTATGCACTCAGAAATTGCTCCTGGTTGGGGACACTGGGAGATTGGGGTTCGTCCTACGTTAGCCATCAAGGTAAATACCCTATCACTGGGCCACCACTCCAGCCTCTCTTAAGTTTATTTATTTATTTATTTATTTATTTATTTTGGTTTTTGGGCCACACTTGATGATGCTCAGGGGTTACTCCTGGCTATGCACTCAGAAATCGCTCCTGCCTTGAGGGACCATATGGGACGTTGGAGGATCAAACCATGGTCTATCCTAGGTTAGTGTGTAGCAAGACAAAAAGCCCTACCATGTGTGCTACAACTCCAGTCCCTCTTAAGTTAATTTTTAAATTAAATAAATGAAATTTGGCAAAGCTTTAGCTATTATTTATTAAAATATTTCGTCTACTCCCATACTAGTTAATTCAGTAACACACATATTTAGGTATAAACATGGAGCAAATCTCACTGATACTATGTTTTATTTTTAGTTTCCCTTTTTATCAAGAATGACTGTCCCAAAAACCTGATGTCAATGGCTTAAACATTTGTTAAATACATAGAACACATATATACATACTTTTCCTCATTTCTATTTCTTATGATAATGTAAAACTAGGGGGATTCCCTATCCAGCTTGAGTGAAAATTGTATCATCAAATGTTACTTTAAAAATAAATCTTTTGGGGCCGGAGTGGTGGCACAGAGTGTAAGGTGTTTGCCTTGCATGTGCTAGCTTGGACAGACCATGGTTTGATCCTTGGCACCCAGGGTCCCCCAAGTCAGGAGTGATTTCTGAGTGCATAGCCAGGAGTAACCCCTGAGCATCACCGGGTGTGGCCCAAAAGCCAAAAAATCAAAAAAACAAACAAAAAAACAACAAAACCCAAACAAAAAATATCTCTTACAAGAGAATTAGGATGCCTTTCCAGAAATTAAAAAAAAATATTTTGAGATTCATTGATCATTAATTGAGTTCAAACAATAACTTTTATAACTTTACTTTTTTTGGTTTTTGGGTCACACCCGGCAGCTTTCAGGGGTTACTCCTGGCTCTATGCTCAGAAATCACTCTTGGCAGGCTCTGGGGACCATATGGAATGCTGCGATTTGAACCGCCATCCTTCTGCATGCAAGGCAAACTCCTCACCTCCATGCTATCTCTTTAGCCCCTATAACTTTTTTTGGTTTTGGCCCACCCAGTCATGATCAGGGGTTATTCCTGGCCCTGAACTCAGGAATTACTCCTGGTGATCTTGGGAGACCATATGAATGCTGGGACCCAACCATGGTCAGCCACACAAGGCTGAGCTATACTTTAACCACTGTGCTATATTTTGGTCCCTGAATTCATAATTCTTGTGGGAAACAGCACTGCAGTATTTTAAACATATATCTGTATATAATGTTGTTTGTTTTCTTAATACACCCAGTGGTGCTTACAGTGATTCCTGGCCTTGTGTTCAGGAGTATTCCCTCATGGTACTCAGGGGGCCATATGTAGTGCAGATACAAGGCAAGATTCATAACATTTATACTATCTCTCTGGCCCCTTTCCTCAGTTTCTAGAAACTCCGGTGCAAGCTTCAGGATTATATGCTTCAGCACTGTGAAATATTTGTTGTTTCTGATCAGCACAGATAAACTATTTGACAGCATATAATTAGTTTTGTACATGCTTTTTTTTTTTTTTTTTACAAACCACCCAATTCCTATCCTTTTTGATTACCAAAGCCTGTCCTTATTTTTAGAGGAGGAGCCCCCCCCCCTTTTTTTTTCGAAATCTTGGGAAACTTTAAAGTAAAAAATATAAGCTTTTTACTTGAGGAGTATCCCTGGTGTCAGCAGTACAAATGTTACAATTATGGGCTCTAGGGGAAACCTAATAATTAGAATCTAGTTTTTGTGTCATAGCCAATGATGCTCAGGGCTTACTCCTGACACTGTGTTCAAGGGTCACTCTTGACAGTGCTCAGAGGGCTATATGAGGTGCTGGGAATGAATCTGGGATGATCGAGTGCAAGGCAAGTACCTGATACCCCAAGCAATCTTTTTACCCTTTAATAATTTGTACTTAAACACAATTTCTGATTGTACATTAATGTGAAAAATGCTCTAAAAGATCCAGGTGTACTTTGTCACTTCTCAAAGTCCTTCTCAGTCTAGTGGATCTTTAACCCAGCTACGGCCAACTTGGCCAGTTTTGATGGTTATAATGGAGTATATTGAACCACTAACAATAAACTGTTTGATAGTTATAATTTATGTCAATAAACCCATCTGTCACTCTCCCATACCTTGGAATCATGAAAGGGTGTTTATGTCTGCAAACTATAGGAAGATTGCTATTAGACAGTATTAGCACCAAGGTCAGTAGTCAGAAAGATAGGACAGTAGTTAAAGCATTTGCCTTGCAGGTGGCTGATCCAGGTTTGATATCCAGCACACCATACAGTTTCCTGAGACCTGCCAAGAGAGATTCCTGAGCAGAGAACTAAGAGTAACCCTGTGCACTGCCTGCCCGGTTGTGGCGTCTTTGCCCAAGGCATGAAATTATACTGGAGTTAAATCAAGTGGATATTTTAACTTAATGGGCCATGCTTTTGGATCTTCAGATAACATATTTTTTTTTTTTTTTTTGGTTTTTGGGCCACACCCTGTGACGCTCAGGGGTTACTCCTGGCTATGCGCTCAGAAGTTGCTCCTGGCTTCTTGGGGGACCATATGGGACGCCGGGGGATCGAACCGCGGTCCGTCCTAGGCTAGCGCAGGCAAGGCAGGCACCTTACCTCCAGCGCCACCGCCCAGCCCCCAGATAACATATTTCACCTTGAAATATCTCAAGTATGTGAATATCATTGTCTCATAGGATAATGAGAATAATGGTTCTAGAATTCTACTTTTTAGCTTTTCCATTTAGTAGTTGTAACATCTTGGGGTAAAAAGCATGATTTTCTCTTGACCTCCTTTATATATGTAAATTTAAGCATTGTACAGTTACTTAAGAATTATTTTATTAATTTTTTAAATTTATTTAAATAAAATGTATCACATAGTTGACATAACAGATTATAATACATTGGTTTCAGGATGATGAAAAGCAAAGTTGTTAAGAAATAACTTTAAATTAAGAAAGAGAATAAAGAGTTAAAAATGGAAAAAGGAGAGGAGAGAGTTCATTAGTAGTTATATTTGTGAAAATTGTTATATTATCAATAAAGTTGTTAATACCATAGCCGAAGGTTTAGTATGCTTTCCCCATTTTTTTCTTTAGAGATGGAAGATACACTAAAAAATAAAGTGTGTGTGTGTGTGTGTGTGTGTGTGTGTGTGTGGCAGTTGTCATTTGCATAGGCACAGCAAAATATGGAAGAAATGGAAAAGAAAGACGTTTGGCCTAAAAACCAGGGAGATCTTACCCCCGAAGTATTTTGGCATACTCTTCCAGGCATACTCGGTTTCCAACTCCCTAGTCACTCTTGATGGTCAGCTCCTCAGTCTCACAGTTGTTGCTGTCAGGTTTCTGTAGTTATAGATCCTGGTTTCTATACAGGTCCCGTGTCGAAGACGGAGTGGTATTTAGTGTCTTCTGGTTCCATCTCTCCATCAGTTAACATTGCAGAGAATTCTGCCCTAAAAGCAGACTATTGTTGTTGCCCAGTTGTCAGAGGGTGATATAAGAACTGTTTTTGGAGTAAGTCAGTGCCATGATAGTAGTGGGGTCTTCCTTGGTATAATTTATGTTACTGATGCTGGTGTGGAAAACCATGTTTGTTTCTGTAGGTGGTATCCTTGCTTCAGGGGCGAATGGTCAATGTCCAATCAACTGGAGTCTAAGCAAAGTCATTATGCCAAGTGTTTAGGTTGTAAGATCCCACTGCAATATAAAAATTTCTGTATTCCTATCTCTATTAGAAAGAACTTGTTTGCATCTGTTAACTTTTCCCATTTTAATATGACTATGCAAAAAAGGGACAATGCCACAGGGAATTACTAGTGCATGTGGGGGGGGGGCGAGGTATCAAGATCAACAGTCCCCAGAGCCTTTTGTTTCTATGAACTCTGAATAGAGATTTGTCTACTAGTATATTGTATTGAATAGAACCTTCAGATAGGGGAAATTGCCACTACTAGAATTATTACTTTTTCTTTTTCTTTTTTTTAATTATGCAGTCTAGATTCCCACATTTGGGGAAATCGCAGGGGTCAGCACACCCAGAGTGCAATGGGTGAGCCTCGCCCTGGGGATACCACCTTCGTGATCAAGTATCTCCCCTGCCTGGTAAGTACTGCTAGAATTAGAATTATTTTTTATAACCGCTTACAAACATGTTTGTAATCATGATGCTTAAATAAATATAATAATTAAAAAATTCTTGTAGTTCATCAAAACATTCACACATCCAATACACTTTGGCCAGACAGACTTGGAAAGATAAACTATCTGATCAATAGTTATAAACATGTCTTTGGTCATTCAGGCATGCTCTGTATCAATTTATGAAAATTGCCCAATTAGACCAATAAAGACAGGAAAACTGTGATTCCTCTTCCAGGAAAATCCAAGAGATTACCACAAACTAGAACACAGAGGTCACTGTGACTCCAGGAGCCAGTTGTGATTGTTGCTATGAGCTTGACTTGTGTGTTCAAAGTTCAAATGCCTTTCTGGGACACTTAAATAGAAACATATCATCTCCTTCTGGTAGAATGAGACCCTACTAAGAAAAATCATGCTTTACTAGTTCAGCATCTTGATTTAGTGAAAGTTCAGTGATTGTTTTGCAAGCAAAACCTGTAATGAAAAGCCCCAAAAAGCTTATTCTTTTTTTTATTTTATATATTTTTATTTTGCAGGTTAAATTTTTTTAATATTATTTTTATTTTGATCATAGTGCCTTACATATTGTTGACAATAATATTTTAGGTACATATTTACATAAAATCAGGAGGGATTCCCATCACTATTTTGTCCTCCCTACACCTCCGTTTTCTTTTTTTTTTTTTTTTTTTTTTTAAATTTTTTAAATTTATTTTTTGTTCTGGTTTTTTTTTTTTTTTTTTAATTTTTTTTTTATTTAAACACCTTGATTACATACATGATTGTGTTTGGGTTTCAGTCATAAAAGGAACACCACCCATCACCAGTGCAACATTCCCATCACCCAAGTCCCAAATCACCCTCCTCCCCACCCAACCCCCGCCTGTACCCTAAACAGGCTCTACATTTCCCTCATACATTCTCAATATTAGGACAGTTCAAAATGTAGTTATTTCTCTAACTAAACTCATCACTCTTTGTGGTGAGCTTCCTGAGGTGAGCTGGAACTTCCAGCTCTTTTCTCTTTTGTGTCTGAAAATTATTATTACAAGGGTGTCTTTCATTTTTCTTAAAACCCATAGATGAGTGAGACCATTCTGCGTTTTTCTCTCTCTCTCTGACTTATTTCACTCAGCATAATAGATTCCATGTACATCCATGTATAGGAAAATTTCATGACTTCATCTCTCCTGACAGCTGCATAATATTCCATTGTGTATATGTACCACAGTTTCTTTAGCCATTCATCTGTTGAAGGGCATCTTGGTTGTTTCCAGAGTCTTGCTATGGTAAATAGAGCTGCAATGAATATAGGTGTAAGGAAGGGGTTTTTGTATTGTATTTTTGTGTTCCTAGGGTATATTCCTAGGAGTGGTATAGCTGGATCGTATGGGAGCTCGATTTCCAGTTTTTGGAGGAATCTCCATATCGCTTTCCATAAAGGTTGAACTAGACAGCATTCCCACCAGCAGTGGATAAGAGTTCCTTTCTCTCCACATCCCCGCCAACACTGTTTATTCTCATTCTTTGTGATGTGTGCCATTCTCTGGGGTGTGAGGTGGTATCTCATCGTTGTTTTGATTTGCATCTCCCTGATGATTAGTGATGTGGAACATTTTTTCATGTGTCTTTTGGCCATGCGTATTTCTTCTTTGTCAAAGTGTCTGTTCATTTCTTCTCCCCCATTTTTTGATGGGGTTAGATGTTTTTTTCTTGTAAAGTTCTGTCAGTGCCTTGTATATTTTGGAGATTAGCCCCTTATCTGATGGGTATTGGGTGAATAGTTTCTCCCACTCAGTGGGTGGCTCTTGTATCCTGGGCACTATTTCCTTTGAGGTGCAGAAGCTTCTCAGCTTAATATATTCCCATCTGTTAATCTCTGCTTTCACTTGCTTGGAGAGTGCAGTTTCCTCCTTGAAGATGCCTGTAATGTCCTGTAGTGTTTTGCCTATGTGCTGTTCTATATATCTTATGGTTTTGGGGCTGATATCGAGGTCTTTAATCCATTTGGATTTTACCTTTGTACATGATGTTAGCTGGGGGTCTAAGTTTAATTTTTTGCAAGTGGCTATCCAATTGTGCCAACACCACTTGTTGAAGAGGCTTTCCCTGCTCCATTTAGGATTTCCTGCTCCTTTATCAAAAAGTAGATGGTTGTATCTCTGGGGAACATTTTCTGAGTATTCAAGCCTATTCCACTGATCTGAGGACCTATCCTTATTCCAATACCATGCTGTTTTGATAACTGTTGCTTTGTAGTACAGTTTAAAGTTGGGAAAAGTAATTCCTCCCATATTCTTTTTCCCAATGATTGCTTTAGCTATTCGAGGGTGTTTATTGTTCCAAATGAATTTCAAAAGTGTCTGATCCACTTCTTTGAAGAATGTCATGGGTATCTTTAGAGGGATGGCATTAAATCTGTATAATGCCTTGGGGAGTATTGACATTTTGATGATGTTAATCCTGCCAATCCATGAGCAGGGTATGTGTTTCCATTTCCGTGTGTCCTCTCTTATTTCTTGGAGCAGAGTTTTATAGTTTTCTTTGTATAGGTCCTTCACATATTTAGTCAAGTTGATTCCAAGATATTTGAGTTTGTGTGGTACTATTGTGAATGGGGTTGTTTTCTTAATGTCCATTTCTTCTTTATTACTGTTGGTGTATAGAAAGGCCATTGATTTTTGTGTGTTAATTTTGTAGCCTGCCACCTTGCTATATGAGTCTATTGTTTCTAGAAGCTTTTTGATAGAGTCTTTAGGGTTTTCTAAGTAGAGTATCATGTCATCTGCAAACAGTGAGAGCTTGACTTCTTCCTTTCCTATCTGGATTCCCTTGATATCCTTTTCTTGCCTAATCGCTATAGCAAGTACTTCCAGTGCTATGTTGAATAGGAGTGGTGAGAGAGGACAGCCTTGTCTTGTGCCAGAATTTAGAGGGAAGGCTTTCAGTTTTTCTCCATTGAGGATAATATTTGCCACTGGCTTGTGGTAGATGGCCTTCACTATATTGAGAAAGGTTCCCTCCATTCCCATCTTGCTGAGAGTTTTGATCAAGAATGGGTGTTGGACCTTATCAAATGCTTTCTCTGCATCTATTGATATGATCATGTGGTTTTTATTTTTCTTGTTATTGATGTTGTGTATTATGTTGATAGATTTACGGATGTTAAACCAGCCTTGCATTCCTGGGATGAAACCTACTTGATCGTAGTGGATGATCTTCTTAATGAGGCATTGAATCCTATTTGCCAGGATTTTGTTGAGGATCTTTGCATCTGCATTCATCAGTGATATTGGTCTGTAATTTTCTTTTTTGGTAGCGTCTCTGTCTGGTTTAGGTATCAAGGTGATGTTGGCTTCATAAAAGCTATTTGGAAGTGTTTCTGTTTGTTCAATTTCATGAAAGAGTCTTGCCAAGATTGGCAGTAGTTCCTCTTGGAAAGTTTGATAGAATTCATTAGTGAATCCATCTGGACCTGGGCTTTTGTTTTTCGGCAGACATTTGATTACTGTTTTAATTTCATCAATGGTGATGGGGGTGTTTAGATATGCTACATCCTCTTCCTTCAACCGTGGAAGATTATAAGAGTCCAAGAATTTATCCATTTCTTCCAGGTTCTCATTTTTAGTGGCGTAGAGTTTTTCAAAGTAGTTTCTGATTACCCTTTGAATCTCTGTCATATCAGTAGTGATCTCTCCTTTTTCATTCCTGATACGAGTTATCAAGTTTCTCTCTCTCTCTTTCTTTGTTAGGTTTGCCAGTGGTCTATCAATCTTGTTTATTTTTTCAAAGAACCAACTTCTGCTTTCGTTGATCTTTCGGATTGTTTTTTGAGTTTCCACTTCGTTGATTTCTGCTCTCAGCTTTGTTATTTCCTTCTGTCTTCCTGTTCTT
Source organism: Suncus etruscus (assembly GCF_024139225.1). Lineage (NCBI taxonomy): Eukaryota > Metazoa > Chordata > Mammalia > Eulipotyphla > Soricidae > Suncus > Suncus etruscus. Next base: position 105,627,744 of record NC_064849.1, on the reverse strand, counting down.
GGGTCCTTTTGTTGAGCATTTTCTAGTTCTATTAGCTGTGTCATTAAGCTACTCAGGTAAGCTCCTTCTTCCTTCCTGATGTGTGCTTGCAAAGCTATAAATTTTCCTCTCAGTACTGCTTTTGCTGTGTCCCATAAGTTCTGAGAGTTTGTGTCTTTATTGTCATTTGTTTCCAGGAACCTTTTTATTTCCTCCTTGATTTCATCTCGGACCCACTGGTTATTGAGCATGAGGCTGTTTAACTTCCAGGTGTTAAAGTGTTTCTTCTGAGTCCCTTTGGAGTTCACAAATAATTTCAGAGCCTTGTGGTCAGCGAAGGTAGTCTGCAAAATTTCTATCCTCTTGATCTTTTGGAGGTATGTTTTATGTGCCAGCATGTAGTCTATCCTGGAGAATGTCCCATGTACATTGGAGAAGAATGTGTATCCAGGTTTCTGGGGATGGAGTGTCCTATATATATCCACTAGGCCTCTTTCTTCCATTTCTCTCCTCAGGTCTAGTATATTCTTGTTGGGTTTCAGTCTGGTTGACCTGTCCAGTGTTGACAAAGCCGTGTTTAGGTCCCCCACAATTATTGTGTTGTTGTTGATATTATTTTTCAGATTTGTCAGCAGTTGTATTAAATATTTTGCTGGCCCCTCATTCGGTGCATATATGTTTAGGAGAGTGAATTCTTCCTGCTCTACGTACCCCTTGATTAATATAAAATGTCCGTCTTTGTTCCTTACAACCTTCCTGAGTATAAAGTTTGCATTATCTGATATTAGTATGGCCACTCCAGCTTTTTTATGGGTGTTGTTTGCTTGGATAACTTTTCTCCAGCCTTTTATTTTGAGTCTATGTTTGTTCTGACTATTCAGGTGCGTTTCTTGTAGGCAGCAGAAGGTTGGATTGAGTTTTTTGATCCATTTAGCCACTCTGTGTCTCTTAACTGGTGCATTTAGTCCATTGACGTTGAGAGAAAGAATTGTCCTGGGATTTAACGCCATCTTTATTTCAAAATTTGGTGTGTCTTTTGGGTAGTCTTGTCTTAGATTAGGTCTTTCAGTTTTTCTCTTAAGACTGGTTTTGTGTCTGTGAAGTTTCTGAGCTGTTTTTTGTCTGTGAAACCATGTATTCTTCCATCAAACCGGAAAGTGAGTTTTGCTGGGTATAGTATTCTGGGTGAAGCATTCATTTCATTCAGTCTTGTCACAATATCCCACCACTGCTTTCTGGCATTGAGCGTTTCTGGTGACAGGTCTGCTGTAAATCTCAGGGAAGCTTGCTTGAACATGATTTCCCCTTTTGATCTTGCTGTTTTCAGAATTCTGTCTCTATCTGTGGGATTTGTCATTGTGACTAGGATGTGTCTTGGGGTGGTTTTTCTGGGGTCTCTTTTGGTTGGTACTCTTCGGGCATGCAGGATTTGATCACATATATTCTTTAGCTCTGGAAGTTTCTCTTTAATGATGTTCTTGACCATTGATTCTTCCTGGAAATTTTCTTCCTGGGTCTCTGGGACTCCAATGATTCTTAAGTTGTTTCTGTTGATCTTATCATAGACTTCTATTTTCGTCTGTTCCCATTCTTTGACTAATTTTTCCATTGTCTGCTCATTTGCTTTAAGTTTTTTGTCCAATCTCTCCTGCTGTATGGAATTGTTATGTATCTCATCTTCCACAGCACCAAGTCTATTCTCAGCTTCTGATACCCTGTCCCAGAGCTTATCCATTTTGTCATTCACTTCGTTTACTGAGTTTTTCAGGCCTGTTAGTTGACATGTTATTTCAGTTTGGAGTTTTGTCATTTCTGCCTTCATATTTTCTTGGTTCTTATTAGTGTTCTGTTCAACTCGATCCATGGTTTCTTGGAGTCTGTTGAGCACCTTCCATATTGCTAGTCTAAAGTCCTTATCTGAGAGGTTGATTAGTTGTTCAGTCATTATCTGGTCCTCAGAATTGTCATCTTCATTCTCTATGTCTGATGCTGGCCTGCGCTGTTTCCCCATTGTCACATTTGTATTGTGGGTTTTTCTACGTGTTGTAGTGGTATTCATTGTCTATATGATGTAGGCAGCACACTCCTCTGGCTCCTCCCTTTCTGGATGGGCTGACTTGCCTCTAAGGGAGGGGAGTCCTCCGTGGATGAAGCCTCACACTGGGTCAAATCTTAGGCCCGAGCATGTAACAGAGAAGACAGTCCAGAGAGAAATGTTTGCTTCTGTGATATAGCGCCGTTCTTAGTGTGATTTTTCCTTCTTGTTGCAATGGAGTTCTTTCCTTAGAAAGAGTGCACGGCCGCGTAGCGAAGCGGAGCGGCCGTGCTCCTCTGAGCCTCTTTTTGCCCCACTCGCAAGAGTTTCACGCAAGAGGACAGTAGACAGACATAGACAGGTCACACTCACAGTCTTTCACAGCTGAGCCCCACTGGGCCGGTGTACTTTCGCGGATTTTCCCCGCCTGGTGTCACACACAGGGAGCCAGCTTTTGCAAAGGATAGCCGGTTTTTATGCTCTGAAGTCCCTCCCTGAAAATGGCGTCTGGGCGAGTGAGGTTTCTGGAGGCTCTTTTTGCCCCACTCGCAAGAGTTTCACGCAAGAGGACAGTAGACAGACATAGACAGGTCACACTCACAGTCTTTCACAGCTGAGCCCCACTGGGCCGGTGTACTTTCGCGGATTTTCCCCGCCTGGTGTCACACACAGGGAGCCAGCTTTTGCAAAGGATAGCCGGTTTTTATGCTCTGAAGTCCCTCCCTGAAAATGGCGTCTGGGCGAGCGAGGTTTCTGGAGGCTCTTTTTGCCCCACTCGCAAGAGTTTCACGCAAGAGGACAGTAGACAGACATAGACAGGTCACACTCACAGTCTTTCACAGCTGAGCCCCACTGGGCCGGTGTACTTTCGCGGATTTTCCCCGCCTGGTGTCACACACAGGGAGCCAGCTTTTGCAAAAGGACTGAATATTTAATGAAAAACAGGAATACACCTCCGTTTTCATCCTACCTCCCATATCCTCCTCCCTCACCCCCAGGGCTGCTAGAATATTTGGTCCCCTCTGTACCTAGTTTACTACTTAGTAGTCTTGCACCTGTTTGGTCTTAGTGTCTCCCTTATTTCCCCCTCTAAGTGGGAGGCAGGACTAGCTAGTTCAAGTTATGTGGTTTTGTTTGAAGAAGAGAAAAGGAATAAACTGGGGTAAAAGTCTAATACGCCGAAAATGGGTGAAATCCTTCTAGAGGCTCTCATCATCGGTTTGAGAGACGAAGGAGAAAAAGAAGGTGAAACACCCCAACAGTACAAAAAGAAGTGTCAAATATCCAGTGAGGAATCCAACAATAACGATAAGCACCACAAAAAAAAAAAAAACAAAAAAAAAAAAACATGGTCTTGAGATAAGAAACATGGCAGAGCACATAAAGAAAGAAAAGAAAAGAAGAGAAAAAAAATAAGTATAAATGGGACAACAACTTCATTAACCACACCAAAACAAAGAATCGACAAAAAGTAGATAGGTAAATAAAAATTAAAAAATAATAATAATAAATGAAGATAAAAAATAATATATAAAAAATAAAAAATGTTTTGTGCCTTTTGCTTTTTTTTTTTTTCCCTCCTGCACTAGCACAGTAAATATTGGGGTCATTCGAAAAGGAATTCACTTGGCCTAAGAGATATGGGGTTTCTCCACCCTTGGAGTATATTGTCATGGGATTAACTATAGACTCCGTTCAGGTTCATTTACTCTCCTGGTGGTGCTTTCATTGTGTTTGGAAGACTTCTGCTCCGTCCAAGGTGATAAAATCAGACCTCTGTATCTAGAGATCTCAGTATCTGCACAGGTCCAGGAGTGGGACTTATGATGAAGTCTTTCTTTGTGGTTCTAGAAGTTCTGTTCCCTCAGTGTCATTTTAATCCATCTTCTGTGGTTGGTGGTCTTGGTCTTTGCACTGATCCTAGGATGACACCTAGTATAGTGTCTTTCATTGTGTTTCCAGAAGCCCCATTCCGTTGCAATTGTCTCTGTCAGACCTTTGGAACTGGGGATCATGGTTGTTGTGTAGGTCGTAGTTCAAACCCTAGACTAGGGCTTTTTTATTGGTCCCAAGATATATATAGTCTGGTCATGGTTCTAGCAGCCAGTCATCTGTAAATCGCGATCTTGGCTTTTGGACCGACCAAAGGGTAACAAGTCTTCTGATTTTGTCTTATCGTTAGCTGGTAAGGTAGGATAACCTGCTCTTATGTCAAGTTATTCCCATTTTCCTCGTTGCCAGGATATAATATTAGAGCTGGCACTTGTTGGTGACCCAGCAGTATTAAGGCTTTCTCGGATGGGATTTGTTTCCTGTAGCTGTTGTGAAGAACTGTGTCGTTTCTATGTCTGGGATCCAGGGTTCAAGGCTGGGCGGATGGTGTCTAATCACCTGAGGTCTAAGTTGGGTCCACATGACATATTTTCAAGGTGGGAGATATCCCTGTATTGTAAACAAGTATGAGTTCCTATCCCTAGTAGATAAGAGCTCTTTTTTATATGTAGGATTCCCCCTTTTTTTAGTGTGCCTTTGCAGGGAGAAATGGTGCATTTGGGGGTGGACAGAGAAGAAAACAGAAACAGGTCACACACCCAAAAAAGATAAAAATAGGAATAAAAATATATGTGCTCACATATGTATATGTAGAACAAACATTTTTAAAAAATGAATTAACAAAATATTTAAAGGAACAAAGTGATGCAAAAGACTACCTTATTTTTGGGGAAAAGCAGGTAAAGAGGTGGTGTAATATAGGTCTTATACTTATGTTGGCCAAAAGCTTATTCTTATAAAAAATTAAATTCATTTTTAAGAGGATCTAAAACAACACATTTATGCTGACCTGTTATTAGAAACTCAAAAGAACAGATTTTAAATGCAGCTTCCTTTTTTTTTTAGAACATGTGATCTTAGTCTGCAAACATTAGCCCATTTGAAAAGTGTATTGTTTACTTATTGCACAATTACAAACTCGCAGCCTTGTGGAAGTTAATATTTTCTGAGAATGACAACAGACTGAAAAAAAGATAAAGCTGCCAAGATATAAGTTACCCAGAGTTTTAGAATCCTAAGCATAGCAGTTTTTTTTTTTTTTTTTTTTATCTTCATTTAACTATTGCCAGGGAGGTGATTCTTTCTTTCTTTTTTTTTTTTTTTCTCCAGGTGTCTGGCTGCTTATTCTCTGAAAACCAACTACCTTAGACCACTCTTATTTCCAAGCCATACCCTTTAAACAGAATTGATCAGTGTAGAGGAGAGTCATCATCTCTGTCTATTTTGGGGCCTTGTGTGGAAAGGAGTAACAGAAAGGAGATTGCTATCTCTATGGGCTATGTTCAAGGCTGACCCTTGACTGATAATTGACTGTTCTCTGAACAGATTAGGGTGTGTTGTGTGCCTAGACTATACAAATAACGTATGTATGCTGAGTACCTGCATTCCTACTGGAAGATGGAAATTTTGGTACGTGCTAATCATATGAATATGTAACAAGACTCCCCCAATATTGGACATGTAGTTTCTGGAGTTTCTGGGAAGAATAATATGCATATATCACTGCACTTTTCATTGTTGAAGAAAGTAGCATGCTCTTCTCATAAAAGACTGGGAACTTTTTTCTGCATAGAGGAAGCTTCTATAGATTCTCCTATATTCTCTCTATGTATTCTATCCTCAATATGATCTGACTACGTATTCATCCATCTTTGCAATAAATCTTAAATATTCATTTATGTGATGAGCTCCAAGATTCCTTCTGGAAAATCTCTGACTACTGGAATGGTTTTGGGGATCATAATACAGATCAGTTCAAGGGACCCTGGAAATCTAAGGTAGGTGTTGGTGGGCCGTGGTAGCATTTTATACAGGAACCTTTAATTTTATGGGTCAGAGTGGAGGAAGAGAGGTATTTAATCTGGTTCCTCTAGTTTACGGAATGGTTTTGGGTAGTGTTTGTCAATTCAGGCTACAAAACAATTTTTGGGGGCTACACCAGGCTACACCTGGTGATACTCAGGAATCACTCCTGGAAGGCTCAGAGAACTATATGGGATGCTTGAGATTGAAACCAGGTTGGCTAAGTATAAGGTAAGCACCCTACCTGTCGTGCTATTGCTCCCACGCTGCAAAACATTTTTTTTTCTGTGATTGCTTTAAAAATTGGAACCTCCCCTGTGGCCAGATGGATAATACATGAATAGAGCTCTTACATAGCAAGCTATACCCAGCACCCATATGATCTCCTGAGCCCCACTAGGAGTGATCCTAAGTGCAGAGCCAAGAATAAGGCCTGAGCACCATTAGGTGTGGCCCCAACATGCCCCTATACACACCAAAATAAAATTGGGTCATCATGGTTCATCATGGGTCTGGAGAAATAATACAGTGGGTAAGACATTTGCCATGCATGCAGTACATATGGGTACCAACCCTGGCACTCCAATTGGTACCTTTGAGTCCCACCATGGCTCAGAGTCGTGAGTTAGAATTAAATACTGCTGTATATGCCTCAAAACAAAACAAAACAAAAAATGGGGCCTTCTCCAAGGTTAATGAGACCTTAAAATAATAATACCGTATATGGGTGGCTGGTTAATTATATGTTTTATGCAGTACCCCTAATGGTATACCCAGAGTTGGGACTCAGGATTTAAAGTAAGTTTTATCCCCAGGGCTTTGGGTGGAAGTTTTCCTTTTTATCTTTGTTCACTTTTGCTATATCCAGCAGTGCTCAGGGCTTCTGGCACTTCGACCAGTGCCAATCAATCAGTATCAATCAGGGACCGTTCCTGATGGAGCTCTAGGGAGTATACAGAGTGCTAGGAATTGAACCTGGGTTAGCCTTGTACAAGCCAAAACCCCAACCACCCTCTGCTCTACGATGGCTCTGGCATTTGTGTGGCAGTTTTCTATAGCAGAAGAATATGGAATTAAGAAGCATCAAGGCCCATCTGACAGTAAAAACCACATTTTTTCACATAAAGAACTGATGTCTTCAGGCATCCTGAAAAATTTGAGTGGGACTCCCTACCCTGGGAATTATGACATTTTAGGGACTTTACTATGAAGGTTACTTCATAACATACCATTCACTGACAACCTTTTGTGTTTTTGGTAGAAAAACAAGTCAAAAGAAATATTTTAAAATATATGTATTCAGTCACAGCAAAATTTTTGCTATTTATTCACCCACATACTTCAACATACTGTTCAACAAATATCTCTCTCATGCAATAGACCCAGTTATTTATCAGCGTTATTCAGAAGTTTATGCTAACTGGTTTCTTTTGACTAGAGAGAGTGTCATTTTTGTCTTTGAAGTTCTAGTTTTCAGGAATATCTAAATGACCCAGCAAGGGTGTCATGGTGTCTCCCATTGGCAGTGCAAGATAGAGAGCAGCTGCACTTGGAGCGTAGTTTGTGGGCACTGCCTGGCTTCCGGACTTGGCTCCTCTTACAGCCTCTAATGACACGGTTCCTGAGGCTCTGAGTGAGAGATACCTGAGGAGCTGCCCTCATTTGGCAGCTCTGCCTTATGTAATGTCCTGCTCACTCTGATGCCTGGCAAATATTTGTGGAGTTGAGTTAATCTATTTAAACTACCCATAGAACTGTACTGTTCATTGAATCCCTGTTTTCTAGAAAACTGGAGGCTGCTCCATTAGAGAAAGCAGTTGTTTGCTCTGTGGAAGCAAGAGATTTGCATACCCTTGAGAAACAGCCTGGTGCTGAGATAGGGAGTCTTTCCCTCATGCTACTGGTAATAGAGCATCGGTAAGGGGCCAAAACCATAGGAGCAGGACTAAGTGCTGATTTATAGCTTCAGTCTCCTGTCTCCCTGTTGGAGGTGGTGTCTTTTTTTTGCCCACAGAGGCTGTGTGTTCCCTTAGGGTACTCCTCTCTCCATATCAAAAACCCACTTTAGAAAAGGATTTAAAATTAACTTCTAGGAAATGCCAGGTTTAAAACACTCTTCTATTTGGGTTTTAAAAAAACACAATGAAAAAACTGTCAGGGAAGGAAATATTTTGGTTTTTGTTTTGGCTTTGGGTCACATCTGCCTTTGCTCAGGGATTACTCCTGGCAATACTGGCGCTGGGGATCAAACTCGGGCTTTCAGACTAGGTGGCTGCATGCAAGGCAAGTGCCCTACCTGCTGTTCTTTCAGTAGTATGGAATAGTTGCTTTTGAAGATAATTGTGTGTGTGTGTGTGTGTGTGTGTGTGTGTGTGTGTGTGTGTGTGTGTGTGTGTGTGGTGATTTCCTGGTACTTTGACATCCAGTTAAGAGTCTCTTATACTTGTGTTCATTCTGGCAAAACCTGGTCTGTTTTAATGTGTGGGCCTGAGCCTACCTGATCCTTACGACCAATAATGCCAGAAGAGTCAAGCTCCATTCTGTCACCTCTATTTTGTGCTTGCCAGAGCATTTAACTTTGTGATTCCATTTTGTTTTTATTTCCACAAGTTAACCAAAGCAGCTGGCATCTGGGCGCAAACTCAGCAGGAACGGTTCTGGTTTCTATTCACTACTTGGCTGGAATTTGAATGAGTTCTCAGCCATGACTGTGCTTTTTGGAAATTTTGCCAAAAATAAAGTGGCTGTCAATAGACAAAGACTCTTCAAATGGCATGAAATTTTACAGCAAGAGGCCTGTAGAAAGGCTATTCAAATGAAAACACCATGGCATCAAGAAAATGCATTCTTTGAAAAAACTCATTTATTTCCCTTTCACTGCACACACTTGAACACAGTGTGCTTGGCAGGGTGTGAAGAGCACACTTCACTGTGGTTCTGTAATTCAAAATGGCAGTGCTCACACCAGTGTTACTGGATCATACTTGAATTTTGTAGGGTGGTGCCTGGGATCAAACCCAGGGCCTCATGCCTGTCAGACAGGTACAATACTGCTGACCTACACTCCAGGAACACCTCCCCATGTCATTCTTTTTTTGTTTGTTTTCTTTTTGATTCACACCCAGCAGCGCTCAGGGTTACTTCTGACTCTACGCTCAGAAATCACTCCTGGCAGGCTCTGGGGACCATATGGAATGCCGGGATTCGAACCACTGACCTTCTGCATGCAAGGCAAGCACCTTACCTCCATGCTATCTCTTTGCCCCCCCCATTCTTATGTATGTTATTCCATGTCCAGAAATTTAATAAATACACAGTATAAATTATACCAAATGTAAACAAAATACAATTGTAAAGTAGCATATTTAGAGTGGCATTTTTGGCAGTTCTTATTAAATTTGTTTTACAGGTGAGAAAGGAGATTTTAACTTGACTAAAATTTGACCCAAGTTATATTGATTATATACCATAAAAGTCTGTGATCCTTTGGAAATCCATGAATTTCCAGCTATTACTGCCTTCTTGCTTGGAAATCTCAATTTTTACTTCAAAAAGGATGTGGTGTGGCGCTTGTTTTTTTTTCCTTTTGTTTATGAAGATTTTCTAATCTGTTACAAATATCTTTTGTTCCATAAAGTTGTTCACTAGGTGAGGAATGCTTAAAGATGAGTTAAGTTTATTACTGTGAGAGGCTGACTTGAGAAGTCTTGAGCAAATTCTTTTTATTCTGCTTGTGATATCACAGAAAAATCTGTATTGTTTTTCTCTGCTGCCACAGTGAAGTAGATCAAAACATAAGTTTGAAGGGTTTTATGAGAAGGGAGATTTCACCACAGGCTGTGGTTTGGAATCACTGGGACTCTGCTGGGGTTTGAAGTAATTACTGTGAACACTTCCAACATTCAGGCATCCTTAGTTGCAAAATAATATTTTCTTATTCAATCCTTACAACAACCCACAAAAACAATGAGGATTCATGACTACAATTGCACTGACATGTGGAAACTTGCTTTTCCTCTCATGATCGTAAGTTCAGGAGAACACAATTTGGGACTCAAGAAGGTGCCTGAGAAACCTCCATTTCCATTTCCCTCTGAATTCCTACTCCACTGGGCACTGGGAATTCTCTTTTTATCTCCTTGGAATAAAGTTACCTATCTTGTCCATTTTAGATGTTACATTAGCATCCCAGATAAAAGACAAAGAAAACAACAAGTGATAATAAATGGAAAGAAACCTTTTCTCAGGGTCCCCTAACAGATGTCAGAGTTTTATTCCATCCCATTGGTTATAATGATGTCATACAGACACCCTAGCTGGAGGACATATAGCTGCCTAAAAATGGAGGATCTGTATACAAGCCAAAACAAAACAATGCCTCAAAAGAGGGGGCAGGAGATAGACAAACACATCCTCAAGGAAGATATACAGATGGCCAATAGATGCATGAAAAAAATGCGCTGCATTAGTCATTATCAGGTATCAGGGTAATGCAAGTAAAAGCAAAACAAACCCACACTAGTGAGACTGTTTTTCTCTCTCTCTCTCTCTCTCTCTCTCTCTCTCTCTCTCTCACACACACACACACACACACACACACACACACACACACAAAAAAAAAAAAAAACCACTGCTGGATGTGGGGGAATATCCCAGGGTTCTACTTGGCATCTACTCCAAAGGGCTGAAATTTCCATTTTAAAAAAGATATATGCACTTTTCTGTTTATTGCAGCACTATTCACAATAGCCAAATCTGGAAACAATCTAAGTGTCAAGAACAGATGACGGAATAAAACAAATTATACACAAAAGAGATACTACTTGGCTACAAGAAAAGATGAAATCCATGTAGTTGGCTACTACATGGATGGAGCTGGAGGGTATCATACTAATTGAAGTTTAGTCAGAAGGAAAAGGGATAGAGAGAGAATGATATATCTCATTTGTGGTATATAAAAAAACATAATAAGGATACAACAAAGGCCAAAGGCAACAGAAAATGAGAACTGGTCTACATAACATTGCTTTCCATGGTGGAGAGGGGTACTGAGATAATGGTGAGGGAAATAGATGTTGGTGGAGGGACACTGGTTGGAATACTAACCATTTTTTAAATCATACTGCTTCAGATAAACTTTTAAAAATATTTAGCAATAAAAACTGAACATTTCCAAAAAACAAAACCAATCAATATGTAAGATCTTCATACAACAACTATGTGAAGGAGAGAGAACATGAAAGGAGGGAGGACATGGAATCAGATAAGCAGAGGTTCCACAGGTAGCACCGCTCTTATCCTGTGTGCACATGAGAAAATCCAGGCATGAGAGCTAAGTCACTTACCTACTGTCATATAGTTTAACAATTAAAAAGCTAGACACAGACACAGAAATCTGATTCTGGAGACCAAGTTTCAATCCCAGGCTGGGATTGAAGTGTCTCCTATCTCCCTGCAGAGAGGCAGGGAGCTAATGTGGCAAAGGTGTTTGGTTGGGGGGTAATGGCTGTTTTTACAAGAAGTCCTAAGGCTGGAACAGAAGATTCACCCTGAGGAGGGGTGAAAGGGAAGTAGAAAAGGCAATTGGGTTTGTTCCTTCTGCCTGATTATGTTTTCAGAGATTTAGAATCCTGAGTTTTATAGAAACAATAACACATATAGGAATAAGTTGATAAATTGGGCAAGAACTACAAATTTGTCTGGTCAGCAACTACAACCAGGAATTTATTTTGGGGAATGCCAAGTATTAGGAGAGCTAGAAGTCACAGATTGCAGTACATCCGAAATTGGACAAGCACCTGGAAAGCAGCAACTAACTGTGTCTCAGGTCCATGCATGTTCTGAAGGCCCAGGTGCTCCCAACAGTTTGTAAAGAGCTAAAAGTTAGAGGTCAGTGTTTGGGTGTGATGGCTCAGTGTCAGAAAGTTGAAGAAATGAAATTGAAGTATTACATACTTAAGGCCTAATTTGTACTTATAGACTTAGCTCTACATTTTATTTATTGTTGGAACATTATTGTCACATTACTTCAAACTAACTTTCAGCCTCTCCAGTGAATTGCTTAATTTTAAGAGAATGTGATAACCTCAGGTCACCAAGGTCCTAAAGGAACAGAGCAAGATATTTTTCCACAGAAATGTTCTCTTCAAATATTAACTGGAGTGGAAATGCAAAAGACAAAATAGAACTGCATAAGAGGAGCACTTCTCATGAGGGTCAAGTATACCAGTTTATGCACTCAGGTAGTCTGTGGGTGCTGAGCTTCTACCATTATATTTTATGTCTATTGAAGGGGATATTGCTTATGATATGAGATGCTAGTAAATAACCTCTATTGAGATGAATTTTCCAGATTGATCAGTAAACTACTTATTATAATAGTTTATGTATTTGCAATGGGTATTGACATTAATAGCCTAGGGTCTAGGCATATACAGTTACTTCATCTCACTACTACCACAGTGCCCAAGACCCCCTCCTCCTGCTATGTGTCACTTCGTGTCTAAATGCTCATTTTAAAGCAGAGTCCAGGGGCCGAGAGAGAGCTAACACAGCGGTAGCAACGTTTGCCTTGCAAGCGCTGACCCAGGACCAATGGTGGTTCGAATCCCAGCATCCCATATGGTCTCCCGTGCCTGCCAGGGAGAGATTTCTGAGCAGAGAGCCAGGAGTAACCCCTGAGCATCGCCAGGTGTGGCTCAAAAACCAAAAAATAAAATAAAAAAATAAAGTAGAGTCCATAAGCTTTTTATTTAAAAAATGTTATTGTTGTTGTTTTAGGGCATCACCTGGTTATGTTTCAGGGGCTTTCTCCTGGATCTGCACTCAGGGATCACATCCTGGAAGACTAAGGAGACCAGATAGGATGCTACATATCTAACCCTGGTTAGCACATGCAAGGCAAGCTCTTTACCTGCTCTACCATCTCTCCAGCTTCCCCAAAGATTTTTTAGAGGTAGTTTCAGAACTGTTTTCTGAAAAGAATCTTGAAAATGTAGATTGAGGCATATCTAAACCTACATTTTTAGAATTAATAGTACACTTATCTGGAGTCAGTTTGAATTTTAGGCACCAAGTAAAAACCTGATTACTGATTTCTGAGTTTGAAATTTAGGCACCAAATAGAAACTTGAACTGTTTTTCCAGTTGGCTACCAGGTACAAAAGAGGAGAGGCTTAGAACTTGCTTGTTCTTAGTACAAGGTGTTTTCTTCTCCAGTTAAAAAGCCTAGCATTTGAGGGCCTGCAGAGATAATACTGCAGGTAAGGAAGTGCACTTGCCACATACGATCCCCCTAGCCTTGCCAGGAGTATTCCTGAGTACAGAGCCATGAGTAAGCCCTGAGCACAGCTAGATGTGGCCCACCCAAACCAAAAAACAACAACAACAACAACCACCACTACCACCAAAAACTGAAATTTCCCCCCTCCCCAATACCAAAGAATTAGCAATTGGGGTGTTTTTGGAAATAATAATGGCTATTCTCCAGCAACCAAGAGAGTAAGATTTGACTTAAGCTGCTATACATTAGTTAAGCATAACAAGCTTCAGCAGGAATCTATCTAATCTTAAAAGATGTGGGGGAGCAGAGAAATAATACAGAGGTAAAGTAAGAGACTGCCTTGTATGCAGTCAATGGTGGATTAAAATCACTGACACCATATATGGTCCCCAAGCACCTCAGTAGCCCCTAAGCACTGTGTGGTGTGACCCAAACCTACACCTTCACTCCAAAGAAGTACAGGCAAACACAATTATATATGAATACAAATTTATGGAAAAAGTAAATTATGTTTGTGTTTGGGCTACATCTTGCAGAGCTCAGGGGATATTTCTGGTTTATACTCAAGAGTGACCCCTTAAAGTGCTTGGGGAGGGGGCATGTGTATTACCTGGTATTTGAAACAGGCTTGGCTGCAAGGAAGATAACTAGTTGCTTTATTTCTTGTATTATTTCTCTAGTGCAGCAAAATAGTGTTTTACTGTAGTGAGTTAAACATTTGAATTACAAATTCACATAGAATTTGGACCCAATCTCCTCTACTTTTTTTTTTTTTTTTTTTTTTTTTGTGGTTTTTGGGTGTCACAACCAAAAATACCGCGGCAGTGCTCAGGGGTTATTCCCCGGCTCCAGGCTCAGAAATTGCTTCCTGGCAGGCATGGGGGACCATGTGGGGACACTGGGGATTTGAACTGATGACCTTCTGCATGAAAGGCAAATGCCTTACCTCCATGCTATCTCTCCCTCCGCCCCAATTCTCCTCATACTTTAAGGATCCAAAATATGAGGCATGTTACTTAGGTACTTCGTTAAAGCTGTTAAAGTACTTAGTACTTTGTTACAGCTGGGGCAGTAAGAGTTTATGGGCTATTGTGAGGATTAAACTAAAAAATATAGGATTCTAACAGCCATTAGTAATCATAACTGGCATAGCTTATTATATTGCAGACTTTTGGGCAAAACCTCCACACAATCACAAAGAATCAAAAATCAGAAGGAGAACTGCAATTACCCGAGAAGTCTTTTCTTTCTAGTCTTTTTTCATGTGCTTGTTTTGACAACCCCCAATTAAGCATCGCAGTGGTGATCTCTTTTTTCCACAGCTTGCGAGTCAGGTTCCTTGTTTTATCAAACTAGCAAACAAGCACTGATACTTTGTAAAAATAAGAAAATTGTAACAGAAAGGTAATAAAGTCCAGTTTCCAAGGGAAGCTGTGGTAGAACACCATCCTCTAGAAGGAGGGTGCTCTATTCAATATTTTTCCTTATTGTGGGGATGCCCACCAGCTGAAATGAAATCTCCTTTTAGTTCATGGGATTATTGTTTGGGATCTGATTCCCTAAAATGTGTCTTGCAAACTGATGTCACTTGCATCTCAAGCAAAGCTCTAGATCTGGCATGGATAAGTTGGACAAGTTTTTTTTTTTACATTAAATTAATAGCATCCTATTTCATAACAACTTCTAATGTTTGCTACTCTCTGAATGTGCTCAGTTCCTATATAATTGGCATGATATGTAGTTACTCATAATTGATTTATATTTAATATGTTAAACAATTTCAGGTCTGTAAACTTGCGCCTTTGAAAAAAACTCCCTTCAATGCATATTTCAATTTCATGTGAAAAACAAAGGATAAAGTAAGTCCTTATCTAATCCACACTGCTGCTCCCATTCCTTCCTCTGACCATTGTTCTTATTTATCTTGTTTACTTTGAAAACATCATGTTTTTTGGCAGATACCTCTTGCATACTTATCTTTTCTTAGATGATCAAAAATATTGCAGTAGATATAATGCACAAGATGACTTGTGCAACAAAGGGTTGACTTCCTTTACATGCAAGGCAAAAGGATATTAATTTAGTTAAAAGGCACATTTTCCCACAATATTGTACAAGTCTCTTCATTTACCTTCGTTTATAAAACACCACTTAACAATCAAGCTAATAAGGTTAATCATTTATGTAGGCCCTTCATATGGTTATAATATTCTTTTAACTTCTGGTTTGGGGTCTGAAAAATGACAATGCTCAAAATTACTTCTGATTCTGTCCTCAAGAATTACTCTTGGTGGTATTCTAAGGATTATAAGGGATACCTGGGACTGAACTTGGGGACAGTCACAGGCAAGGCAAAGTGCCTTACTCTCATCTCTGGCCTCTCTTTAATCTTCATATAATCGAGATATCAGATCTTTACAAATTTAATGAATAAATGCTACTTTATCACCCTAAAAGTAGTTTATTAAATTGATTTATAAAATAATAGGTTCATATCCATTTTCTCTATTAAATATGTCATAGAGTTCACACATATAAGAACCCTGTTCTCCATGGCAAATAACTACTTCCCATATAACAATGTAAGAAATGCTTGTTAAAAACAAGAACTAAATATATGCATAAACATATATTTTGTTTGGGAAACAAATGATAAGGGTGTAGAAGAATATAGGCAGTATGAAGATAGATTTCTTGCTCCAAGGTTAGAAGCAGTGAGATATGAGTTCATTACAGTAAAGTTCAACCTTAGAGTCATTTATTTACTTCCAGTGAGTCAGTGCTCCATTGTATGGTAATAGAACAATTGATCAGCAATTTTTAGTCACTCATAAAAGGTTGGAACAAAATAACTTTCTAGACAGTGCTGCAGACAGATATTCTGACTGATCTGAAAATAGAGGAAAAATCCAACATAAAGTAGCTAGCTAACTTTGAACTTGCTTGAGAGAACCCTAACTAATCTTAATGGTGCTATCTCAAGACCTTTAAAACCATCCTCTTGTCATTTCCAAATTTCCAACAGAACTGCAGAATCTGTGCAGATAGCCATCCTCTCAATAGTTTTCAAGTTAGCCACCATCACATTTTATACAGTGCGTGTTTTTGTCTGTCAACCCATTAGATAAAGAGGACCTTGAGAATTTAGCATTGGTGCCTCTCCTGAGCATCTAATAAATATTTGTTCATATTAATGTATTCAGTTTTTTTTTTATCTGTGAAGGTTTTGTTTGAAAAATTTTGTTTTCTTGGACAGAAGAGATAGTAGTCAGGGGTTAAGGCATGCGACTTGTATGGAATCCACCCTACTTCAATCCTTGGCCCACATATGAACTCTATGCACAGAGCAAGGAGTGAGTAACCCTTGTGAATTATCATCTTGTGGCTCACCATCCCCTATAAAACATAGAGAAAATTCTGCTTTCTTAAAATGCTGATTGGCACATTATCTGTCCTATGGAAGCCTATTATGCAATGGCTACAAACAGTAAAGAGCACCTTGGTAGTGTCCAGAGCCTGACAACTGTTTGCTCTGTCCTAAGGGACCTTCGGAGAAAATCATATGGGAGGACATTTCTATCTTGCTCTCAGGCTGTCCCAGTCATAGGCTTCAAGCCAGTAAGCTGTTGCCTTTGGAAAGTCCCAGGGCGACAGTGAGCACAGTGGCCAAAACATCATGGGATTTAAAAAAAAAAAAAAATAAAGCACAGGGTTGAAACTCTGGACAGGGTCAAGTTTCAAGTTCCCTAGAGGCCAGAAAGTGTACATCTCCAAGAAATGGTGTCTTTGCCAAAATTTAATGCAGATGAAATTTAAGGACAGAGTGCTGAAAGTTGGCCCCCCTCCTAGATGGCTATGGAGTCAAATTCTAACTCTAGGCCTGTGGACAAATGGTGGGCACGGTTCTCCCGAGAGCCTCAGAGCTGATTCCTGAGTCCCAGTCTTCATCCCAGCCCCTCCACAGTCATCTGACTGCATCAGGGTTCCTAGCACAGAAGAGGTTGTTAAAGATGATGGGATTCACTTCAAACACTCCAAAGCTTCCTTTTGATATCTGGGAGTTCTAGGCATATCCTGGCCTGGGAAACAGGGCCAGGAGTATTTTGCCTTGGAGCCAGATAATTTGGGGGTCGGGAGGTAGCTGCTACATTGCAAGGAAGAAGATTTGTCAAGATAGGACCCAATAAATAGGATGATTTACATTTGTCAGAAAAGTGAACCACAGGGTGACTATACTCACTACAAACATTTTCCGAGGATTCTTTTTAATATGCATGTATGTATATACGTGTTATTTAATATAATCTCAGAAGCACTTGAAAACCAGAATGGTGAATACCTCCAGCTAATGTGAGTAAAAGAAAATTGGGTTTCAAGTGTGAATGTTTTGCTCAGATAGTGAGTTTTTTGTATGGGCAGGGGAATGAATGCATCTCTTCATATTTTCTGATCCGGTGTGTACAACAGCACAGCACACCTGCAGAGACAATGATTCTCACACACTACCGCCTTGAAGTGAAGGGCAGGACTGCCTGATGCCTCTGAAATAGTTAGAAATGGTTATGGCAGGAGTTAACATGTTCCTTACTTTGCCCACCAGGCCTGTCTTGTTCATAGCAGTGAGGAGGAAAAAAAAAAAATCTACCTTATTTAAAATGTAGAAATTTCACTTCTATTTGTGCATTTAAAATTTTTTATACTCCCCATGTCCCAGCTATGTCTAAATAAAACATTTATTTGTATGGTAAGTTGGTAAGTGGCTTTACTTGTATCTGGCTCTCTGGATGTTTTTAAACCACATCTGGCTGTGTTCAAGGGGTTTGCTCTTGGCTCAGTACTCGGGAATTACTTCTGTACTGCTCAGGGGACCATATGGGATGCCGAGGCTCGAACTCAGGTTGGCAGAATGCAAGACAAGTATTCTACTTGCTGTACTATTGCTCCAGTCCTTGGAGAGATTCTTTTTTTTTTTTTTTGAGAGATTCTTTATAATTCTGTGCGATATATAGATTTGATGTATATATAGGAATGGGACATCTCTGATAATATGAAAAGCCCTGTTAAATGAAAAAAGAAGTCTAAGCAGTCCCCAGAGATTCAAGTTTGAACATTAGCAAGATAGCAGAGTGATGGAACAACGGAACAGCAGGCAGGAGCTTGCCTTATCTGATTCAATCCCTTGAACCTCAAAATGGTACTCTGAGTCCCGCCAGGTTGATCCTTGAGTGCAGAGCCAGAAGTAAAACCTTTAGCATGCTACTTGCAGCCCCCAAAACCAAACCAAATGAACAAAACCCCAGGCAAATGGGTACAAACAGTAGAAAGAAAAGGGGCTGGAATATAGTACAGAAATATGAGAAATAAGGGGTGACTTATCTAGCAGCTCTTCCCAAACAGTTCTGATTTATCCAGTACTTGCACATCACTATGCAAAAAAATTAAAATAATATCATTTGTGCAGCTGCTTAACCAGGTGACTCAGCAAAAGTTTTTGTTGATGATAGGTTTGGATAAAAACTTGACTCGTTACCCCTTTATCCCTCCCTCTCCGCCCTCGACTGTACCATTAAAATCCTAGATACTGGGGGTGACTAAAGAAGAATGAGGAATAAATCAATATTAGCCCTAAACCTTCCAGTTATGTTCCGCAGGACAATTTTTGCTACTTTCTAGTACCGTTGTTTATGACCATTCGCTTAGGAATTTGTTCTGCATTGCAAGGTCGCAGCCCGAGTGGGCACTGAACTTTGGTCGCCATGCTGTGAAGCGAGGTAAAACAACAGGACTATAAAAGTCAGCCCTGTCTTGCTTTTTGTGGCGCTGTGGAGCTGAAAGAGAGGAAGCAAGCGCGGAGCCTGGGCAGTAAGTAGGAATTTGGCTGATTTCTCTTCTGAGTTTGGCAAATCTTCTGGTCCTGAGTCCTGATTCAATATGTTCTTAGAACCGTTTGTTTTATTTATTTTTTTTTGAAGAAATGGGGGAGGTGGGGAAGATGAGACGAAAGAAAGAGGTCAAGAGTCGTCTTCAGTGGGGGTATGGTGGGTACAGATCTGCAAAGGCACCTGGACAGCTCAGGGATTCTGCCTCCCCTCCTGGAAGGATAAAGATAGAGTTGCTGGGGAGACTGGAGACAGCCAACACTGCAAAAATGTTTCCTCCGCGAAAAGAAAAAAAGCTGTGCTATTATATAGTATCATATAGGCATAGGCTATGCAAAAGAAATATTAACCCACTGAACTACAGCGAACCCTAAGGAGGAAAATAGTCCCAAGACTTGAACAGAGATAAAAATACAGGCTGTTGTTTTTTTTCTAAAAGACTGTATAAAAAATGACCATGAATTAGAACTGTAAGAGGTGGGGACAACTGACTTGGTGCATTGTGCAGAATTAGTCACCCTCTAAGGATTAAAACCATGTCAAAACTGGGTGGTTTGGTGATTTAAGTGGTGTGTAGGCTGGTGGTATTTTTTGGGTGAATGGTTAGATCCCTCAGATTTGGGGGAGAAAGAATAGAAAATATTTTGTATAGTGGTACTAGGAGTGGTATTACAGTAGGGAGTGTGCTTGCCTTGCATCTGTTTAACCCAAGTTCTAATCACTGGCATCCCATATGTTTGATCCCCAGCGCTGCCAGCAGTGATTCTGACCTGCAGAGCCAGAAAGAACCCCCAACCAAAGCCAGATTTAGCCCAAAAACTTTTAAAGAAATGTTGCTGCATATTATGCATATTATGCCTTTGAATAGAAAATTTTAAGCAAATGTTAAGTGTTGGTTAGTATATGGCTAACACATCTTGGTCTGTAATTAAAAAGTGGTGAGATTAGTGGAATTTGCAACTATTTCTTAATTTGTATTGAATTAAAGTGCAGAAAAAAAACCCCAATCTTGTTATTCATATTTAATTTTAAGCTATCTGGTATCTATAATTATTAAAAACTATTATGCAAAAATGACATACAGAAAATGACAAAGTTGAACAACCTATTATGGCAAAAGAAAAATTCGCAAGTGTGAGCTTTTACTCCAGTAACTTTTCTAAACCATTTTCACCAAAAACTTACATGAGGAAAATATATTTCCATCATTATTCACTAATATGTTATTTAGAACTGTAAATCATGTGAAAAATGAAGGTACTATATGTATAAGATTCTATAACTACTAAAGAAACCTGATTATCCTAGCAAAAGGCAAACATTAGTTTAAATTATTACTACTTTTTTGTTTTTTGGATCATACCTGGTAGTGTTCAGGGGTTACTCTTTGTGGGCTTGGTTGATTTTTTGGGATGCTGGAGATCATATTTGGGTCAATCTCATGCAAAGGCAATTGCCTAACCCACTGTACTATCTTTCCATTTCCAAAACAGCTAAAATTATTTTGGTGGTTTTTTTTTCTTTGTTTGCTGTTTGCCACCAAAGGACAGAAACAAAGAAAACATTTGGCTGCTATCATTATAGAGACCTAACTAAAAACTGACAGCATATTTCAGTGATTATAAAGCTATGTTTAGAATTGGCAGAACTGGCTTGAAAACAAACCTTTCATGTGATTGCCTATGTTAAAAAACTTTGGGCAAAATGCCCAAAATTTTCTCTTTTGCCATAGTTTCCTCCTCAGCTGCAGAAAAGAATAATGGTTTAGGGTTATAAAGCTTAACCTACAAGTTATAAATAGCATGATAACACTGTCTGTTGGTTGATATAATAAGGATAATTGCATGATCAATACTAATCTTGTCTTGATAACTCTAAACTTAATCTAGATATATCCTCTTTTTATTGAGGTTTGAGACTAAAAAGTTGGTAGGATAGTTGGTATAGTATTATAAATAATTTATTCTATCTTTCACCCTTTCTACTTGCTCTCTCTTTTAGTTAGGCTTCTATCAAGATATCTAATAAGATAGATATTTTGTGATGTTAAATATGTGAAAACTAATCAAGTTTGAAGAAAAGTCTTATTGACTAATTGCATTAGAACCCAAATCATTCTATTTAGCCTTTTTTTTACTTCCTTATTAATTTGAACTTTCCATCCTCAAAGTTCTATTACATTAAAAAACTCAGAGTAGTACAGTGGAACAGTGGGCATTTGCTTTGCATGCTATCAATGTGGCACCTTATATGGTCCCGCCTGAGCAATTAAATTTGGTGGGTGGAGGGTGTCCCTCTGGGTAGGTGGTACTTGGTTACTCGGGGAAACTAACCTTAGGGTTAACCACAGGCAATGCAGAATACCTTTACACTCCCAATACTATCTCTCCAGTCCCTGTAGTGTTCAGTGAATCTTGAATGGGACAGGACAATGATGTGTAATAAAAATTTTTTTCAGTGTTTCTTTTCTCCTCCCCTGTGGTAGGTAAATTTGGGGCAGTTTTCTATTCTGAAGATGAGGGTACTAAGGGGGAGTTAGACAGTAAGGATTTAGAGGGTTAAAAGGGAGCAATATCAGAGAAGAGTCTAAAAATGGAAAGTTTAAACTTGAAGAACGTTGGGTTTCAATATGAGCGACCATTTCGTACTGGTAGACTGTCTGGCTTGTGAACTTCCTTTCTTTCTACCCTTCTCTGTCCCTGCTGTATCTTTGCACTGCTGTTTCATTGTTGTACAGACAAAACTCTCTTTCCCTCAACACAAAGCCTAACACATCACACATATACCTTTCCTTTACTATGTTGAGTAGAGGGCTGAAATAATCCATTGGAAATTCAGTGTGTTTAGAATAAAAATCAAACTGCAGATTATTTTCCTATAAAGGCCATAAGTCTTAATTTTGTTTTTATTTTTTTAAAACTGTATTTTCTTCTAGAGAAGTACTCAACTATTCAACTATATCTCCATATTATGTTACAAAAGTAACTTGGAAACCTATATAGTTAAAGGTCTTTGAAGACGGGGGGAGATCAGACATAATGAGCTGGGCTACCTTGAGACAGATTCTATGGGCTGGATATTTATAGGAAATAGATTTATAGCTGATAGATTTACAAAAAGGCCTGGTTTTCAATGCGGAGTCATCTGTGAAGATGACAGAAAAAATTTTCTCTCTTGTAGGACAACCCCAGCAATGTGTAGAAGCCTAGGGCTTGCCCTGGCTCTCAGTCTCCTCCATGTAGGAGGAATCAGAGAGCCAGGGGCAAAGCACCTGGTGTAAGAAAACCTCCAGACTGGAGGCATAGGGGAGAGAAACTCCAATGCTGAACTCCAATGGTTCAGTGACCTTGGTTGCTCTTCTTCAAGCCAGCTGAACACATGTGTATTGTGCAGGCATCTAGGTAAGAAATTCTTTCTGTGGGCTAGCATTTCTTAAGAGAAAAGTTGTTAAATACATAGAAAGTAAGAAGTAAAAAACAGTGGAAAAGATGCCCTGTAGGTTAAGTCAAATTTTGGAAAAAAATTACAGTTTGCACAGATATTTTAGAAAAACTAGAAGGATATAAAATAACATTTTTACAATGGTGTTCATAGTGTTTATGGATATCTGATTGTTTTTCTTGCAGTCTGATG